>NC_062571.1:25101342-25404419 GCF_022837055.1 Prionailurus viverrinus | reverse complement strand
TGCTATTGGATAGTATTTTACCCGACTGTGTTTTATCACTATTTTCTCCGTAGCATGTAATGCTGTTGGATAGTATTTTACCCACAGTAAAACTTCTTTCAAAATTGGAATCAGTCCTCTCAAACCCTGCAGCTGCTTTATCAATTAAGTTTATATAATATTCTGAATCCTTTTTTGTCATTTCAACAGTCGTCAGAGCTTCTTTACCAAAAGTAGATCCCTCTCAAGAAATCTCCTCATTCATTCAAGTTTTATCATGAAATCACAGTAATTCAGTCACATCTTCAAGTTTCACTTCTAATTCTAGTTTTCTTGGTATTTCTGCCACATCCGTAGTTACTTCTGTCACCGAAGTCTTGAACCCCTCAAATTTATCCATGAGAATTAGGATCAGCTTCTTTTGAATTTCTGTGGATGTTGATATTTTGACCTCTTGCCATAAATCACGAATGTTCTTCATGGCATCTAGAAAGGTGAATGCTTTCCAGAAGGTTTTCCATTTACTTTGTCTAGATTCACCAAAGCAATCACTACCTATGGCAGCTATAGCCTTACAAGATCTATTTCTCAAAGAATAAGATTTCAAAGCTGAAATGACTCCTTGATCTATGTGTTGCAGAATAGACGTTGTATTCGCAAGCATGAAAACAACATTAACGTATATCTCCATCAGATCTCTTGGGTAGCCAGGTGCATTATCAGGGAGCAGTAATATTTTGAAAGAAATCTTTTTTCTCAGCCATAGTTTTCAACAGTGCACTTAAAATAACAGTAGACCGTGTAAACCTGTGTGCTGTCATCCAGGCTTTGTCCCATTTATGGAACATAAGTATGGTAGATTTAATGTAATCCTTAAGGACCTAGAATTTTCAGAATGGTAAATGAGCATTGGCTTTAATTTAAAGTCATCAGCAAGCCGCCTGGGTGGCTCAGTTGGTTAAGTGTCTGACTTAGCTCAGGTCATGATCTTGAGGTTTGTGAGTTCAAGCCCTGTGTCGGGCTCTGTGCTGACAGCTTGGAACCTGGAAGCCTGCCTGCTTCAGATTCTGTCTCCCTCTCTCTCTGTACCTCCTCTGTTCTCTCTCTCTCTCTCTCTCTCTCTCTCTCTCTCTCTCAAGAATAAATAAATATTTATTTATTTATTTTTTCAACTTTTTTTAATTTATTTTTTGGGACAGAGAGAGACAGAGCATGAACGGGCAAGGGGCAGAGAGAGAGGGAGACACAGAATCGGAAACAGGCTCCAGGCTCTGAGCCATCAGCCCAGAGCCCGATGCGGGGCTCGAACTCACGGACCGCGAGATCGTGACCTGGCTGAAGTCGGATGCTTAACCGACTGCGCCACCCAGGCGCCCCATTACATATTTAAAATAAATACATAAAGTCACCAGCTGCATTAGCCCCTAACAAGAGTCAGCCCATTCTTGGAACATTTGAAGTCAGGCATTGACTTCTCTCTAGCTATGGAAGTTCTAGATGGGATCTCCAATAGAAGGCTGTTTCACCTACATTGAAAATCTGTTGTTTATTGTTTATTGTAGCACCTTCATTCATTATCTTTTAACAAATTCTTCTGGATAACTTGCTGCAGCTTCTACATCAGCACTTGTTGCTTCACCTTGCACGGTTATGTTATGGAGAGGGTTTCTCCCCTTAAAGCTCATGAACCATCCTCTGCTAGCTTTAAACTTTTATTCTGCAACTTCCTCACCTCTCTCAGCCTTCAGGGAATTGAAGAGAGTTAGGACCATGCCCTGGATTAGGTTTTAGTTGAAGAGAATGTTGTGGCTGGTTTGACCTTCTGTCCAAACTACTAAAACTTTTCCCATATCAGCAATAAGACTATTTTGCTGTCTTAATCATTCGTGTTTTCACTGGAGCAGCACTTTTTTTAAAAGTTTATTTATTTTGAGGAGGGGAGGGGGGAGCAGGGGAGGGGCAGAGGGAGAGAGAGAGAATCCCAAGCAGCCTCTGTGCTATGAGCACAGAGCCTGACACAGGGCTCAATTCCATGAACTGTGAGATCATGACCTGACCTGCAATCAAGAGTTGGACGCTTAATGGACTGAGCCACTGAGGCCCCCCTAGAGTAGCACTTTAAATTTCCTTCAGAATTTATCCTTTGCATTCACAACTTGGCTAATTGTTTGGCATAAGAGGCTACCTTTCAGCCTGTCTCAGTTTTCGTCATGCCTTCCTCACTAAGCTTAATCATTTCTGGCTTTTGATTTGAAGTGAGAGATGTGTGACCTCTTTTCACTTGAACCTTAGAGGCCATTGTAGGGTTATTAATTGGCCTGATTTCAATATCGTTGTGTCTTGGGGAATATGGAGGCCAGAGGAGAAGGAAAGAAAAAGGGAGTGGCTGGTTGGTGGAACAGTCAGAACACACGCATTTATCAATTGCATTCGCTGTCAAAATGGGCATGGTTCATGGTGCCATAAAAGTTACAATAGTAACATCAAAGATCACTGAACACAGATCACCATAACAAATATAATATTAATGAAAAATAAATATTCTGAGAATTACCAAAGTGTTTTGCAGAGACACGAGGTGAGCAAATGCTGTTGGAAAATTACATCAGTGTGGACTTAGTCAAGACAGGGCTATCACAGATCTTCAATTAAAAAAAAAAAAGCAGTATTCCTGAAGCACAATAAAATGAGGCATGCATGTAAAACAATCTAGAAAGATTAGTAGGTTATTTTAACCTGGACAATGTCAGAAAGGAGGTTTTCTAGAAGGGTGATACGTTTATTTTCATAGTAATATATTGACAAGATTGTTAAGACTATGGCAAAAAGACTTTAGAAGAAAGAAACAGTATAAACGTAAGCCCTTAAGATAAGTAGAAGAAAGGGTCTATTTTTTGTTTTATGTGCTTGTAATCATAACCTAAGCCCCACTTACGGATTCATTGCTGACCTCAGGTTTGCTCACTGATTTCTACAAGAAGTCAATGCCTTTGATTGTGTTTGGCAAGAATTTATTAAGGCCACCCAAGCTATTTGCAACAGGTCATTGCTTCTAATGCTTGCTTTTTTAGAAGTGAGGCTTAATTTTCATTGAAGTCTGTTTCCTAAAAAAAGAAATCACACAAATTAAGGATCAGTGTTCAGTGAATTATATATTTCTGATTCATGTACTAGCTTATTTCTAATTCATGTACATTGTGATCTTGCATAGTGTTTCTGTTATTTTGTTTTTGTTTTTTGTTTGTTTTTGGTTTTTTCGTGTTGATATATGTCTCCAACATTCTTGACTCTAAAATATTGATATTTTAGGGCACCTGGGTGGCCGAACATCCGACTCAGCTCAGGTCATGATCTCCTGGTTTGTGAGTTCAAGCCCCACATCAGGCTTACTGCTGTCAGTGCACAGAGACAGTTCAGATCCTCTGTCCCCTTCTCTCTGCCCCTCCCCCACTTGCACTCACTCTCAAAACTAAATATTTAAAATATTGATGTTTTATTTATATACAGGTAATCAGGTAGCTCCTAAATTATTATAATTTAAACTTCTGCCTAAAACTTATAATTTTAGTAATGATAATAAATCCCAAAGACTTAACGTCTTATCATATAATGTGTTGTAAAGAGTTTAGTCACCAAAATTGATTCACATTTATGTTTTGGAAACATTTTAGAAGTAACAGCATTATTTTTATTCAGCAGAAAATACCAGGTAAACTATTTGAAAGCAATTGATCATTTCTCTCAGAAGTATATGGAGACAATTTTGTGGCAAGATGAAGTAACATTTTCTTCCTCTTCAGCCCTAATGGTTTTCTTTTTCAGAGTATCCTATAGTTAGTGCTTGGAGGACATAAAAGAAACAAAGAATTTTTCTCCATATATGTATCCCTCTTTGGGTCCTCCCCTCCTCTGTGTTTAGTTTTGTTTTGTTTTGTTTTTCAGTGAGTATCTGTGTTCCTTATAAATAAGACCATATAAATAAGATTAAGTTAATCTCCCCATACAGAAACAGTTATATTACCTCCTCATTGAGAAAACACTCAGTTTTCAATGTTTATTTTTTTTTAACGTTTCCTCATTTTTGAGAAACAGAGACAGAGCGCAGTTGTTGGGGGGCAGTGCAGAGAGAGAGCGGGAGACACAGAATCCAAAGCAGGCTCCAGGTTCTGAGGTGTTAGCCCAAAGCCTGATGCAGGGCTCGAACCCAGAAACCGCGAGATCATGACCTGAGTCCAAGACAGATGCTTAACTGACTGAGCCACCCAGGCACCCTCAATCTTTTTTTTTTTTAATAAATATTTTTTCCTTTATTTTGAGAGAGACAGAGACAGCACGAGTGGGGGAGGGACAAAGAGGGAGGGAGAGAGAATCCCAAGCACACTCTGTGCTGTCAGCACAGAGCCTGACGTGGGACTTGAACTCAAAAAATTGTGAGATCATGACCTGAGCTGAAACCAAGAGTTGGATGCTTAACCAACTGAGCCACCAAAGTGCCCCCAATCTTTTCTCTTTTTTAATGCATATTTATTTTTGAAAGAGAGAGAGAACAGGGAATGTGTGCTGCACACACAAGCAGGGGAGAAGCAGAGAGAGAGGGAGACAGAGGATCTGAAGCAGGCTGTGTGCTACTAACCTGAGTTGGATGCTTAATCCAACTGAGCCACCCAGGCACATCTCAGTTTTCAATCTTAACTTCTAACCAGAGATTTAAAAAATGTATACCTCATACGTTTATAGTCCTGTAAACTACCATTGTGATTACAATTTCTTATTTTATGAAAAGGATGAAACATTTAGCTCTAGGATCCTATGCAGTTAGTAGAACCTTCTGGATATTAGATAATTTGTTATTCTCTTGTGATTAAGTGATGATGCTGTGAAATGGATGGAATTGAAAACATGAAAAATGTGGGGGAAACCACAGTGGTGTTTTCATTTTATGCCTGGACAAACTTAAAATGACTTCCTATTGACATGCTGGATATCGTCTTAAATGACTAGAAGGCATCACTTACCTTTAGGCCACAATGTCTGATGAAGATACTTATAGAAAAGTTAGTTTCGAGAAGAAACATAATACACCAAAATATTTCTAATTTTCTGTAAGTTGTTGACTGAAATTGGTTTGTTTGGATCAGTGTAGGGTGAAAGCCGTTCATCATTTTTTTTTTGTTTTTGTTTCTAAATAAAAATAAAACTAATGCTGAGAATATTGTTTAAAAAACATATATTTAAGGGCCGCCTGGGTGGCGCAGTTGGTTAAGCGTCCAACTTCAGCCAGGTCACGATCTCGCGGTCCGGGAGTTCGAGCCCCGCGTCAGGCTCTGGGCTGATGGCTCAGAGCCTGGAGCCTGTTTCCGATTCTGTGTCTCCCTCTGTCTCTCTCTGTCCCAAAAAAAAATAAATAAACGTTGAAAAAAAAAAAAAGTTAAAAAAAAAAACATATATTTAAAAGTTATCAAATATTGAAATGTTGGGGACTGCTGTTTGTCTTGATACAACAGAATCATTTATAACCAATAAAAATACACCTAAATGTCACTTAAACTTTCTGAACGTTACTCCCATTTGCAGAACTGTTTTCCCATTGGTGGTATTAATTGAAAATAGAATTTAGGAGTGCTTGGGTGGCTCAGTCAGTTAAGCATTAGACTTTGGCTGAGGTCATGATCTCCCAGTCAGTGGGTTTGAGGCCTGTGTCTGGCTCAGAGCCTAGAGCCTGCTTAAGATTCTGTGTCTCCCTCTCTGTCTGCCCTTCCCCCACTCATGCTCTGTATCTCTCTCTCAAAAATAAACATTTATTTTTAAATTAAAAAAGAAAAGGAACTAGAAGTTAATTGTAGTAACGGTTTACCTCATTTTTTTGAGAAATTAATAGAAATTAGATTTTTTAATTTCAGGACATAATTTAGAATGAACGTATCACATTATTTCCTTGATTATATGAGTGAAGAAAGAATTGTGTGGATAATAGAAAACATTAGTCCATTCTCTCTGTCATTTGAATCTTTATGATTTTAGTTTTTTTAATGTTTATTTATTTTTGAGAGAGCGTGTGCAAGCTCACAAGCGGGGGAGGGGCAGAGAGAGAGGAAAACACAGAATTGGAAGCCTGATGTGGGGCTTGAACCTTGAACTGTGAGATCATGACCTGAGCCAAAGTCAGACACTCAACCAACTGAGCCACCCCGGCTCCCCTATGATTTTGTTTTTGAAAGATAGATATTATGTTTATTTGATTTAAATCATAGTCTAGATTCTAGGCTTCTGAATTAACCAAAATCAACCAGGAATTATGAAAATATGTATACACAGGACTTAATTATCTATGGATTTTAATTATGTAAAACTTTTAAATCTGTATGTCTTAACATATATGTACAGAAATTTAAAAATCTCTGGTATTCTTAACAAATCAGACATGTGAAGCATAGGATTAATGTTGGAACACTATCTTTAGGAAAATTTTCTCTTTTCAATGCACATACCTGTTTTTACCCTCCTGTGAAATCCACAGATGTGGATGGTACCAATCTTTGTATTCAATGAGTATAATTCTCATTGTCCTAAAAGAATTAAACTTTATCTTTCAAAGTAGGTGATTTTTCTACTCTGAAACCAGATATGTTATTATATTTGGAACACTAAACATGGCACAGGAATATATCAGGGAAACTTCATTTATTTGTGAAAGCCTTAAAAAATGACTTACCTCAGTATATTTTTTCTTTAATTATTAATGAGAAGGATTTGGTCATTGAGTTATTTTCCTGTGCTCGTGTGTGTGTGTGTGTGTGTGTGTGTGTGTGTGTGTGTAAAATGCAGCCATTTATGGAAATAGAGTTTACAGTCAATTTACCATCAAATTGCATTGCCTTGATTAGAAGTTTCTAATCTTGCTTTGTACCAGTAATTTATTCTTATTTTAAATCCTGGGTAGGCAGACTACTACCACATGCCAAATCCATCCAGACACCTGTTTCTATAAGGCCTTTTCTTTCCTTTTCTTTTCTTTTCTTTTTTTGCTGGTAAAATATTTAGGTCTTTTACATTTTTAAACAGGAAACGAGTGAAAGGAAGAATAATATGTCATGGCACGTGAATGTTCTGTGACATTCAAGCTTCACAGAATGTCAGTAAATAAAGGTATTAGAAAACAGCCTTACTCTTTCATTTGTGTATTGTTTATGGTATTGTTTGGCTGTTTGTGGTGCTACAGTAGTAGAGTGGAGTCCTTGCATTGGAGATAGTATGACCCTCAAAGCCTAATCTACTTTTACTCTCTGGCCAAGTTAGGAAAAGTTTGCCAACCCTTGGTTTAAATCATGAAAATATGTGGAAGCTTTCATTGATAGATGTAGTTAAACTGCAGATGGTTTAGGCAACTCTGCTTTTTCTTTTTTAAGATTTTTGTAGTAGTTCTCAGACTAAGTAGATTTCCTGTTCCAGTAAATCCTTACTAACAAAGTGGATTCTTTTATAAGTTATACAAGAATTGTTGCGATAGCAGTGGATGTCACTCTTGACCTATGTGGACTTAACATTCATGTTTTTTAACTGTTGGCTAGCAACCCCAGGGATCTAAGGACTGGCAATTATTTGTAGTTTTGCTGAAGCATGAATTTAAATGATGACTGTGGGAAAATGGCGTGGCAATGAATGTTCAGTTACTTTACCTGACATTCAACATACAGGTAGTTGCTTTTATGAATAACTCTTATAAAATACAATCAAGTGTCATTTTTTTTTTTATGGGAAGTGTGTGTAATATGGGATTTAAGAGGTTACAAAGGTCAAGGATTTTATTGTAGGGGAAAAAATCATTCCATTACTAAGCCACATATCAGTATCAGTTTGAAAGCAGGTATTAGGTCATTCTGTAACAGAAATTGTCCAAAGGGAGAGAAACTTAGTTTCGTGATATTGTATTCTAAAATGAAAGTGCTATTCTAGACATCAGTTAGGACTTTAGAGCAAATCTGTTATAATTAAGCCAATCCGCTCAGTCACCTAGATAGAAACTAACAGCTGGTATATTCTCTGATTCAAGCCTCTGTTGGCTGTTCTGTCAGTAGTTCCATCCAGAGTGTATGTGACATAAAGAAAATATTTGTTGAATCAGTAAGGAGCACTGTGTTATGGTAAGATAAATCATTTCCTTATTATCTTAGAAAATTTGTTAACATATATTTTGAACACTGTCATAATATTCCTGTTCTTAAACCTAGTCAGGCATATCTGAATATCTTAGTCCTGTGATCTTATTTTTTATGCTATTATAATTATAATTATAACAATATAAATTAAATATAAATTATAATTTTTTTCCTTTGAACTGGAATGAAGTAGAGAATTGGTTCAAAAATAAGGGTAGTACAGTAGTCTTAATGTCAAAGTACAGATTCTAACCTGATTTTAAAATTTTTCATATTTTGAGGAATGCTTTTTTTAAAAAAAATATTCCATCATATTCTTCTCTACACAAGAAAAAAAAAATCTGTTTTTTTTTATTACCTCAAATAGTAATTTAGGGCAGTGTTTACCTAGAAATATACCATTTCAGAGTCTGTAGGTCATGATGAAGTCATATTGCCAAAATATTCTCTTTTATGCTTTCTGATTATAAGACTGCATCAGTTTGGGGCACCTGGGTGGCTCAGTCGGTTAAGCGTCCGACTTCAGCTCAGGTCATGATCTTACACTCCGTGAGTTCACACCCCGCATCGGGCTCTGTGCTGACAGCTCGGAGCCTGGAGCCTGCTTCGGATTCTGTGACTCCTTCTCTCTCTGCTCCTCCGCCTCTCACTCTCTGTCTCTCTCTCAAAAATAAATAAACATTAAAAAAAAAATTAAAAAAAAAAAAGACTACATCAGTTTAACATCCAAAGTCTCCCCTCTTAGATAAGTGTTAGACTGTTGCTACCTATGAATTTCACATAACTAATTTGAGGGGGGTTACAGAAAGATAACTTCCACCTGACTCTGTTTCTGACTTCATAAGATAAAGTTGCCTTTTACTTCTTACATATAATGTGAAGAAATATATCAAATTTTGAAACGCAGTTATAGTAAACAGTCTTATTCATTCCTTTTCATTGTACTAACTCAGGGGAGAAAGAGTAGGTGAAAAGAGCCTGAGCTCTCTAGAGTTACAGAAGTCGATTAAAATGCTATATCTCTCCATCATATCCTGATTATATGACCATGGATCTCTCTGGGTATATAACATGTAAATGGGCATAATAATTTAGACCTCAGAAAAGTGTTGTAAAAGTTGATTTGTATGGAAAGCACCTAGTATGGTAGCATGGTATCTGCCATGGTAAACATGCAATCATGTTAGCTGTTGTTATTTATAGTAAGGTACCCCACTGATGTTTAATTAGAGCAAGCTTCTGCTCTCTTTGCAAACAGAGGAACAGCACACAAATGAACCGTAAAGGTCCAGAACCTAATCACTTAAGGCATTGTTTAGAACTTTCCTATGTTTTCTATATAAGCTTCTAGTTAAAACAAATCTTGTTGACCTGGTTAAGTCATTTGCTGGAGGTTATAATTCGTAGAATAATATATTGGATAGAATTTATGGAGGAGAGGAGATTCACAGAGGGTGCTGTTGCTTCACTCTCTGGGTGATTTGTTTTGGGGAAATTAAAGAATACATATTATTTTAGTTAGTCAATATAAAAATTATGTGTATAGGTAACTTAATTACTAAAAAGTGAAGTACTGTGTAATTTTTTAAAATCTCATACCAACTCAGGGCACAGCTGAAGTTCTTTATTAATCAGTTGTATTCCAAAAGATTCTGAATAGTCATATTAATAATTAATACTAATTACAGATCCTTAGTTTCAGTTCTCTGCAAGTTTGCCTTATAGACTGTATCTGATTTTTAGCACTTTGACAAAATTGTTCAAGTCAATAAATGGAAAAAAAAAAAAACACCTTGTTTGACTACCTGGTAGTGGCTCTTGTAAGATTTGATTCTTTATCCTTTAAAACGGGAATGATGACTACAACAGAAATAGGTATTTCATGACCTACAATAGAAATAGGTAACTTAGCACAATTCAAAAAGGAGCACTCCAGCAACAATAGGACTGTCATAACTGGACAGTATGTTGGGATAATTTTCTTGGATTTTAACTAATTTAGTAATACATGTCATCCAATACCATGGATAATTAAGAATTAGATGTCTTAAGAAAGCTAATTGTAGTTATTTTTTAAAAAATCTTATTGTAAAAACACATTCATTAAGATGGAAGAGGCAGATATTAGTGACTGCTTTATAGATGAGGAAATTGGTCCATAGAAATTTGATCTATAAGGTCATTTCAGTAAATAGATTCAAGTTATCAGTTTTTAATGGTGTGTTTTTCTCACTAGAAATGGGTCATTGTTGAGATATTTGTATGTTTAATGATCCTGGAAATATAGCCTGTTATCTTAATGTTTTAAATAAAATATAAATAAATGTTGAGCAAATTATATATCCCAGTAGGTGTTTGTTTTTTGTTTTTTTTTTTTTTAAGTAAATGCTACACCTAATGTG
This sequence comes from Prionailurus viverrinus, assembly GCF_022837055.1. NCBI lineage: Eukaryota > Metazoa > Chordata > Mammalia > Carnivora > Felidae > Prionailurus > Prionailurus viverrinus. Next base: position 25,393,882 of record NC_062571.1, on the reverse strand, counting down.
GGGCTTGAACTCATGACCCCGAGATCAAGAGTCGCATGCTGTACTGACTGAGCCAGCCTGGCCCCCCTATGCCTAGTAGTTTTAAACTGTGAAGTTTCATGGGTTTCTTTCTTTTTTTTTTTTAAATGTTTCTTTATTTTTGAAAGAGAGAGAGAGAGAGACAGCATGAGCAGGGGAAGGAAGGACAGAGAGAGAGGGAGACACAGAATCAGAAGCGACACAGAATCAGAAGCAGGCTTGAGGCTCTGAGCTGTCAGCACAGAGCCTGACTGGGTGGGGTGAGGGGGCTCGAACTCACAAACTGCCAGATCATGACCTGAGCCAAAGTCAGATGCTCAACCGACTGAGCCACCCAGGCACCCCTCTTTTCTTTTTAAATGTTTATTTACTTATTTTTGAGAGAGAGAAAGAGAGGGAGACACAGAATCCTTAGTAGTCTTCAGGTTCTGAGCTGTCAGCACAGAGCCCAACACGGGGCTGAAACTCATGAACTGTGAGATCATCACCTAAGCCGAAGTCAGATGCTTAACTAAGCCACCCCAGCGCCCAAAACCGTGAAGTTTCAATACAGGAAACTGGTTTTTTAGACCACCCATGACTGTCTGTGAAGTATTGCCAGTGTTGCTTTAACAGCAGTTTATACCCCTTCTACCCCAAAGTATGAAAGATTGGAAGTAGTAGACCATAGTAAACTTAAAATAAGTCAGCAGTGGGGCATCTGAGTGGCTCAGTTGGTTACGCGTCTGACCGGCTCAGGTCAAGATCTTACGGTTCATGAGTTTAAGCCCCACGTCAGGCTCCGTGCTGACAGCTCAGAGCCTGGAGCCTCCTTCAGATTCTGTGTCTCCTTCTGTCTGAACCTCCCCTGCTTGCACTCTGTCTCTTGTTCTGTCTCAAAAATAAATAAACATTAAAAATTAAAAAAGAAGTCAGCAGTGACACCCAGGTGATTGTGTAGTGTTTTTCTAGACAAGTGCCCATCTTTTTTCCAATTAAATGTCTAGAATAAGGGAAGAGTGGTTATAATAAAGACAGGTGTTTAGAGAAGATTCATAGCTGTGGAAACAAAACCAGAATGCACATGTTTGAAGAACTATAAGGTAGGGAAGTGATTAGACTTGTTTGTTGACTTCGAAGACTTAGGCTTGGATCTGTGAGTGGAAGTTAAAGTAAGGAAGACTTTGAAAGAACTTGATAGTTGTCAGAGCTATCTGGAAATGGTAATGGTTTTCCTTGGGAGATAGAATGTTTCCTTTGTTTTGTTGTCATAGAATAGACTGTCACCTGGTGTGCATTAAGAGGTTTAGAGTCTGAACTTTTCCATGGTATTTTCTGTTCCTCAAATAAAGAGGGTAAGTAAGTGTTCAGTGTATTATTAAAGGAGTGTGGAAAAAAGGGATTGCTAGAAAGTTTCTTTACAAAAAAGACCTGTCATGGACATTCCACCCCCTCCCCCAAAATGACAGATTTTATCTACATTTTGTATGATACTTTTCCACTCTAGTATTTCCTTCTGTAAAGTAGCATTTCAGTTTATTTGTGAAGGAATATAGTTGATAACTTTGAAGGCCTGTATTTCTTCCTCTTGGTTGGTATTCACTAGGTATAAATGAAATATCAGAGTATTTGCCACACTATTATTGCAAAAATACATACATGATAGCCCCTTAAGGTCATGAGGAGATGAGAAGAAAAAGCTTTATTTAGATAAACTTTAGACTAGAAGGCTGAAGTATGACCTGCTTGATTAGGGGTCCTTCTTTGTACTCTTCAGCTACTTTTTGACTTTTCCAAATTGCCACATTATTTTTATTCACCAGATAGAATTCCCTTCACTCTGCTCCCTTCTGTTCACTGGTTTCCATGATCTGCCAGTCCACTTGTATAAGGGCCGCCAATTGACAGTGCTGCTTTGTTGTTCTTCCCAGCTCTACTCTAGGGCTCCTGCCGCTGACCTCAAATGCAGGAGCAGCAGAGGTGCTTTGAGAGAGAGAGAACAGAATGTCAAAGAGTCCAGCGGGGGACCAACAGATTGTGGGAAACCATGTGACTGTGTGATTCACATCTCCAAGGAGAGAGAACCGGTTGTTTCTGTGTCTAGATCCACCCTGTTATGAGGATAATACCATCAATAATGTAATTTTAATTGCCTGGATGCTTTGACACTGGGTTGAAAAAATAAAACTTTTAGCAGTGAAGTTACTGGTCAGATGAGTTTGAGTAGAACTGAATTTGATGGCATTTAAATCAAGAGAGTGGATAATGACTTTTGTAGTTTAAAACATTTTAGGCATTATGGGAAGAGGGTAATTCATCTATGTATATATGTATTGTCACTAAAATATTCAACTCGATTCTTTTGCTACCAGCCTTAGATGACCTGATGCTATTTGGTTTGTATATTGCTTCTCATCCTGAAACCCTTAAAAATGTGACTTATCTAAGGCCACACTTAAAGTTAGAAAACACATTAGTAAATTTCAAATTTTGTCTAGGATTGTTGTCAAGGATCAAATCTTACATAGGTTAATTTCTTATGCTCTGCTGTTAGTAATTGCTAATGAACTATAACTGATGAATTTGTGTTTTTACATACATTTAGATGAAGGAATTTTCTTCAATCCTTAGAAAATATAGGAGGGAGAGTTCATAATATTAACGTTAGGACAGCGTAACATGGACCTTTCTTTTAATCTGTAATTCTAGGACGACATAGACAGCCTAAACCCAGTTCTCAGGGACAACCCGCAACTTCAGGAAGAAGTGAAAGTCTGGGTAAAGGAACAAAAGGTTCAGGAGATTTTTATGCAAGGTAACTATTTTGAAGTTCTGCATTAATTTTTTTTGGAACTGGGCAGTTTTTCATGTTTGGTTTTGGTTGTTCAATTACATGCAATATAAATAGAAGACCCAGTTTAATATTTTGAGTTCTGTCCAGTCGAGGGAAAATAGCAAAATCATAATTTCAGTAGAAAGCTCATAACTTCACCAGCTTACTAGCTCATCTGAGTTAAATGACTGGCATGAAATTATAACCACACAGGTGTTTTGTTGATAGGAAAATTTCCATATTACAGAATACAGTTAGGTGTGTCCTTCCTGGAGAAGGAAGCATTGTTTGAGTAAAGGATTGCCCAAAGCCACAAATGATTTCCTTTGAAGAATGCTGTTAGTATCTGATAAAAGTGGCCTATTTCAGTTCACCTTCCTCAGCAATGACCATCATACTAGTTTTAGTTTTGTTTCTTTTTTTAGTAAGTTATAAATTTGTCTATAACATGTGACTTTCAAACCAGTGGGGTTTTATAATTCTTAGTGATTTGTTTTTCTATTTGTAAAATCATATAAGCTTTTTGTGACATTGAATTGAAACTAGGACAGTATGGCATGAAGTATTGATATTTTGTTGAATGGTTTTAAAAAGGAATTTTGTCTTTAAATACCCATATTTATCTCAACCCTCAACTTCCATGTCATTTAACTTCAGTTATAGTAGAGATCATCTCTAAGGTGTGGCTACTCTGCTTTGTATGGGTACTTATAGAGCAGATCATCTATGTATTAAATTCTTCTTAGGCTAAATATTCTTTAAAACTTACTATAGAGAATATGAAAAATGCATAGAAATAGTATATTTCAGCGAACTTCCATGTGCCTATCTTCCAGCCCTAACAGCTATAAAACCGGTTGGTCCTGCCCCATCCACGCTCCTGTTTCCTTCCATCAAATTCAGTCATCGCCGAATTTTTTAAACAAAGCCAGCATACCATTATTATGCCCCCCCCAAATTAATAGTTCTTTAATACTAAATACTAGATACTCAAGTTCAAATTTTCACTTATTTCGTAAATGTCTCAAATGACTTTTAACAGGTTTGATTGATTTTTATTGTTATTTTATTTATTTATGTATTTTAAATCAGGGGATTCAAAAAAATGTCCACAATTTAATGGGTTGATGTGTCCGATCTCTTTTCCTCTTTTCCTTGCAATTTATTGAAGATGCCAGGCTAATATATTTTAGCAACTTTTGTTTTCTTACCCTATTTATAGAGGTGAAAAATTGAGGCAGTATAGTCCCTGTTCAACCTAAGCAGAATTATTTGAGGCTGACTCTAAATTGTGTTTTGTGGTAGGAATAAGACAGTTAAAAATTGAAAATTGTGCTAATAGAAATTGAAAATTGATCATACTTATTCTGTAAGCTGTTGCTATATTACATTCTTAGAGTCTTATTCTTCCACAGTTAGAAAAGACTAGAGTTTGTATAATCGATTATCATGGCTCCGAATATATTTAATTTATAGGTCAAGTGGAACATTTTCTATACATTTGTTAATTGACTTATATTTCAGGCCAACAGCATAGTTTTGTTTTGAAACTGGCAAATAAATATTAAACCATTAATTGATATGTTAAATGGCTTATAACTGTATGCCCAGGAATTAAAAATCAATTCATTCCTAGATCTCTCACCTAAAAGTTTTATTTGACCTGTCAACTTCATATTCTTAATTTTTATAAGAGGCAAAATAATGAGAATTAAAGAAGATTAAGCACTTACACATTTTGAAAGCGTTTGTAAATTGTCCATGTATAATGCTGTCATCAAGGTGTTTCAGTTTCCATCCGATCCCTCACAGTTCTTGTTAAACTTTTAAATATTTGATACCATTTTAGTACCTGAATTGAAGAAATTTTTATCTCCCATTATTCTCTTCTGTGGACTGACTTTTGTTTTAATAGGTAAATGTGAATATATGCAGATATATATTATTATTATTTAATCCTTCCCTTTAAAAAGTGAGTTTAATCTAAAAGTACACCATAGTTCTTTATTTAGAATGCCTTTTAGTGCCATATTTATAATTCACTTAATAATCTCTGTATGTTGCAAGACTTTGGCAGCTTTTTCTAGCTGTCAACAGAAGAATTAAAATTTGTAGTTGTTATGTAGAGTTTTGGCAACTAGAAAACTCAAGATAATGGAATCCCAAATTACCTTTTCATTTCAGCCACGTAGTCCTGTACCCCACACCTATTAAGTAGCTTTGTAGCCTTATGACTTTCTAGTCGACTATAACTTTACATTTTATATTGTCCTTTTATTAACTCATGATGCCAAAATACTTTAAGTATTTTATTTCCATTGAGTTAGAACATATATGTGTAGCAGAGTGTGTTTAATGATAACTTCACAGTGATCTGGCGCTAAGGTATATGTAGTCACTTCTAATACATTTTTAAAAAAACCAATATTTGAAAATGATATTACTCATCCATCACAAAGCTCTTGTTTCTCCTAAAAGGTATTCTTCAATGAAAATGTCTCCATTTAAAATACCCCTATTTCTTGTGTGTGTGTGTGTGTGTGTGTTTTTAAGGTCCTTATTCCTTAAATGGATACAGAGTGAGAGTATATAGACAAGACTCTGCCACCCAGTGGTTTACTGGCATAATTACTCATCATGATCTCTTCACTCGCACCATGATCGTTATGAATGATCAGGTAACTAGTCCAGTTAATAATACTTTCGAAGAGAGCTACTTACAATTCAGATAGTCCATGCCTCCCAAAAAATGGTTCAATAAGTTTGCAGTAAATAATTTTCATCTCTTAAGTTTTTTCTGTAGTAATATACTTCTAATAAGTTTAAGTGTATCTGATGTTTATTAGAGGTCACTTTAGGTCATAGTGAGATAGTGATACCAAATTTATTTCAACACTGATCAAATAAGTCTCTGAAATAGAAGCATCAAACCCTTTTGAGTATTCTTTTTTTTTTTAATCCTTTCATCAGCTAATATTTTCTTAATTAAAATCTGTTTTTCTATCTCCAGTAATAAATGTATTTCCCAAATGATTGCTTTTCACTAATGAAAACTAATGCACACCATTGTAGTTCTTTTCAAGTCAAGTTTCATAGTTGGTATGCTCCCTTAAGTATTAAGGATATAAATTTCATATGAAGTTTTTAAAATTTTTTTATCTTATTATTTTTTTAATGTTTATTTATTTTTAAGAGAGAGAGAGAGGCAGTGCAAGCGGGAGATGGGCAGAGAGAGAGGGAGACATAGAAACAGAAGCAGGTTCCAGGCTCTGAGCTGTCAGCACGGAGCCTGACGCGGGACTCAAACCCACGGACCGCGAGATCATGACCTGAGCCAAAGTCGGACACTTAACCGACTGAGCCACCCAGGCACCCCTCATATGAAGTTTTAAAGAACAGTCTGAAAGTCTTGATTTCAAATCTTTCAAAGCTGTAGCTAAAAAAAAAAAAATATTTACACCTTGCAACCTGAGTGGATTGTGGAGGGTTTCTGAATAATTGAGTACCCCTTTAGAAACAGTTCAAATGCTTTGCTTAAAATTTTAGCCAAATTGCTGAATAAATTATATTGGTTAATTGTATTTATTTGTTTTTCCTAAAATGGTGGCTAACTTTCATTTCTTAATGGAACATAGAATTGCCTTTAGTTTTTAAAATAGTTACTTCAACATGTCTTTTTAAAAAATTATTACCATTTGTATTCATTTACACAATTTTTGTCATTTTCTTCTTAAGTTCTACTTTCCTAGTTTTATTTTATAGCTGCTTTTTGGAAATTCCTTTTTTTTTTTCATTAAAAAAATTTATTTTAATGTTTGTTTATTTTTGAGAGAGAGAGAGTGCGAGCAGGGGAGGGGCAGGGAGAAGGGGAGACACAGAATCTGAAGCAGGCTCTAGGCTCCTAGCTGTCAGTGCAGAGCCCGATGTGAGGCTCAAACTCACAGACTGAGATCATGACCTGAGCTGAAGTCAGACGCTTAACCGATTGAGCCACTCAGGTACCCCTTAACTTTTAAATTTTTTAAAAGTTTATTTATTTATTTTGAGAGCAACAGAGGGAGTGGGGGAGGGGTAGAGAAAGAGGGAGACAGAGAAATTCTAAGCAGGCTCCGCGCTGACAACACAGAGCCCAGTGCAGGGCTTGAACCCATAAAACCATGAGATGGTGACCTGAGATGAAACCAAGAGGCAGATGCCCAACCAACTGAGCTATCCAGGCGCCCCTAGAAATTCCTATTTTTAAAATACATTTTATGACTTGGCATTATACTCCTAATTGATTCTTAGCCTTGCTTTTTTAAAGATATACTTGCAATAAATATATTTGCTTTTAAATTTTTGGTTAGCAGAAGAAACAGTAGGTTTCAGAATGTTAAACAAGCTAATATGTTTGATGACTAAAACTGATTTATTGCAAGTCTGACAGTATCTTATGAATTAAGTATCCCAAACTGATTTTTAAACATTTTCTACTCAGTAGTTATACCTAATATTATATCGACTAGCTGATTGGATTTAATTTTTGTTCTTGTTTTGTGTTGTGGATTAGGTACTAGAACCACAGAATGTCGATCCTTCTATGGTTCAAATGACCTTTCTAGATGATGTTGTTCACTCTTTGTTAAAAGGTGAAAATATTGGCATCACATCACGGCGAAGGTCTCGCTGCAGTCAAAATAGCAACGCTGTTCACGTATGTATGTTGTTAATGATGTATTATTATATACATATTTTTCCTTAGATTACTTAGGATCAGGTAATAAATAATCATTGTTCAATCGGTTATTTTTAGGGTCATTATACACGTGCCCAAGCAAATAGTCCCAGACCAGCAATGAACTCCCAAGCTGCTGTACCAAAACAGAATACACACCAGCAACAGCAACAAAGAAATATTCGTCCAAGTAAGAGGAAGGGCTCAGATAGCAGTATACCAGATGAAGAGAAGATGAAGGAGGAAAAGTATGAGTATATAGCACGAGGAGGTAGGACTCAATTTTTTTAAGGGAATGAGAACAAATAAAACAAAAATACACTTAAAAGGTACTTATTTAATACTTTAGTTATGCAAAATAAAACTGTTCATTTTTTATCTTACAGAAAATGCTAAAGGGAAAAACAAACAGTTGATGAATAAAAGAAGGAAACCTGAGGAAGATGAAAAGAAACTAAATATGAAAAGACTACGAACCGACAATGTTTCAGACTTTTCTGAGAGCAGTGACTCAGAAAATTCAAATAAGAGAATAATAAATAATTCCTCAGAGCAGAAGCCAGAGAATGAGTTGAAAAATAAAAACACTTCAAAGGTAAATGGAGAAGAAGGAAAATCCCAGAATAATGAGAAGGTAGGAGAAGAGACACTAATAATAGACAGCCAGCCTCCCTGGGATCAAATACAGGAAGATAAAAAACATGAAGAAGCAGAGAAGCAGAAGTCTGTTGACACTCAGCTTCAAGACAAAATGATTATTCGTTCATCAGAGCAGGCCACACTTTCTGATCATAATCCTAACGATTTACTTCTTCAAGAATGCAATATGGAAAAAACACATACAGTGGAATCATTACCAAAGGAGAAATTTGTGTCCAGACCACCCACACCAAAATGTGTAATTGATATTACGAATGACACTAATTCAGAAAAGGTGGCTCAGGAAACCTCCAGTACCTTTGGCCTTCAAACACTTCAGAAAATGGATCCTAATGTTAGTGATTCAAAACATTCTATTGCAAATGCAAAATACTTGGAAACAGCAAAACAAGATTCCGACCAGAGCTGGGTCAGTGATGTAGTTAAAGTAGATTTAACCCAATCAAATGTTAGGAGTGCTTCCTCAGGAAATGATCACCTGAATATGGAAAAAGAGAAAAACCAGTATGTCTCTTATATGTCTTCTCTGAGTGCAGTTTCTGTCACAGAAGATAAGCTGCATAAGCGAAGCCCACCCCCAGAGACAGTAAAATCTAAACTTAATACTTCAGTAGATATTCACAAGACAAAGTCAAATCCCTCACCTGAAGTTCTTAAACCTAAAATTACCCATTCTCCTGATTCTGTAAAGTCTAAGGCCAATTATGTGAACAGCCAAGCTGCTGGTGAGAGAAGACTGGCAAACAAGATAGAACATGAGTTATCAAGATGCAATTTTCATTCAGTTCCTACTCGAGGCAGTACCTTAGAAGCTACAAAGAGCCCTCTTATCATTGATAAAAATGAGCATTTCACAGTTTACAGAGATCCTGCACTTGTTGGGTCAGAAACAGGAACTAATCACATTTCACCTTTCTTAAACCAGCATCCCTTTCCTCTTCATTCTTCATCCCATAGAACCTGTTTAAATCCAGGTACCCATCACCCTGCCTTAACTCCTGCACCTCACTTACTTGCAGGATCATCTAGTCAAACTCCAATACCTACCATTAACACTCACCCTCTGACTAGTGGTCCACACCATTCTGTTCATCACCCTCATTTACTTCCTACTGTGTTACCTGGAGTGCCTGCTGCCTCCTTACTTGGTGGCCACCCACGACTAGAGACTGCTCACGCCAGCAGCTTGAGCCACTTAGCATTAGCACACCAGCAACAGCAACAGTTATTACAGCATCAGTCCCCTCATCTTCTTGGACAAGCCCATCCTTCTGCTTCATATAATCAGCTTGGACTTTATCCAATTATTTGGCAATATCCAAATGGAACACATGCATACTCAGGACTTGGTCTACCTTCTTCTAAGTGGGTTCACCCAGAAAATGCAGTTAATGCTGAATCTTCTTTAAGGAGGGTAAGTTACATTGTGGTTTGGCACACATCAATGTATGTGTATTAATCAACATGTATACAGGTGCGTTTCCAATATCCCATTAATTTTTTGTCTTATTATAAAATATGTTAGAACCTTTCAAGCACTAATTTTTCCAATCATAGTGAAACTTTTGATACTTAGTAACTTTGGAACCATGGAAGCTGATATCTCAGAAAAGCCTACATACTTTTAAAAGCCAATTTAAAGAAGTAAAACTTCTAGATTGGTTCTGACATATCTATTATGAAGAATGAATGTCTTGATAACTTATTATGGTACACATCTATAATTATGCTCAGCTAAATTACAAGTACAATTTGTGGATTAAAATTTATGTAAAGTTATATATAAATATATATATATTTATATATATATATAATATAAATTGGATATATATCTTAAATTATTCTCAAGACAAATTTTTATGTTTCCCAGCTAGATATAATATTGATGGTATGTTACAGGCTGTGACTCTCTGAGGCTCTTATTCTCAGAAGGGTGCCTAAGTTGGAGACTTCTGGTATTTGGGAGTAAAGTTGGGACTGAAGTCCTGCCAACATCAAATGTGAGGAGTTTTGCTGAAGGTGGTGGTATAGAGAGCTCCTATTCCCTCATGGGCGAATGTGGTTTCTCTAGCCACATTTATTTTCATGCTAAGAAGTGATTGTTGAGGGCATTACCATCCACAGTATCAAAAAGAATGAGAATGGGTGTCTTAAACTCCACCAGACAACTTAGTCCTTGTCCTTGGTGCAGCTCAAGTTGCTCTTCAGCTGTCTCCCCAGAATATTTCTAAAACTTGATTGATTGATGGATTGATTGATTAAAATCAATTAACATTAAATTTACCATCCTAATCATTTTTAAGTGTACAGTTCAATGGTGTTAACTTTATTCACATTGTTGTGCAACAGATCTCTAGAACATTTTCATCTTGCAAAACTGAAACTTTATACCCATTAAACACTAATTCCCTTTCCTCTTCCCCCTATTCTTTGGCCAACCACCTTTCTACTTTGTTTCTATGATTCTGACTGCTTTAGATACTCCATTTGATGCAGTCATACAGTATTTGTCCTCTTGTGGCTTCTTTCATGTAGCATATCTTTGAAGTTCATCCATGTTGTAGCATGTAACATGATTTTCTTTTTTTATGCTGTGTAATATTCCATTATATGTATATTCCACATTTTCTCTATGCATTTGTCAGTGGACTTATGGGTAACTTCTACCCCTTGACTATAATGGATAGTGCTGCAATGAACGTCTGTATTTTTGACATCTTTCACAAGTTAGGCAAGAGGGGGTGACGATTTGGAAGGTAATGCTAGTGAGCTTCTCACTTAGGGATAATACTGCTTATGTAGAGCCTTGGTAATAAATGCAAGGGTGGTGGTCCTCATGCCAAGTCTGTCAGAGGAATTGTTACATTCTGGGTAGCAGTGGTGACATAGATTATGGTAGTAAGTCCTTCCTTGATTCCTAAGTTGTGATTGTTTACCTTGTTGGTAAAGGGACATCAGCTAGCAGTTAGAGTTCTGACAGTTTTAAAGGATGTTTCTTGTGGTTTAATCCCATAATAAATAATCAACTTCTTTGGACTCCATTTCTGTGTGAGTTTTGGTCTTCTTTAATGAAGTCACTAGTGAACTCCACAATTTATTCTGCACCAACATCCCCACATTTGATGTTGGCAGGATCTCAATTCTAGAAGAATTTTGCTTATGTTGATCTGATCCATAAGCTTCCCATTTCCATTCTTGATGGTGCTATTGAACTTGTGGCAGGTAGAATCTTACTGGAATGTATAAATTAAGTAGTTGAAGTCAATGAAGAATCACTAATTACTACAGTATCCTCTTTACCATTATTGAAAGCAGGCCTGGTGACCCTAGTGCCTAATGCACCCACATTTTACTCTGACCGTTCACTCTCTTGTGTCACAAATGTAGCTGCAGCTGATACTGGACAAAGACAGACTAGAACACATGGGAACTGAGAGCTGGCAAATCGTTTTGAGTCTTCCATAATTTCCCAACCCTGAAAAATCAGTCTAAGTAACTGTTAGAAGTGGCTTGGGTAGTATTTTTCTCTCAGTTGTGTCAATCTAGCCTCCATATATATATATATATATATATATATATATATATATATATAAAAGGGCATAAAATGTCTTCTTAACTGGTCACAAACTTGTTAAACTAAAAACAAGCATATCACATTTTCATTTGTTATGTAAAGTTATAAAGCAGTGAATTTAAGTAACATTTTGAACAAAAATGAAGATCTCTTAATCCTAATATTGTGAGTAGAAGTGAAGAAACAATTAGGAAATAATTTTTGTTGGTATTTTATAGTAAAAAATTTAACATTGCCATAAGTGATTGTAGCTTAAAATTTCTGGATAGTGTAAAACTGAGGCCTTTTAAACATATCTGCATGATCTTTATGCATATGTGCATGTGTGTCTAATGTGTATATATGTATTTTTTCTGTTATGTGAGGTTTATGCTTTATAATGTATATTTTTAATCCAAGTAATTTTACAGCAGCATGTTTTTGTTAAGATATCATACTGCTTTTGCATTATCACTTTGAGATGTAAAATATACTCTCTTTGTTAAAACCAAAGGGGATTTTCCCAATATCTCAGTGAGGTATAACTCCACAAAGTATGTTCTGGAAGAATGTCAGTGTGTATGTGTGTATGAATGTCAGTATAGAACGAATTCTTACCCATGTAATTAGAGAGTTTTAAGTATCAACATAGAGATCAGTATCACCAAATATTCAGTATGAGAAAGGCAGCATATTGATATATAAAAGATTAATTTTGTTGTACTTCCACACTTCCAAGTTTAATGGTCCAACAGTGCTTATAGCTTGTAGTGGAAACAAAGTACAAGTGGCTTTCAAAATGTAATATTCTGCCAATTCTAAGTAAATTGATGCATTGAAAAAGTTTGTTATTTTTGACAACAGAAATTCTATTTCTGGTGACATGTACTTCAGTAATAACAAATTCTGTTTTTTGTATTAGCAGTACATATTTTTATGGTATTAGAATGTTAGGAAATCTGATGAACTAGGTTCTGTACATTTAGAAGTTAAAAGACAATGCTTTCAAGATCTGCATTCAATATAAAAAAAATAACAAATGTTTGGAAATTACTATGATGATACTGGTTGATTTTCCTACATCACATGGAAAAATCCATATAATTATGTTATTTATTTGTCTGAATAGTTCTTGTAAGATATATTTAGAAAAGGTCATTTATGCTTCATAAATATACATTAAAGTCCTGCTGTGATAACTGTGTTTAGCTTTTTCTAGTAATTGAAGTCTGATATATATATATATATGTATATATGTATATATATTTTTTTTAAATAGAATTCTCCCAGTCCCTGGTTACATCAGCCCACCCCTGTGACCTCAGCAGATGGTGTTGGATTACTTAGTCACATTCCTGTCAGACCTTCCAGTGCAGAGCCTCATCGGTCTCTTAAAATTACAGCACATTCCAGTCCACCATTGACAAAAAGTTTAATAGATCACCATAAAGAGTAAGTTCACCAATGCTTAAAACTTACGAGTACCTCGTCTTTCATAGTTTTTCTTAATTTGATTTCTAACTAAACAGATAATTTTAAGTTAAGAAACATCTTAAAACTAGGCTTTGAGTAAGTACTATTGTTTCCATTTTTATATAATTTCTGATGTACTCTGTATTATTAAAGTACATGCAAAGTTATGTTTTCCTTTCATAATATTACACAGAAGCTATCTTCATATCATACCAGAAAAAGTTGTTACAGAAACCTTTATGTGTATTTTCTTTACAGAGAACTGGAGAGGAAAGCTTTCATTGAACCATTACGTTCTGTTGCATCCACATCAGCAAAAAATGACCTAGATCTGAATAGGTCACAGACTGGAAAAGATGGTCTATTGCATAGACATTTTGTGGATCCTGTATTGAATCAATTACAGAGACAACCCCAGGAGACTGGAGAGAGATTACACAAATATAAGGAGGAACACCGTCGAATCCTTCAAGAAAGTATTGATGTTGCTCCCTTTACAACTAAAATCAAGGGGCTTGAGGGTGAGAGAGATAGTTATTCCAGAGTAGCATTGTCATCTTCTAGCCCTAAAAGCCATGTCATTGTCAAACAAGACAAGGATGTAGAATGTTCAGTATCCGATCTTTATAAAATGAAGCACTCAGTGCCTCAGAGTTTGCCCCAAAGTAACTATTTCACTACATTGTCTAATAGTGTGGTCAATGAACCACCAAGGTCCTATCCATCCAAAGAGGTTTCACATATTTACACTGAAAAACAGAGTAATACCCTTGCTGCAACAGCTAATCCTCAAACTCTGACTTCATTTATATCCTCTCTTTCAAAGCCTCCACCCTTAATTAAACACCAACCAGAAAGTGAAGGTTTAGTAGGCAAGATACCAGAACATCTTCCCCATCAAATTGCTTCTCACTCGGTAACAACCTTCAGAAATGATTGTAGGAGTCCTACCCATTTGACAGTTTCTTCTACAAATGCACTCCGGAGCATGCCTGCTTTACATAGAGCACCAGTATTTCACCCACCAATCCATCACAGCCTGGAAAGAAAGGAAAGCAACTATAGTAGTCTTTCCCCTCCAACTTTAACCCCAGTGATGCCTGTAAATGCTGGTGGGAAAGTTCAAGAATCACAAAAGCCTCCAACTCTAATTCCAGAGCCAAAAGACTCTCAGGCCAATTTTAAGAGTTCTTCTGAACAGAGTTTGTCAGAAATGTGGAAATCTAATAATAACCTCAGCAAAGAGAAAGCTGAATGGCATGTGGAGAAAAGCAGTGGAAAGTCACAGGCTGCTATGGCATCTGTCATTGTTCGTCCACCATCTAGTACAAAACTTGAGAGTGTGCCAGCAATGCAGTTAGCTTCCAAAGATCGAGTTAGTGAAAGATCTTCAACTGGGGCAAATCAAACAGATTGTCTCAAACCAGCAGAAGCTGGGGAGACTGGAAGAATCATTCTGCCAAGTGTGAATTCAGACAGTGCTCACATAAAATCTGAAAAAAATGTCCAGGCTGTCTCACAGGGCAGTGTTCCCAGTTCAGTCATGTCTGCCGTAAATACAGTGTGTAATACCAAAACGGATGTATTCACATCTGCTGCCACTACCACCAGTGTTTCCAGCTGGGGGGGTTCAGAAATAATTTACTCTTTATCGAATACCATTTTGGCCTCTAAATCCTTAGAATGTACCTCTTCAAAAAGTGTCAGTCATTCAGTGGCTCAGATACAAGAATGCAGGGTCAGCACCACAGCTCCAGTTACACCAGCCAGTAGTAAGACAGGAAGTGCTGTTCAGCCCAGCTCTGGGTTCTCAGGCACAACTGATTTTATCCATTTAAAAAAGCACAAGGCAGCATTGGCTGCAGCTCAGTATAAAAGTAGTAATGTCAGTGAGACTGAGCCTAATGCTGTGAAAAATCAGACATCTTCAGCCTCCCTTCTCTCAGATAGCACTGTAGCCTGTAGTACAATAAACAAAGCAAACTCTGTAGGAAATGGGCAAGCATCCCAGACAAGTCAACCTAACTACCATACTAAACTGAAAAAGGCCTGGCTTACTAGACACTCAGAGGAAGACAAAAATACTAATAAAATGGAAAATTCAGGGAATTCTGTATCAGAAATTATCAAGCCATGTTCTGTCAATTTAATAGCCTCTACATCTAATGACATACAAAATAGTGTAGATAGTAAGATGATAGTTGATAAATACATAAAAGATGATAAAGTCACTAGGAGAAAAGCCAAAAGAACTTACGAATCTGGCTCTGAAAGTGGAGACTCAGATGAAAGTGAAAGCAAGTCAGAGCAAAGGACTAAGAGGCAACCTAAGCCAACTTACAAAAAGAAGCAAAATGACTTGCAGAAGAGAAAAGGTGAAATAGAAGAAGATTTAAAACCCAATGGGGTTCTCAGCAGGAGTGCCAAAGAAAAAAGTAAATTGAAATTGCAGAGCAACAGTAATAGTGGTAAGTTAATTACTTTTTTATCTCAGGCAAAATGGGCTGCATGTTCTTGCAATAATGGTGTAGGTTCTGTCAAGATGAGTGAGCACAGAGGCATCTTTTGACTTTTATTTGTCTGCCCTAGCATAATGTATGTGCTCGTAGACCTCATTTCTGCATTTCCCAAGTACCCTATAAAAGAAAATGAGAGAAGACCTATCTCTCCATTTTTAAAAGACTTGTAGAAATATGTTCTACCTAGCATTCTGACAAAAACCGATTTAGTAGTTACTCAGAATTTTGATCATTTCTAAGTACTGTCAAGTGGATTCCTAAAATTAGCTATTTACCTTTAACATGATGTAGTTGTGAAAAAAAAAATCTTAGTCACATGTACTTCCTTTAAGTCACATTTTTAGAAGAATACCACTTCAATTTGTGGATACGCCCTGTATCCCTTCTCTCATCTGGTAACAAAATTGAAAACTTTTTGAAATTACCTTCTATTTAACTAATATTGCCACTCATTCAAAAAGTTCTTTATTTGGGGTAAAAGTTAAATAAAAGGGGATTGTGGTTTTGTGTGCTCATTTCTACATTCAAGAAAAATTTCTGTAAGTAAAAGTTTCAAAACTGATTATATTTCATTTGTGGCCTTATTAGCAAGGCAAAATAAGTGTAATGTTCACTCTAAAGTGTTTCTGTAGGTTTTTAACTCTAGAAGTAGTTTTTCTCAGTTTGCTTATTTCTTTTTAGGTATGTTGCACAATGCAGAAAGCACTTAATAGTTTCACTATATCCATGTATTCATCCACATACAATATATGAAATATCTGACAGTGTGGACATTCAAGAAGTACTTTGGATGCTTGAAGGCTTGTATTTGGGCCTTTTCACTGAATGAGGTTTTTTCACATGCCTGTGTGGAAACCAGAGGCAAAGTGAAGGACAGAAAAACAGGAGGATGGAATCATAGAAAAGGACAGTCAGAAAGTGAAAGAACGAAGCTCTACTAGAGACAGAAAGGCTGACAGACTGAAATGCAAATATAGTCAGAAGAAAGAGAGGGAGATTGACATCGGAGGATACAATATACATGCCATTTATTTGAGTATTGGATTGTGTACTGTGTTGCCTTTTCTTATGTGTTTTGCTTCCCCAGTGAATTCTTAAGGAGGCATAGTGTGGTCAATAATTGTTTCTTTTCTGTTTCACATGACATTTCCTTTGGTATTGGGTATACAGATAGATACTTGAGTTAAATTTACAGAAAACAGAGATAGGAATCTTCCAACTTTTAACACTTAGAAAACTCTTGTGAAGTTAAGTTTATAAAATTAACTCTTAAGTACATATTCTAGTTCATGTTGACAGTGAATGTACAGGTTCCCAAGTAAGAGTTCAACGACAGACTGGAATCAGCATCCCACCCCCCTCCAAGTTGTGCTGCTTAGTCAAATCTCTTCTCCTTAGTAACTAACATTTAGCCTCAGAGAGGGTATTCTAAGCCCCATCTATTGTCAAGTCCAAAATAATATTGACTGTTCATTGCCATCTGTTAATTATGGGCAGAGTTGTTCTGCCTTTGTTCTGGCTGTCTAGAAAAGTTCTCTAAATTGGGAGTTCATAAATCTAACTTCCATATTTGAGTGGATCATCTACCTCGTGAATTAAATATGACCTTTATCTAATGGTCATTGGGGTTGTCATCAGTCATAGTCAAAAAGAGTGAGTTAAGTCAGTACTTAGAGAGTGTAATGTGATTATATACACTGTTACACATGTGTAAGTTATATACACATAACTCCTATAATAGTGTGTTTCTTAGTACCTTCTAAAGCCAGGTACAATAGATTTTATCTATTGCTTTGGAATGTCTTCGTATCTGCTGCCTTTCTATACTGCTAATTAAAAGTTGGTTGTTTTTCTGTGACTAAAATCTTATATAATTTTATGAACTGAAATTACCCATCAAATTTAAATATGTCCAAAGTCCTATGATACACAAAACCAGACTATATAATCAGAATTAATTGCTATATCTCAAAAAAAATTTTCTTTAAGTGATGGACTATCAAAGATTAAAGGTTAGCATGTATTTGTTCCTATTTTCTTCCTCCATAGTTTTCTGTTGGCTAGAGCAGCTGATTGAGTATTTGCTAGTAAATTGAGAACTAAGGATGAAAATGTTCTTATGGCATGAAAGAATACTAGGTATTTTTTGTTGATTTAAATGTGTTATTCTCAAAGTTTAGATTTTAGATATTGGCAATAAATTAGATGTATAGAGAAAGATAAAGTTATTTTATTATGTGAATACTTTTATAATAAAATTCATAAAAGGAGTTCGCTACCATTGTGTGTCGCCTAGTTTAGAAACAAAAATCACAATATCACAAACTGTCTCTATGACCTGGGACTTTGTGTCTTTGTAATTCATCCATTCATTTAAATTAAAAATAGTTTCAGATTGTCTATTTTGTGTCACAGAATTGAAATTTGCTTTGAAATGTCCAGTTCTATAAATACTGTTTAAATTGTTCATAGTGGTATGGTTATCCATACTCTCTGAACTGTTCCATTACCTGTAATGTAAAAGCATATTGGTTAATAGTTGTTTTCTAGTCAAAATAGAAATACATTGAATTTAGTTTATTCTAAGTGTAACAGAAAAAAAAAAAGTAAATAAATGATTGAAATCACGTGTGCCAAGTAAAAATCTATGAGCAGTGTACCATTCTTGTTCATTCTGACTTCTAAAAGCTCTGAATTTTTTTATACTGTCTATAGGGGAAATCTGCCTTATATGCAGTGGAGGAGATAGCAAACTCTTCATACGAGCCTTATGGAAACATTTTTATTCCATAAGTGGTGTGTGCATGTAATATGTCTTTCTTTAGTGGATTAAGCCAAATGGCTTGTCCTAAGTTAGAGACAGAAGAGGAGAGAGCAGGTAGTTTAAAGAACCAGGCAACAATCCTAGAAGTGCTTAATAACTGGAAGCAGATTTTAAATGAGCCATCCCAAAGCTTAAACTCTGTACTTCCTATGTTAAGATATGCTATCTTGCTGTCACTGTACTCCTTACACTGTCAACAGGTAAGTAATAGTGGGAGCTCAAGGCCAGAGATCTGCTACATATTTCTGCAAAAATTAGATCGTCTCCGGAGAATAGTTGTACTGCCTCTTTTCCACACATCAGAGTGATTAGAAAGCACAGGGTAGGAAATATCTTTGAACATGACAGAAAGAGCAAACTATGTAAATCTCATACCTGACATACAGATGTAAGTACACTTTTAAGAGTCTGATATTTGGGGGCACCTGGGTGGCTTAGTTAAGTGTCCGACTTCGGTTCAGGTCATGATCTCATGGTTTGTGAGTTCGAGCCCTGTGTCACGCTCTGTGCTCAGAGCTCAGAGCCTGGAGCCCACTTTAGATTCTGTGTCTCTGTTTCTCTGCTCTTCCCCAGCTCATGCTCTGTCTCTCTTTCTCTCCTTCAAAAATAAACATTCAAAAAAAATTTTTTTTTAAAAAGGAGTCTGATATTTGCTTCTCCCAACATAGGTTGTTTTTAAAAGAATATGCTTTAAATTCTTTTAATAGGCAAAATTTAATTTATGTATAATATTTTGAGTCCTGCTCTGTAGATGACAGATTATCTACTTGATACTTGAGCCAGTGTTATAACAATTAAGCTGAAGTTAGTAAACATGATGGTGCAGTGATGTAGAGCATAGTAAATAATTTCTTCAAATGTTAATCATTTGAGGTTTTTTTTTTTCCTTTAGATTTCTCTGATGCCTTTTCTACCATCAAAAAAGACCATCAAGTTAATACTGGCTTTTTTCTTTATTTTCTTCATCCCTTTTATTTTCTAAAAGATACTGCTTCCATCAGTATATTGAATCAAATGGAGGACATCATAATGAGGGAGAGATACTAAGAGACAGCTTATTAGCCCCTCTTCTCTCAAATAATGGTATTATAAAATTACCTCCTATCTTTAATGGACCACACTTACCTTGGAGAATCATATTAAATATTTCAAAACAATATAAGTATGTTGGAATTAGTCTGTAGTTTCTGAAAGTACTAACTTTTGGTCTTCACATTCTTCCTGAAATATCTTGATCTTGAAATAACTTTCTCCTACATATACCAAATCCCTGTGTCGAAGGGCTATATTTTTAGCTATAGATTCACATAGAAATGAATGATTCCTGTGTTTGCTATTGTACAAATATAAATATTTAATATATAAAGATTTCAATCAGCTGGAAGATTTGCTCAGCTCTGCATTTCCAGTATACTGACATAAGAATTCATTTGATTAATAGAATAGTAAGTAAATAGAAATGCTGCTGTGGACTTTTAGTTATTAATGAGGACCTAGAAGTATAATGTCTGCTTCTTTTTTACAGTCTTAATATGTTGTGACAGTTGTATACTTGTCTTGAACTTTATCTCAAGGAGTGTACTTTTTTTAAAAAGTTGTAATCTTGCTAATAATTTCCTACTGGTTTTACAGCTGGCATCCCTCGTTCGGTATTAAAAGATTGGCGTAAAGTCAAGAAGCTGAAGCAAACTGGGGAATCCTTTTTACAGGATGACTCCTGCTGTGAGATAGGGCCTAATTTGCAAAAGTGCCGAGAATGTAGACTTATTCGGAGTAAAAAAGGAGAAGAACCAACCCACTCCCCGGTGTTTTGTAGATTTTACTACTTTAGACGGTGAGTAGAAATATGTAATTGGGGAAAATATGTCTATTGGATATTGGAAATTATACTGCCATTCTGAGGGTCTCTTTTAGAGGTGGGAGTGAGTCTTTTGAGTTTGTTTCTGAAACATCAGAAAAGAGTATTAAACTTTTTTGTGATAAATTTAATAATATCTAACCATGTGACTAAATTCATATTCTCTTGTTACTTGTGTTCATATGGCCTTTCTCTTCTGAGATACTTATTTTTCCTTAATGTGAAAATAGTATTTTCTAGAAAATGATAGGAAGCAGCAATTTGTTTGGTTTAAGGAATTTTTAAATGGTTATATACTTTGACCATTTATATTAGTTAGCAATCACAAATCGTCTATAAATCTAGATAAACAATCTAGGTATCAAACCAAAGTCATTGCATTACATGGACTACCCACATGTTTTGTTAAACATGTAGCTATAAAAATATGAGTTACAAAATTAGAAAAAGGGTTTGTCAGTACCATATCATACTACCATATCACGTTTCACAGGTAGAATCAGTCATTCCTGAGATTCAGCTCTTTCTCTTGCTTCCTATATGACTTTATTAACTATAGTAGGATTATATAGCTCATCCTATCTCATATGCATAATGCTAATTATAGTGGTACCTACTTCAGAGAGATTTCATGATTAAATGAGATAAAGTACAAAAGGTCCTTAGTCGTACCAAGCACATATGAATGTGTATGAGTATAAGCTGCAAATATTTTCCTAATCATCAACTTCCTAAGAAGTTAGGAAACACTTTGCTCTGGCAAATACACCTCTGCTGGTGGCCCAGTGGAGACCCCAAGAGCATGTATTGTTAGGAACAGAACCAAGTTCTATTTCTTAATTTTACTTCATGGTTTTTCCAGCCAACAATCCCCAAAGGATCAACAACTTTAAAGAATAGTTGTAGAAAGTAGGGCACATGGAATTGCAGTAAAAAAGAAAAAGAAAACAGAAGGAAAGTAGATTTGAAGGAAAGAAATTTTCAGGTAGAGATAATAACACAAAGCTGAAATAATAGATTATAACAAAGGGAGAAATCTGGCTCAAAAAAGGATAATGGATTATAATGAAGGGAAAATTTGGTTTAAAAAAAAAAAGAAAGGTTTAGGTAATAAAAGAATGAGCAAAGGGCCTGGGAAAAGGAATGTTGGTGTTGTCCATTTGAAAAATAGAGAATGAATTGTAATGAATTTCTGATATCCCCCAGTTGAGAGTAAATAGAGTAAGTACTATGATACTGAAGAGTAACTACCAACCCGGAAGAAAATGGCAATTTTGCTTTCCATTTACCCTAAACTTTTCTGAATTGAGTAGTTAAGTAAATTGGATGGCAAGCTGAGAGGAACTAAGTATACTTAGTTGGGTTCCTAATAAACTTTTGAGAGTTTCATCCTTTCCTCTAAATCATAAATAAATAAAGTGTCATTTTAATTAATGAAAACTATGTATATATATACTTGGTATTTTTTAAATCCTCCCAGTGAAAGTCTTAAGGTGATTTAGGGCATTTTCAGTATTAGAGGTTCTTGATTTAGATTATGTATAAAATAAAAGTATTGCTCTAGGCAACATTTGGCCAACATTTTAACTCTTGTCCTCATCAAACACTCAGACACAATTTTCATTTGACTGAAATAAATAGTTAAGTATAATGATAGGAAAAATCTTATTTCTTGAAATAACCTAAAATTGGTGCTGTTTATCATTGCCATTTGTGTAACACTATGGGAGTCATTTAAGTTTGTTAAATTTAATTAATAATGAAAAGTGTGTGTGTATATGAAGGACTACCCTATTTTCTTGTTTTTTTTTAACAAATGTAATTTACATGTTTATAATACAAAAGTGTAAATTAATTATAAATTTACAACTTTATAAAACTGGACTGGTGTTGGGGTGCCTGGGTGACTCAATCTGTGCTGACAGCTCAGAGCCTGCTTGGGATCCTCTCTCTGCCTCTCCTGTACTCGCACTCTCTTTCTCAAAATAAATAAGTAAACATTAAAAAAAAACCTGGACTGGTGTCTAATCCTTTTATGTTTTAATATTTCAGATTGTCATTTAGTAAAAATGGAGTGGTTAGAATAGATGGTTTCTCTTCTCCTGACCAATATGACGATGAAGCTATGAGCCTATGGACACATGAAAATTATGAAGATGATGAACTAGACATAGAAACTTCAAAATACATCTTGGATATAATAGGTGATAAGTTCTGTCAGTTAGTAACATCTGAAAAAACAGCTTTGTCCTGGGTGAAAAAGGATGGTAAGGAAGTTAAATACTTAGAATATACAACTGTACAAATTTGATTTTAAGAATTTCTCTTTGAAGTATATTTAATAGGAGCAGTCCCTTATTTTGTCTAGTGTTACTGACATTTTAATTTGATAACATTTTTTTTATGTACAAAGGCACCTATGTGTACTTAAATCAACATCTTTTCTAACTGAATGTATTAACAATTCATGAAGTCACAATAGCACTATGCTGTTTCTGCCATTATGACATAAGTTAGCATGGTAAGGATACTTCAGATGTGGAATGGGGAAATTTCAGCCTTTGCCAGCATAAGACACAGTCCATACCATTTATTTTTAATCTGCTGTGGTTCATCACAGGTTTTAGAATCAGATGGATTTATATTTGAATCTCAACTTTATTCCCTGCTTTTATGACTGTAAGATGGGAGTAACTACCTCATAGCTTTGTTTAGAAAGTAATTATATTTACATATGTAAAGCACCTAATATATGAGTTACTCTAAATCTTCCTTTCTCCTAAATCAGTGGTTTGTCCCCCAAGAGATGTTTGGTAATGACTGGAGACATTTTTGGTTGCATGACTGAAAGGTCGGGAGTGGATGGTAGAGCACTAACATCTAATGTGTGGAGGTCATAGATGCTGCTGAACTTCCTACATTGCACAGAATAGTCCCTCATAACAGAGAATTATTCAGTCAAAAATCTTAAAAGTGCTAAGGTTGAGAAATTCCATTAGATGTAAGTCTTCTGAAGAGAATTACTGATTCAAGAAATCTTTTGATCTTTAGTTATATCCTTCAGAGTTCTTGGTTTGCCATAAAATTTTTGTGTTTGTGTATTTCAGCGAAAATTGTGTGGAAAGGAGCATACTTGCCTTTAAATTTTTATTTCTCTGTGTTTCAGCCAAAATCGCCTGGAAAAGAGCAGTGAGAGGAGTCCGGGAAATGTGTGATGCATGTGAAGCAACATTGTTTAACATTCATTGGGTCTGCCAGAAATGTGGATTTGTGGTTTGCTTAGATTGCTACAAGGCAAAGGAAAGGAAGAGTTCTAGAGGTTGGTTTATAACTTTCTGTAAATTGAAATTTTTATAATGTTCATTTTCTTTAGGATCATTCATCTGGAAATTATATGTGTGTGAGGTTTCCCCCCCGCTAATACATTAAAGAAGTTTGGTAAATTTATTAATGTCCAGATTTCCTAGAATAAAAACTGCATCTACATCTTTTTATCCTGATTAGTAGATCCACCCACTCCTTTCAGCAGGTAGTTTTTTAATGTAGCCCAATTTAGGACAGGCTTTCCTCCCTTCAGACTCCAGTGTGTAGGAGCCTGAAGCCTATTCTAAGACCTGTTAATTACATGGTCATGCACATAAGTCACAATTGAATATTTAACTCGTGTGAACTGATTTTTCTGAGTAATTGGTCCATAAAGTTCAGATCAAAATGTTCAAGAATATGCTTCCACTAGTATCAATTTGTCCCATAGTTCTTAGAGAATGAAGAAGTCTTTATTATATTTAACAGTAGTCTTTGAAGCTATTATTTTAGATGAAATGTCACTAAAACAGTGTTCTACATGTTGATACAGTTAAAGATAATATAAAATTTAAAAAAGAAGTAACTAAATTCACGTTTTCTCATGATAAAAGTGTTTTTAGAAAAAGCTTATCCAAGGCAGTTTTAGAAGTAGCTACCTCATGTTGGTAACCTGAAATTTTTAGTTATTTGTTTGGGATAAAGTCTTCATGAAATAAGAGGATTTGAATTGTGAAAGTATTAGAAGTAAAGTCATGTTTAGTGATAAAAAACTGTTTAATGTCTAAAAATGATATATGTCATTTTCATATCCAACAAACTCTTTCAGCATACTTAACTCGATAAACCATGATTTAGCTATCAGTATCTTTTCCACTGATAAGATTACTAGAGCCTTTTTCTTAGACACCCAACACATAAACAAAAAGACCCCTAGAGTGGAGACACATTTCCAAACATCACAGCTGGGTGTTTCTGTGACATGCAAAAGATACATAAATATAAGTAAAATGTGAGGCTATAATAAGGAATGCAGTCTGGGCAGTTACCTGTCTTCAAAACTATACAAATATATTTGGATATTTTTAGTTAAAAAATTAGCTCCACTATTATAAAACTTAATCACATGCATTTTATATTCTTTTTTCCTGTTTCCATATTACTTTTGTTTTCCCTTTGCCCAAGTAAAGAAATTAATTCATCATATTTTTCCCTACTGTTTGCATGTATATGAGCATGTATCATTTTTGGAATAAGATAGGGTATGTATAATAAACCTTAGTAGTTGCGTTGCTATTGATATTCACAGTCCTGTTAATTTTAAAAGTATAGTCATTGTATCTTTTTTTTAACCTCTATGCCTTCAGTTATATATTGTTATCTATATATTTCTATTTCACTGTCAAATATTGTGATAAACTCCTATTGGCTAGGTTATAGCTTTATATAACAGTAATTAGCATAATATTCAATACCTTGATCTCAAGGAAATCTTTTTCTATAAATTTGATGACATACACAGTTACTTATGATGTGTCTCTGTGAGCTTCAATATATATCATAAAGCTCATTAAAGTCAGCATAAAAAATCTAGAACTATTGTTTGATGAAGTTTCAGACTAAATAAAATTCAAATCCAGTCTAAAACTGGTTTTCTTTAAAAACTTTCCAACACTCCCCTCCAGAACCTACACAATAACTTGTAAATGCTTTCTAACAGCTTATATTTTAGACAAGGAAGATAGACGTAACTAATACGTTAATGACAATAAAGAATGGTAATTTCAGAAAAGGATAAATAACATTATATCAGTTTTGTATCTTGTTTTTATAAAATTCTCGGAATGGTGGAACTTAGTCTTTTAAAAACCAACCAAACCAATTTGAGGCCTGCTATTGGTATTTTATATAATTGTTAAGCTCTTTATATATGTTATCACTTTTATTATAAAACCATGATGGATATAAAGTATGTATGTTATAATCATACAGATAAAGAACTGTATGCTTGGATGAAGTGTGTGAAGGGACAGCCTCATGATCACAAACATTTAATGCCAACTCAAATTATACCCGGTACTGGTAAGTATAAATGTACATTATTTACTTAGTAGTGTAACAGCTCTTTCTTGGTCTAGATTGTTTAGGAGTGCGTAGAAATATAATAGAATGGAGAGGTAAGGTTTATCTAAACTTGAATTGTTTTTGTTCAGTTCTTAGAATCTGGTGTGTAATAAACCTAATAAGGCCAGCCCAGACCCAGTGACGAAGAAAGTCAGAGGAACCATTGTGGAGGGGGAAACTAGAGTGTGGCAGAAAAGCTTACTAGATTTATGATGAAAGGTTATTTTCCGGGGCGCCTGGGTGGCACAGTCGGTTAAGCGTCCAACTTCAGCCAGGTCACGATCTTGCGGTCCGTGAGTTCGAGCCCCACGTCGGGCTCTGGGCTGATGGCTCAGAGCCTGGAGCCTGTTTCCGTTTCTGTGTCTCCCTCTCTCTCTGCCCCTCGCCCATTCATGCTCTGTCTCTCTCTGTCCCAAAAATAAATAAACGTTGGGAAAAAAAAAAAAGGTTATTTTCCTTTTTTTTTTTTGAGCATACTGAGTTTTCAAGAATAGAGGTGAGAGAAAAGAATAGAGAACATGAATTTGGTTGAATAATCAAACCTGAAAGAGATGGAAGAATTGAAGGAAAAAATGGGAAGCAAAGTGAAAGGGCATAAGAAAACCTGCACAAGAAAAGACTGGAAAGAATTTTATTGTCTTAACTATCTTTTTATTAACCACTCTTATATTTTGTAGTTTTGACAGATCTTCTAGATGCGATGCACACTCTTAGAGAAAAATATGGTATTAAATCCCATTGTCATTGTATTAACAAACAGAATACACAGGTTGGAAATTTTCCTGCAGTGAATGGTGTATCTCAAGTAAGTAAAACTTTCTAATTATTCAAATGAAATGCATAGTTAAATTAATAATCTTTGCTATTTGAAATCAGTTTAGGACTTGTGTTTTGTAAATTATGTTTTTTATGTTACTGTATAAATATTACTACTTTTAACTCTGAATAATTGAAGAGGTAGTATTTTTAAAGTTTAATTGTTCTACCCTTATAGGTTTTACAGAATGTTCTTAATCACAGTAATAAAATTTCTCTGTGCATGCCTGAGTCTCAGCAGCAGAATAACCCTCAGAAGTCTGAGAGTAATGGCAACAGCAGCCCAGGGAGTGACGTAAGCACAGACAGCAAGTTAACTCCTCCAGAATCCCAGTCACCACTGCACTGGTTAGCAGATCTTGCAGAGCAAAAGTCCAGAGAGGAAAAAAAAGGTAAATGAAGTTATCTAAGTATATAATAGATGACTATAATATAACCAACAATGTACTATGATACATTATAATATTCACTTAGAACAGTTTACATTTGTGTTTTGCTTGCATTATGTATGGCTTGGATACAGTAAAACATTTGTTTTCTATTGTTAGGACCTCACCTCCCTGTGATTGTATCAAAAGTAGTTAGAATCATTTGTGGATGAGCATATCATTAAAGCCACCAGGGCAGTAGATTTGTAACTTAAACTATACTTTCTCCCTGTTTTAGCTATAGCATTTTTCATTTGTGACAGGTGCAAACTCAGCTACATGTCTAAGATATTGAGGAAGGCCTTTTCATATTCAAACTGTTTGACTCCATTTTGAAGGATCTAACCCATCCTCTGGTGTGTGTTCAGGTGAATAAATCACTAGTGCTACACTTTTTATCTCTCACTATCAAATGTAGGGTCCCAGTTTTGTCTGTACTTTAGCAGCATGATTAGTTTTATTTGAATTTTGTAAATGTTGTATTTCAGAAAACAAAGAATTTGCCCTTGAAAATCAAGTTAAAGAAGAGAGAGAACACGACAATCCTGACTCTCCAAATAGCAGAACATCACCTCCTGTGTCCCAGAATAATGAACAAGGCTCAACCTTACGAGATTTACTGACCACAACAGCTGGCAAGCTCCGTGTGGGTTCTACAGATGCTGGCATTGCCTTTGCCCCAGTGTATTCGATGGGAACCCCAGTGAGTGAGATGCCAGAGTTTTGGTTTTCATATGGACCTTAAATTTAGATGATTTGGGGATTTGGCTGTGAACTACACAATAAATAGATGCAAATGAAATAAAATACACCAATTACCAGACATATTCCCAATTGCATTATAAATCTCGTAGCTTAAAATCTGGAGATTTTAGGTTTTTTCCCATGTGAAAAAGGTTGAGGGAGGGGCATTTCATGCCAGAAGAGCCCTAAGATAACTCCTTCAGAATTTGAAAACCATGTATCTATCTAGTAGGGGAAATAAACCACATGGAAGTTAATGTTTTGTTACTTAAAATATTTAGTAATCCATTTTTGTTTTAATTATGCACCAGAAGAAAATAAAAACCAGTAATTGCATAGGTAGGCACAAATTTTTAGTGATCTTTAAAAGTATATGGGAAATTCCACCTATCTATCTTGTCTGCCCTAGTCCTAAAATAATGTAAAAGGCCACAGTTGCAGTTTTTGCAGACCTGGCAGATTCTCACATGGAAGACCACCAGACTTCTGGTTCGTGCCTGTTAGGAACAGCGTAGGGACTACAGATCCATATTTGCTGACATGATTAGATATTCTTGAAGGCAGATAAAATGTTAATGTTAGTAGTTAGTGAAAGTTTAAAAATGTATATATGTTTCCTCTCAAAATACAACTTTTCCCCTAATAGAGTGGTAAAAGTGGAAGAACTATGCCAAACATTCTTGATGACATAATTGCTTCAGTTGTTGAAAACAAAATTCCACCAAATAAAGCCTCTAAGATAAATATAAAACCAGAGCTGAAAGAAGAGCCTAAAGAGTGCAGAAATTCGTCCACCGAGGAAAACAGTATGTTGTACAATGACGTGCCACATTCTTGGATCTGCGAGAAGCATATTCTGTGGCTTCAGGATTATAAAAATAGTAATAATTGGAAGCTTTTCAGAGAGTGTTGGAAACATGGACAAGTGAGTATTTTAAGCTGATTAGTGAAACTGAAACTGGTTGGATAAGAAGAAAGGGAAAAAATAGTACTTACTGGATTTGGAAGTCAGATCTCGAAAACAAAAAGGTTACCAGAATTACTGGTTCTGAATTTATATTCTTTGGTCAAATTTATATGAATTAACAGGGAAGCACAGGTTGTTTGATGTTTCATTTTTTTAGCTATCAGTCAACAGATTTTTAATAAAGCCATATATTTACCAAATTTGGCAGTGCCTTTTTTTACATTTGTACTTTGGTCCAGTTAACAGATACGTATCTGTTATTAAAGTGTTAATACTAGAAGCACTTTCCTTGGACTAATGAAAAGTGTAGATGTTTGTGCCTTTAATGTTTATCCGTAGAGCATTTATTGATGTGTTAGTTCATCAGATCTTGAATGACAAACGCCATTATTTAATTCTGTTCAAATAAAAATGATTTTCCCTTTGACCAAAGTTTTGATAGAATATTTGGCACTCATGTCAGATGGCAGTTTATTACATTAATGCGAACAAAAATTGTGAACAAAATTGAGAATTTGCATGACTTACTATTGTCATGGTTTTTTTTTGCTTTCTGGAAAACATTCTTTGCTATTTTATTTTACTTTCTTCATTGAGCAGGTAGTTATTGAGCACCTAATAAAACCTGGTCTTTTTGCTGGCCATTAAAGATAGGTAAAATGAGTAAGTTATATAAAAATAAGTAGATGAGCAAACTATTTTAGTGCAAAGGTTCTTAATCTTTTTAAGTCACTAAACCTTTTCACATTGTGAAGAAAGCTTGTTTCCTTTCTCCCCAGAAAAAATCATACCCATTCATTGCACATACACAATATTTAGTTCCCCCTCCTTCCTTTCTTTTTTTTCTTTTTTTTCTGGTTGGCTCTCCTTGAAGCCCTGATGCCATTGGTGGGTCATAATTTAGACCTTTTGATTTTCTGTGTGCTTGAACAGTCAACGGAAATATTTTAATAAATACGTTAAATATGCTAAGGACCATTTTAAGGTACTCTAAAAAAACCAAAAGAGGGAATGACTAGGCTAGAGTACTAATTCCAAAGGGGTAGTCTGAATTGATGTCTCAGGGGTTAAGTGAAAATTTTCTGGATGTGAACAAGATACTGGAAATAATCAAAAGCATCAGGTGCTTGGGAAACCGTTAAGTAGTTTTGTTTGCCTGGAACACAGATAAGAGTTCTGTGGCATAATGGTGAGGAAATGGTAATTAGAGTTATGATTATGAAGGGCCTTAATCACACTAAGGAGTTTGAATTTTGTTCTGTAGCTGTTGG
This sequence comes from Prionailurus viverrinus, assembly GCF_022837055.1. Taxonomy (NCBI): domain Eukaryota; kingdom Metazoa; phylum Chordata; class Mammalia; order Carnivora; family Felidae; genus Prionailurus; species Prionailurus viverrinus. Next base: position 25,363,798 of record NC_062571.1, on the reverse strand, counting down.
TTTTATTTGAGGAATCAAAGTAATCAGATTGACATTTTAAAATTAACTGACAGCAAAGCAGATTGGAAGTTGAATTAGGGGAAAATAAGACTAGAGACAAAGAGTCAAATTAGGTAGGTTTCCATTATTTCAGGAAAGTGATGATGATGGTACGTACCCTGGGAATCTGCTTCAGAAGATTCTAATACACTAGTTAATTTGCCTCTGTCATTTTTTTTTTTTTTTTAACAATATGGTTACCATTAGAAAGAGTGGCATTGGGCTGGTTAGGAGTATTCCTGGATAGCCATAATAGGGGCTGGGAATTAATACATAAATTGCCAATAATAGTTAATTATCTAATAGCTGATAAGATTTTTTTTTAAGTTCACTTATTTGAGAGAGACAGAGAGTGTTTTGTGCACGTACATGTGAGGAGAGGAGGGGCAGAGGGAGGGGGAGAGAATATCTAGCAGGCTCCATGCTGTCCATTGACAGCTGTCCATTGGAGCCCGGTATGGGGCTTGATCTCATGAACCATGAGATCATGACATGAGCCGAAACCAAGAGTCAGTTATTCAACCTACTGACCTATCTAGGCGCCCCTAACTGAACCTATTTTTAAATGTTGGATGTATATCATTACTCCCTTGAAAGGAGGTTTAATGGAATAGTCACCCAAGTAGTTAACTAGACTCAAGGATGGTTTTGTTGTTTTTCTTTTCTTTTCTGATAACCCTAGCCAAAGGTTATTATGCTCTATGGTTCCCCAAATTTTAATTGTCTTAATGAAGTTTAAGATTACTTACTATATATTATATTTTACAAGAGATTCTCAAATCACAACTTTCTTTGTTCTCCATATCCCAGATTTTTGCTTCTTTTATAATAAAGGAATTAAAAAAAAAAACACCTTAAGAACAGTACATCAGACTATCTTAAAGGTTTTTGTTTTGTTTTTTGTGTGTTTGTTTTTTGTTTTGTTTTTTACATCAGCATTGGAGTCTTAGAAGCTATAAATCTTCAGTTGTTAGTTTTAGGATTAAATAGCCTCGAGGGAATTCAAATTCATATGATTTCAAAGGCGAGACTTACTTTTAAGGAATCAGCCATTAAGCTTGAAATTTAATGTTATGCCTGGTTATTTAATGTTTTATTTATCATGATCCTTGTGGAGGTAAAAAACCTCCTGTGTGTTTTAAGTGATACAAGTTATGTTTTAATCTCAATGACTGTATGTATTTTATTGTAAAATCTTATTATGTATGTTAGATACATACAAATGTGTTCTATCTTCAAAAATTAGTCTATAGATAAAGCAACCAAAAATCCATATTTATACTGCCCAGAACAAAAATTTTTAGTATAGCTTTTTGGACTTCTTTCCTAAAAATTACTACACATTTTAATTTTCAAAAATGGCAGTGTACTTTATATGGCATTCTCCCGTTATCTTTTCTCTTTGACAGTATATTGTAAACATCTTTCCAGGTCAGGGACTATTTTTAATAGTCTCTTATTCTCACAGTTTGTCATTAGTCCTGAAACTTAAGCTGTTATCCATTTGTTGTATGTGCATATAAAATCAAATTTTGAGTGTCCTTATATACCTTTTAACTTATTTATTGATCTATCTATTTATAAGCCTGCAGTGGTTTCTGGTGTGCATAAGAAAATGAACATTAGCTTGTGGAAGGCGGAGTCAATTAGTCTTGATTTTGGAGACCACCAAGCTGATCTCTTGAACTGCAAAGACAGCATTATTTCAAATGCCAATGTTAAGGAATTCTGGGATGGTTTTGAAGAAGTTTCAAGTATGTTGTTTTTTGTTTGTTTTACTGTTTTCTGAAACATACTCCTCCAATAATGATAAATTGCAAATATGACTTAACAGATGTTTAATCTTTGAAACTTCTATATTACTTTGGCTGATAAAAAAAGAAACAAATACTTAGAAACAAGAGACTGAGTCTTATTACTGGCTCCACCCCTAATTTCCTTTGACCATACATAAGTTATTCATACCATGTTTCCTTATATGGCGAGTATTTTTGGCAACCCCATAAACCTTTGAGAGTTATGTATGTAAAACACTTAGAAATTAAAAGTAAAAATGTAAGACTGATTTCAATAACAATTGTAAAAATTTTTAAAGAATATTTTTGCACTATTATAAGTACCTATATACTTAAGGAATAAAATTCCTAAAACTATGTAAGTACGTAAGAAATTAAAGGCAATGAGCAAGCATTCATTAAATACCTACTGTACAATTGAATCATTCATTTTACATCTCTTCCTTCCTCTCCAAACATTAATAACAATGAAAAGGCAGAGATTATCTTTTAGTAATAAATTGCATTCTTTATAGAACGGCAAAAAATGAAAAGTGGAGAAACAGTTGTTTTAAAATTGAAAGATTGCCCTTCAGGAGAAGACTTCAAGACTATGATGCCAGCAAGGTATAGATTTTAAAACTTGTTTTTTTTAACACCTGGGTTTTTGAAATTGAGCTGAGATTATCCCCAGAAGTAGGATAAGGAACTGTATATTTGACCTGTAGGCATTTTCTTTGCCAATTAAAAGCAAAACCCAATCTCTGTAGCCTCAGCAGGATAAAGTCTTTATGTTAGAAAGTAAAGGAAAGAATGCTAATGTCAAAGGACATGGAATTCTTTTTGGGACCTCCATTCTGTCGGTGCTTTATGTATGTACGTATTTATCTGTCTGCCTATCCATCTATCTATCTACGTGTCTATTTTGAGAGACCAGCAAGAGCGGGAGAGGGGTACAGAGAGAGGGAGAGAGAGAATCCCAAGTAGGCTCATGCTGTCAGTGCAGAACACCATGCAGGGCCTGATCCCACAAACCACAAGATCATGACCTGAGCTGAAATCAAGAGTCTGACACTTAACTGATTAAGACACCCAGGCACCCATTCATGCTTTTAATTTTCTAAGACTAGAGAGGCAGAACTGCAATTTTAGTCATTGTCACTTCTGTTTGCTGCTTGCTTGCCCTTGTGTTACGCATTCATTTAAACTGAATGAGGTCAGGGGTGGCCTCTTTCTCAGATGTTTAAAAAAAATTTTAACTGAATGAGGTCAAGGAAAGTGTTACCTGTCAAAGTCCTTAGAGAAAGGTTGTATTAACTTTTGAACAACTTGAAAATTATGAAAGCACTGAAGAATGTAAATCTGTAGGGGCACCTGGGTTGCTCAGTTAGTTTGTCAACTTTGCTCAAGTTATGATCTCACGGTTTGTGAGGTTGAGCCCGTTGAGTCCCGCATTGTGCTCCGTGCTGATAGCTCAGAGCCTGGAGTCTGCTTCAGATTCTGTGTCTCCCTCTCTCTGCCCCTCTCCTATTTGCACTCTGTCTCTCTCTCTCTCAAAAAATGTAAACATTAGAAATTTTAAGAAAAGAATGTAAATCTGTGTTCAAGTCAGTGTTATTATTCTTCAGATATGAAGATCTTTTAAAAAGCCTGCCATTGCCAGAATATTGTAATCCAGAAGGAAAATTCAACTTGGCCTCTCATTTGCCAGGATTTTTTGTGCGCCCTGATCTAGGACCCAGGTTGTGCAGTGCCTATGGTAGGTATATATTTACATTTCCATGAATTTGGAATTATATGAAATTTTAACTTCTGTCCAAAGATAATTGTCAAATTATTTTTAGGTACTACTAAATCTGTTTTCTAGTAATCCATTGAAATCTTTTTTTCCTATCAAATAGTATATTGGAAATTAATAGCCAATATAGTTAAGTACTTATGAATTCCTTGCAAAATATTTACATTTTCTATTAATTTGATTTTTATGGGAATTTCTTGCATTGTGGCTTTGGGAAGCAGGTTTTGAAACAAGGAGACTATAGCTCAAATTACAATTAACAAATGTTCCTCATAGAGCCGATTTGGGGGAGAATATTTAGGATATGTGTTCGGTCAAGTAAAAGTTTTTTTTTTATACACAGGTGTGGCTGCTGCTAAAGATCATGACATAGGAACAACAAATCTCCATGTTGAAGTCTCTGATGTTGTAAACATTCTAGTCTATGTTGGCATAGCAAAAGGAAATGGCATTCTTTCAAAAGCAGGTAAAGAAACTTGAATAGTGGTCTTTGGGATGACAGTTAAATAACCACGCACACTAGGACTTACTGTCCAGAATGTCAGCCTCTCAGTAAACAGCAAAGATTGCAAAAAGAATTGCAGTAGATAGAGAGATATTCTGATCTTTATTACTTTAAGAGTGGTTGATTTGCCTGTCTTTTTTTGATATAATAGGAATTTTAGTTTTAAAAATGAGTATTATTATTTGACCTTTGCTATCTTTAAATGTTCTGTTTGTGAAAATAAACCATTAGGCTCACTTATAAACATTTATTGGATATTAGAAACTGGGCACTGGGTGTCTGAAGATGAATAAGATGTGGTTTGTGCCTCAAGCATTCTTCATTTTTTCCTGTCTACTATCAGGGAAGGAATCTTTTCTCCTAAGTAGAAATAAGCTCTCTACCCAGTGTATAGGTTTTAGGTTCCATCCTCTGGATTTCTTTCTGAAACCTTGTTCCACCTGCTGTCCTCTTCTTTATACTTTCCCTCTTGACTGGTTTATTTTCTTTGGAGTAGGAGTACACTCTAGACTATTTCTTCTTTATCAAAAGGAAACGTCCTTCAAATCTTGTCTTCCTCACTGCCATCCTGTCGCTCCTGCCCTCATAACAGATTCTTTGCTGTCCCTGTCAACTGCCATTCACATTTCAGCTCAGTGCGGGTTGGCCTTACACCTGCTGCCCTACTGAAATTACTATTGCTGCGGCCCTCACAACATTCACAGTTTAAGTGGTTTTAGTGGTTTCTTTCTGGTCTTAATACTTACCCTCTGTAATAAATGGCACTGTTAATCACTGCGTCTTCTTCAAATGCTGCCTTTGGCTTCTATAGTACTAGTCCCCTAGTTCTTAACACCTTATGGAATCACAGGCTTTTCTAGGGTCCGAGAATTTTATTTATTTATTTTTTTATCTTTCCTAGTTTGCATTTACTTCATGTGAAATTCTACACATTACCCACCTACCACATACTTCACCAGTTCTGTATCTGGAGCCAAGGATGTATCTAAACTTAGTGACTAGGTGCTGAAAACATGGGGGTTCATTTGTAGTATTCATTCTGTTTTTCTGTGTATTTGACAGCTTCCATAAAACACAACCTAAATTCCCCCAAAACTAGAAAATCCTTTTTACACTCTTTTTTAGCTTCTTAGATTGACCTTTGATTATAATAGATAAAAACTCTTTGCCCCCGAGCCCCCCTGCCACCCCCTCCAGGATTTGAGTTGGGCATACTTGGGTTATAGTCTTAGCTCTAATACAGAAATGTGTGACTTATGGTTCAGATTACTGTTCTTTTTAAAGCCTCTGATGCTACGTAGTTAATTAACTCTTCTGTACCTCATTGTACTTCATTCAAATCAACCCCTCTAGCATTTATTTTCCAATACAGAGGTTATACCTGCATTTCTCTTTAACTAGTCTTTCATGTCCTTAAATGCTGAGACTGTTATTTATCTTTATTCTTGCACAACTTCAATCCCTCATTTGTAGCATAGTATTTGGTCTTTTGAGAAAACATCCATTTTAATCCTTTGGCTGTCTTTATCTGAAGCTTTTGCCACTCTTTATAGATGATCCCAAAAAAAAGGAGTGTTTTTTTAAAAAGGAATGTTTAGGGTTAATGCTTAAAACACATCAAGAAATACTGACCTACTGAAAGCATATGCTTTTTCCTCCACCTGTAATGGCTCTCCTGCCTCCTGTCTCCTCCTGGGCATATTCCTTCATATAGTTGTCTCCCCCTAGAGGCCTTTATTAAAAAAGATAAGCTTTCTCTACCCCAATAATCCCCCTCCTCCTTTTTTTTTAATTCATAGAACAGTGAAGTTTAATGGGAAAAAATTGAGAAATCATTCTGAGGTTGCCAATTTATAATTTTGTTAATATACAACATTTGAGAACTGAACCAGTTTTGTGTACCTTTTATACTCCTGATTGCATTGACCTCAGTGTGGTGTTCTTGTTTATTCACCTACATTTATTAATCCCTTCTTTTACTCTGTGAGGTCTTGACTGGGTCTTTCTTTAATTCTCTTGTCCCAACATTCTAGGACAGTGCCTGGTACACATTCATGTCTAAGTAAAGAAATCCTTGCAACCAGTTTTTAAGCATAAAAAAGAATTTACTGTTACAAATTAGGAAATATCTGAGGTGTTCTTTGTAGCAAGCAATAAATTTCTTTTTCTCTCAAAAGAACATTTCTTTTAAATGTTCACTGTAGTTAAATCAGGAATTTGTAAAAGTATACGTTCCTATGCTTCACTCAGAGATAACCAGTTAGCTGCTCCTTTTTCTGTACATGCATATAGATGTTCAGTTTTTAGTTTGTCATCATTTTAGAAGAATGGCCTGATGTTGCCTCAAAACCACAGCACATGAAGCATTTGCATTTAATTACAGATATATACGTATGAGATCTCCCAGGAATTCTAAGACATTTTGCTTGGCCATTTAGTAGTCATGTCATGGTAATGAACAAACTCCCCCCCCCCCCCCCCAACTGAACCTATTTGCTCAAGCCTAAAATAGAGATTATGATCCTTGCCTACCTTACTAAGTAGTTAGCAGTGGTCATGAAAGTCTTCAGTCAGTTATGAAATGCTGTATGAGTACAAATCATTGTTAGGACCACCCCCTTAGGACAGGAAGAAAGTTGGTGAAGTTTGAGTTAGAAGCCCCTGAGTGTTTTATCCTTGTTCTTTGGTTTTCAGAAAACAAATGATCTGGGAAAGTTACTGTTACTCTCCCCCTCCTTAGGGTCAGTGTTTTCTGTTTTGTAACAGTATAACTGTGTGTGTACCTCCTCTCTTAAGAGTCCTATCTAGTCAGGCACTGTGCTGCTCTCATAGGTCAGTTCTAGGACACTTGGCTCCCTGGTGCTCTTTATTGACTAATTTGAAAATATTCTCCTATGTTTCAGGAGTACTCAAGAAATTTGAGGAAGAAGATTTGGATGATGTTTTAAGAAAACGATTGAAGGACTCAAGTGAGATACCTGGTGCTCTGTGGCATATTTATGCAGGGAAAGACATTGACAAGATAAGGGAATTTCTTCAAAAGGTATAATTTAGGTTACGAATAGTTTACTTCTTCACCTTGAGCAAGGACTTAGTAATTTTTTTTAAGTTTATTTATTTTTAAAGAGGAGAGAGAGAGAGAGCATGAGCATGAGTGTGAATGGGGGAGGGAGAATCCCAAGCAGGCTCCCTGCTGTCAGTGCGGAGCCCAACACGGGACTCGATCTCACAAACTGTGAGATCATGACATGAGCCAAAATCAAGAACTAGTCACTTAACTGACTGAGCCCCTCAGGTGCCCCAAGGACTTGTTAATTTTTTTTTTTTTTTTTTTTTTTTTTAGTGTTTACTTATTTATTTATTTTGAGAGAGAGAATCCCAAGCAGGTTCCACACTGTCAGCACAAAGCCCAGTGCAGGGCTTGAACTCCTGAACTGTGAGATCATGACCTGAACTGAAATCCAGAGTCGAACACTTAACCAACTGAGCCACCCAGGCGCCCGTAGAAATTTTTAACGTAACTTCATTTATCATTCAGCAACATAAGATCATTAAATAATTTTTGCTTCGAAAGAGGACAGGATTTCTTGTTGCTGTTGAAAGTCAGAAACTCCTTTCTCTTACTCCTTTTAAAGCCCATTTCATGTTGAGATATTTGAATGGCAAACTTCTCAGTTGCTAGTCCTCCCCTATCTCCTTTATAGTAAAGAACTAATCTGTTGATGAGTCAGATGTTTCTGTTGGTGAAAAGTAGTAAAAAGTACAGGATAGAAAAACTAATATGTCATAGAAACATCTAAAGAAGGTAGGATCTTTATTTTAGTAAAAGTGTCCCTTGAAATTGGTTTTTCAAAGATTAAAAGTTTAGTAAAGAAAGGTATTTACCTTTGTACGTATATATTTTTTAATGTTTTTAATTTATTTTTGAGAGACACAGACAAAGCATGAGTGGGGGAGGGGCAGAGAGAGAGGGAGACACAAAATCCAAAGCAGGCTCCAGGCTCTGAGCCATCAGCACAGAGCCTGACGTGGGCTGGAACCCACGAGCCATGAGATCATGACCTGAGCCGAAGTCAGATGCATAACTGACTGAGACACCCAGGCGCCCCTGTACTTACCTTTCTAAAAAGATCAGGATCAGGAAGTGTTTAAGAAGTCCATACATATGGATGGTTTGGCTCTTGGAAAAAAAGCTACTAAACTGAGCTTTCCCTAATCTCTGTGCTGTACTCTTGAAATAACAGTAAAGAAACCAAATGGATAGAATCTTCATGGGGCAAGGAGGAGCTGAGAAGGTGATAGTATAGGGGTACTTGGGTGGTTCGGCCAGTTAAGCATCTGAGTCTTGACACTTGATTTGTGCTCAGGTCATGATCTCATGGTTTGGGAGATCAAACCCCAAACCCCTCAGGGCTCTGTGCTGACCCTGTGGAGCCTGCTTGGGATTCTCTCCCTTTCTCTTTCTCTGCCCCTCCCCCACACTCACTCACTCTCTGTGTTTCTCAAAATAAACACTTTTTTTTTTTAAAGGTGGTAGTATGATTCGCTTTACTAACAGAACCTCTTTGTGCAATATTGTTGTAATGTCCTTTGGCTTTTCAAATTGTCGTAGAATATTATTACCTTAAGTGCACACATTCCATAAGATTTTAAGAACAAAAGATGGTTAAGATTATTAGAACAAGAGATGGTTATTGTAAAGAAAATTGAAATTTAACTGAACGGGATTTATCATTTCCCTTACTTAAAACTGAGGTATGTATTTTAATTTTAATCCATACTGCAGATTTCAAAAGAACAAGGCCTTGAAGTTCTACCAGAACATGATCCAATACGTGACCAAAGCTGGTATGTGAACAGAAAGCTCCGCCAAAGACTGCTTGAGGAATATGGAGTCAGAACTTGCACTCTCATTCAGTTCCTCGGTGATGCCATTGTCTTACCAGCAGGAGCACTTCATCAGGTGCGTACAAACTTATTTCTAACACGTCTATTTACTGAAAGAACCAATTTTGAAAAAGGAATTGTTCTGGTAAGTAAGAGAATGACCCGCACCGGTTTGTTTTCCTTAAGAAATTACCAAGATAGCTTTCCCGTGCTTGAAGAGATCTGACGTAGTTAAATGGTTTGAGAACTGAAATTATTTTAACATGAGCCAGATTTCCATTTTTGTATTGTTTCTGGTTTAGTGGATGTAAATCTAATTTTTAAGTCTTTTTAAGGGGAAAATGAGATACTATATATTCGGTTCCTGGTAGTGAGACTTAACACTTAAGTTATTAATAAGACTTAGGAGATCACACATTTTCTAAGGCACCAAATTGAGCAGAATGAAGTATTGACTAGACCATTCGAAAATTCAGGCTTTTGTGTAACTCCCCCCTTGTCAGGTTGCTAACACAGTGATAATTTTCCAAAGAAAGTATGTAATTTTCATAGCTACTGATCCACAAAATTTAGAAACTAAAACACCTTATCTTTGCTTCTGTGGCTTGACTATGTGGCACTTGGCAAAATGGCATAGTGGGCTTGGAGGATTGTATTGAAAGCATACAGTGGATTCCTATAGACTGGAGCTACTGTGGACCAGCTTAGCCTTCACAGTAACAAAGTGTGTAGGGGAAACCCAAGAACCCAAAAAGCTAGTTTGCCCCAGAGTGGGTTCGCCACCTTTCCCACCACCTGGTTATTGAGATATTATACATATCTCATATGTGTACTTTTACATAAGACATGGAAAATTTTCCACATTTTGTATAACCATATATATGCAATAACTGCCTGTGTAGTGTTGTGACATTGTTATATAATACCACAAATACTCCATAAATGGTAATAGTTACTTACTTAGTTTTTATTAATATGTCAAGCTCAGGGTTAGATTTATCATTCTTAAATATCAAATGGCATTTATAAACACAAACATAATAATACACCTGTTTCACTACAATAACTTCCTGGAGGAAAAAATATATTAAATGTGTTGATTAAATTAATACATTATTTATATTAAATTGTTTTATTGTCCCATGGTCAGTGATCAGAGTTGTTTCATTTTTGATTCAGCTTTATTTTTTCATTAATTTTTCTTAAGTTTTCTATTCATTTATTTGTTTTGAGAGAGAGAGTGTGAGTAGGGGAGGAGCAGAGAGAGAGAGGGAGAGAATCCCAAGCTCGAACCCACTAGCCGTGAGATCATGACCTGAGCGGAAACCAAGAGTCACTCAACCGACTGAGCCACCCAGGTGCCCCTATGGTTAAAGTTTAAATGGGATTCACCCCACATACCCCCCTTTTTTTTTTTTTGCCTTCTAGTCTCTTATCAGAAAAGAGCTAATTAGTAACAAAAAAGTAAAATATCCTCAATGAAGCAGTCTTTTTAGGAGAATAGTGCAGTGAATCTTTTTGTAAATAGAATTCTTTGATAATATGAAACAAGTTCCCCTGAAAATCCTTACATATTTAACTTTAGTATCTACTTTCTTCAAGTTAATAAAACTGGACAGTGTAGTTTTTTAAATCAAGGTATAATTTTATATATGTGCATTCTGTAAGTTTTGAGAACTATATAGTGAGGTAACAACACAACAAAATAGTGAACACTTCCATGACTCCTAAAAATTCCCTCCTGCCCCTTATTAGTCAACTTTTCCAACCTGACATTCCAGCAACCACTTGTTTCCTCCTATAGTTCTGCCTGTATTAGAATGTCCTATGACATGTCACCCTTAGAATCTGACTTTTCTTACTCAACATGTAATACATTTGATATTTATCCACGTTGTGTGTATCAGTATTTGGTTTCTTTTGATTGCTGGGTAGTTGTTCTGTGTATAAATATAATGGTTTTTTTTTTTTTAATCCACTTACCAATTAAAGAATATTTGGGTGGTTTCCATCTGGGGACAGTGATAAGTCAGTACTTATTGTCAGTTTTGTTTGCAAGCATTTGAATACATGTGCATTGGTATCTCGTACTTTTAATTTACATTTTCTTAATAACCAGGTATGTTTAGCATCTTTTCATGTGCTTATTTGCTATCATCTTTATATCCATTTTGGTAAATGTGTGTTCAAATATTTTGTACATTTTCGCAGTTGGGTTTTTTTTTCTTTTTTAAAAAATTTTTTAATGTTTATTTTTGAGAGAGATAGAGTGTGAGTGGGGAAGGGGCAGAGAGAGAGAGGGAGACACAGAATCTGAAACAGGCTCTAGGCTCTGAGCTGTCAGCAACCGAGTTTGACTCAGGGCTCGAACTCAGTAATGGCGAGATCATGACCTAGGCTGAAGTCAGATGCTTAACCTACTGATCCACCCAGGCACCCCCTTAATGGTGTCTTCTAAAGAGAAGTGTTTTAATTTTGATGAAGTTCAGGTGATCAGTTTTTTTCTTTTATGTATCATACTTTTATTATTGTAATTCCAAAATTTTTGTGTAGCCCAAGATCACAAATATGTTCTTACACGTTTTCTTCTATAAACTTTATTGTTGTTAGTCTTAAATTTAGGTCTGTGACTAGTTTTTAATTTTTGTACATAGTGCAAAGTATTGGACCGAGGTTTTTTGTTTTTTGTTTTTTGTTTGCATATGGACATATCAGTTCTATTATCTGTTGAAAGGACTATTTTCAAATAATTTTTATGTTGAAATGTAATACATTTATATGATTTTTAAGAATTCAAACAGTACAAAGGGTTCACAGTAAAAATTCAGTCTTTTTCTCACCTTTGCCCCCAGCTCCTCTCCTTCAAAGGTAACCAGTGTTACCACAGAGATTCTATGCCATGTACATGTCTCTCTGCTGCTGCTTTTTTGGGGGGAAAAACCATGTTTTCTCAAAATACTAGGCAGAGTGATACTGTTAAAAAGTTTTGTTCATATAACACTCCACTCAAAGCTTCCCCAGGCCATAAATGATCTTTATTTGTATCCTGTCCATGCTCTCATGTATACACACACGCGCACACACACACATACACAATTTCACTGCCTTCCTCCCCTACTTCTCTCCTCCTTACTTCTCTCTGACCACCCTGCCTGCCATTGCTACGGTTTTCACATACACCATACGTGTTTGTACCCCAGGGCCTTAGTACTTGCTAATCCTCTGGCCTGGAATTCTTTTTTCAGATATCTGTTGTAAGACTTCCTTCTTAACGTTCTTTACAGGCTTTATTTGCTCAAATGTCACCTTCCTCACCCTAGTTGGTTTTTTTTTAATTTTTAAAAAATGTTTATTACTTGAGAGAGACAGAGACAGAGAGCAAACAGGGGAGGGGCAGAGAGAGAGGGAGACACAGAATCCGAAGTAGGCTCCAGGCTCTAGACTCTGAACTGCCAGCAAAGAGCCCAACACAGGGCACGAACCCAGAGACCGCGAGAAAATGACCTGGGCTGAAGTCGGCCGCTTAACCAACTGAGCCACCCAGGCATCCCACTCACCCTAGTTTTAAACTGCAAATTGTGTCTCCCAGTTCCCTGTCATCTCCCCTGCTTTATTTTCCTCCATTTTGATCATCACCTTCTAATATTATTCATAATTTACTTAATTTGTTTATTGTCTTTTAATCCCCACTGGAATAGAAGGTTCTTGAGGACAGAGCTTTCTGTTTTTCATTGCTGTCTCCCATGTTTAGGATAATACATTTAAATATTTGTAAGTCCTGACAGCTTGAAAATATGTTCTCATATACAACATATTTTCACACAAGTACAGATGAAAACAAAGTTATGACTTTCCACAATTTATATATATTGTGCTCTTTGTACAAACGTGTCAATTTTAGCCTCATTCTGTATGTGTCTTCTCTGGCCACTTCAGAAAGTTTACTTAGGTTGGAATATAACTCCAATTATAACCGTACACATAAGTACATAGAAAAACATGCTCTCTTTTGAGCTAGGTAGAAATATCATTTAGATTCTAGAGAGCAAATTTCATTGTAGATTTCTAGAGTATAAAAGATATCCCACTCCGGTACACTGAAACTGCATGGACAACCTAGACTGGCAGATTCTATTCTGAGCTTCGCCGCTAGCTCGCTGAGTGCTCTAGGACAGCTCCGCGGCAGATTTTGGCATAGAATCGCCAGCTATAAGCACAACAATTTCTGTCTTCTTTTCCTTATGTGGTGTGATAATGACAGCATGGTTATTTGTACTCTGTTGAAAGGGTGCTGTCCATGACTCACAAGTGACGATAACGTGGTTTTGAGAGAAAATTAAAAGGAAAAAAAACCATTCACCATATTAACTTGGATTTGAGATGTATTACCATTTACAACTCATTTAGTCCTTAGAGGTCCTGAAAACTTTTCGTTGATGACTTCACTTCCAACAGACTACAGGTAGCCCTCAAAATAAACCCAAACTCTAATTAGTGGTTCTTGTGCTTTAAAAATACATCAGAATTTCCTCAAGGGCTTAATCAAACACAGATTGCTAGACCCCACCCCTAGAATTTCTGATTCAGTGGGTCCAAGGGGGGACCTGAAATTTTGCATTTCTAACGAGTTCCCAGGTGATGCTGATGGTACTCTCTGAGGACCACGCCTCGAAAACCAGGCAGATAAGAAGCCCTTGCAAATCCAGGGCATCTATCAAAACATGGCTTTGACCAAATGATCCATTGTATTCTTTGGTTTGTCATCAGTGAGCACTTTGAGAGGCCTAGCTGAGGGAAAGTATCATTGCCACAACTCTCCATATGTATTAACTACTCAGGGCACCTGGTGGCTCAGTAGGTTGAGCATCCGACTCCAGCTCAGGTCATGATCTCACAGTTTGTGGGTTCGAGCCCTGCATCAGGCTCTGTGCTGACCGCTTGCTCAGAGCCTGGAGCCTGTTTCAGATTCTGTGTCTCTTTCTCTCTCTGCCCCTCTCCTTCTCTCTCTGCCCCTCCCCTGCTCACACTTTGTCTCACTTTGTTTCTCAAAAATAAATAAATTTAAAAAAATTAAAAAAAAAAAAAAGAACTTCCCTCTTCAGTTAGTTGCCGGCTTATCTTCACTGGCAAACATGACTGAATCTGTGAAAGTCTGATATATCATTAGATGGGGCACGTGGACCTTCACCTCCAGGATTTCCTTGGTCTTAGCTCTAGTACCCTGATGTTCATCGTGGCCTTTATTTTAAAAGAAACCCCCTTTTTTTTTCCTTTTTTAAAGCCACAGGGGTGTTGGGTGGCTCAGTTGGTTAAGTATCTGACTCTTGATTTCGGTTCAGGTCATGATCTTACAGTTCTTGAGATCAAGCCCTATGTTGGGCTCTGTCTGCTTAGGATTCTCTCTCCCTTCTCTTTCTCCCTCTCTCTGCCCCTCTGCTGCTCATACATGTGCACTCACTTTCTCTCTCAAAATAAAAAAAAACTTTATTAAAAAAAGTCACAAAATCTTCAGTGATAAATTTGTCCTTAACTATTTATCTTCATTGATTGTGTTTGGCCATTTATAGTGAGTTTATAATATTGCTACTTGTGAATTCTCTGCATTCATAATGCTAAAAGGACTTTGGCAAAATCTTTCACTCTGAAGTTCTCACAAATCACTTGTGTATATGGCAGTCAGTGGCAAGATAATAACCTGTGAACACAAAGAGTTACACTTTTTTAACATTACCTGTTTATGATTATAATTGGTCCTGAAGGCAAGTATGAATAAGACAGTTTGTCAAGAAGGTGAGAAATTTGACTCAAAGATGGCCCAGAATTAATAAGTGGAACGAAGAGTTCAAATGTGTTCTTGACTCTTCACACTAACTGTAAGCCTTTATGTAAAATGTATCAGGTTGAGGTCATTAGAAAACATAACAGCATTTTTTTTTTAGTTTACTTTTTGAGAGAGTGAGTGAACACGAGTAGGGGAGGGGCAAAGAGAGGGAGACAGAATCCCAAGCAGGTTCTTTGCTATCACAGATGTGGGGCTCTAACTCACGAACTGTGAGATCATGACCCAAGCCGAAATCAGATCCTTAACCGACTGAGCCACCCAGGGGCCCAGAAAATAGAATAGTATTTATAAGCAATAATAAATGTCATGGTCCTAAAAATGATTTTAAAACAACCATAAACTGGTAAAACCAACAGAATCAACTTATTCAGAACTCTGGAATTTAATCCAAATTTACATCAACCAGGGGACTGCTCAGTAAAGAAAAGGACAGCTGATTTGGGGCATTTAGAAAATCTCTGGCAGGTCACTGCCTGACCACAGGTAATGGAACAGCGACTTCAGTGATCACAGCCAACAAGGAATAATACAGTCTTAACAGAAATAGTGTTGAAAAGTCACAAAAAATATAGATGACTCCAGCCTTCAGCAGTCAGCAGCAAACCCTAAGGCACAGGGAGAATCTGACTTCCAGTAACCACATTATAATGTTCAGGTGTCCATTTTTCAGGAAAAAGTTACAAGGCATAAACAGAAACCATAAAGTAATGCCTAATAATAGGGGAAGAACAATCGACATAAATTGTCCCTCCTCAAGGAAGCCCAGACATTGGACTTACTAGACATAGACTTTAAGTCATGTGTCATAAGTGTACTCAAAGAGCTAAAGGACTCTGGTAAAGAAAATCAGGAAGATGATGTATGAACAAAATTAGAATATCAGTGAAGAGAAAAATTATAAGTAGGTGCAGACATGCTAAAAGGTACACGGCAGAACTTTTGAAGGCTTAATCCCCACAGTACATTCAGATAAGTGAAAGGACATTTGGAGAGTGTATGCTGGACTGAGTTAATACAGGACCGAGTTAATATAGGACTATAAAGCATCTGTTAGACAAAATGTTACAGGAGCTGGGTTCCTGTTGGCTTGCCATTTGTTGGCTGATTTATCTTGGAACAGGCACTGAACTTCTTATCCATCATTTCCTGTTCTGTGAAATAGAGCATCTGTTCTAGAGACACATGGTGAAGATCCAGCGAGACTATATAGCAGTGCTGAAAATGTGAGGCATCACTGTGTTCGTCCTACAGAAGAACCAACAACCTAGTGACTAACGGAAGAGAATGTTTATATGTGCTACCAAGTTATCAGTAGAGGCACAGAGCTTGACTTAAAGAACTCTGCAGACTTGAGCAGGTGGACATTATTCCCAGAGGAGAAATTCCAGCACTTTTGGAATCCATCACTCTATCACATTTTTTCACAGTTCTCTATCCCCACTTACTATCTTACTTTTCACACCTCCCAATTAGACTTATTTTCATCTTTTAAAAATTAGAATTAGTTTAAATGTTTAGTTTTCAGTTATTTCTCCTTTCCCAGGAATTTTATGATGTCTTTAAATATCACTGTAAGACCTAGAACATCACAAAAATCTGGACTGGATCAGCTTTGTTCTCTCTCTCTGTCATTACACTAAGCATTAATAAAAAAAAAAAACAATTCCAAGAAATAGTGAAGTACCAAGTCAGTTTGTACATGGTGTATAAATAACATAAAATTGGCTTTTTGTGAAAACCATTTTAGTCAGGGGAGACATCAGTTGTAGTAATATCGCCACTAGAGACTGAATGTATCTTTAGTTGTTTAATTTGAAAGGCAAAAATAAAATCCTAGGATAATTCTAAAACTGTCATGAGCAATAGATCTGTCTAGAACTGGATTTCTTCCCAGTTTTTCACAAACTAAATTTCATTTCTTATGCTTTAACCCACTCTCTGGTTAAAAATTAACAGTGAAATGACCCAGATGCTGAAAGCCAGAGGAGCAACATCAGATTGTTTGCACCGAACAGGGAAGCAGATCCCATCAGCTGCGCTCTTTTTTTTTTTTTTTTTTTAAAGTAACACCAAGAAATCCACCATGACCAAATTGGTAATTTAGAATCTGATTATTAGCCTCTCTGAAGGATTTCTGGAAAAGTTCTTTTCATCATTTAAAAATACTACATTTACACAGTCCTTCCACATGAAAGCTTTTCAGTGATAGAACTCTCATAAAAGCATGGTGTTCTACTTTGAAATGCATTTGATGTTCAGGAGAAAATAAGTTCTCTGGTATTCCTGCCTCCTAAAATTTTTATTTTACTCTTTTGTTTCGGGGATAGGTACAGAATTTTCACAGCTGTATTCAGGTAACTGAAGACTTTGTGTCTCCAGAACATCTTGTACAGTCATTTCATTTAACACAGGAACTGAGACTTTTGAAGGAGGAAATCAATTACGATGATAAACTACAGGTAGGAGATGAATTTTCTAACTGACTCCTGTTCTTATGTGCCTTTTATATTCAGAAATACGATACGTGCATAACTGCTTAGGCAATCATTGTCCTTGTTTGTCACATTAGGATAACAACCACAGCTTAATAACAGTATGCATTTAACTGTATGATTTTCAGTGGCCCTTATTTTAACTTTCAGTTTAACATTTTTTTAACTTTGACATATATTTTATTTTGAGTGTATCTTTCCCTCATTAAGAAAAAAAAGCTTTAATTTATCTCCAGCTTAAGTGATTAGAAATATCAAAATCTCTTTCAGGTTAAAAATATATTGTATCATGCAGTTAAGGAAATGGTGAGAGCTTTGAAGATACATGAAGACGAAGTAGAGGATATGGAAGAAAATTAGGTGTGGTCCAGTTTGATACTTTTAGGCCATTGAACTGTAATTACTTTCGAACGATGATAAGTATGCACATTGACTTAAGCTTCATAAAACCATCAGTGCCAAGAAATTCTCTTTTGTAGCAATTACTTGTTACTGATACCGCAGCAGTATAGCATAAGTCACAGTTCCTGTGATGCAATGTTAGTTATGAAAACAAGCTAAATTTAAAAAGCAGCACTTCATAGCTGTTTTTGTATTATAGTGTATATGATGTTTGTGAAAATGCCAGATTTAAAATGATGTATTTATTTTTGACAAAAAGACCCACAAAATTCTACGCTATATTGTTGATCAAGTGTAAATGTGACCTTGTACAGTTTACTAAAATAACGGATATTTTTCACTACATTGAGACAGTTACTGTGAGAATAGGACACAAACACCAGCTATTGCCTGCATTTGGGAAATTGCTGAATCGCACAGCATTCATGTCATAATCAGAAATTACTGCCAAATAATTGTAAAATTTGTAAAATATGAAGTATATAAAGTAGATACTAAATACGGACACTTCAATATTTTGTTGAAGCTATTGACTGTACAATTTAACATTTTCAAAAGGTGTAATTTATTTAAAATTGTCTCATTTTGGTAAAATTTATGTGAACTTTTAAAGCTAAATATTAAACTTAATATGCTATGTAAATATATACATATATACATTTAATGATGTATTTTTTTAAAACATTGGCTTGCTTTTATTTGTTAAAAGTGCAAGTGTTACATATGGCTTTGTACATTAAAGTTGAAAGGGGTTTTACATTTTCCATTAAAAGGACTTTATCAAAAAATAGCGTGTCCCAGAGTTCTTCCTTTTATGATGTGCATACTACCAAGGATTCATCATCATGATGACTACTAAGCATTTTCTTACAATGTTCTCTTCTGGGACATTTTTCCTTTGTTTTATAAGTTTTGTGCTTTTCTTTAGACTTTATGGGCCATCACAAGTGCCTCAACTCATTTGTCCTATGGCACAACTGAAAAAAGGAATACCGGTAACTTCTATTTGTTATTTATGAACACATTTTCATTGAAAGAAGAATGCGTATGTGAATTTTTAAAGCCATGATTATGAGCGTATGTGATCAGTTTCAAGTAAATGTGTTTCACCACAGAGCTAGCTGATAAGATAGTTTTGGGGGTGGGAGGAAGACAGGGGACACAGTGGCCTAAAGTCAGCCAGTCTAGGTTGAATATGAGTTCTGCTACTTACTGTGTGACCCTGGTAAGTTGCTTTAATTCAGAGTCTTTGTTTTAATAGCTATCACCAGTTGGTTATTCTGAGGCTCACATAGACCTATCCATTTGAATGTTCCTGGAAATATGTCGTCCTCCACTGACACCTGCAGGATACTGAAGGGGACAGCCTTTTCTTCTCATTTGAAAGCACATAGTTAAAAGAAAAAAGTAGTAAGTAGCCCAAGTTGTGACCATGCAAGTTGCTTAGTTTTTTCCATTGTTTATATCTACCATCGTTAATTTTTTTTAATGTTAATTTTTATTTTTGAGAGAGGGTGTGCAAGTGGGGGAAGGACAGAGAAGACAGATCCAAAGCAGGCTCCAGGCTCTGAGCTATCAGCACAGAACCCAATGCGGGGCTCAAACTCCTGAACCGCAGGATCATGACTGAGCCACCCAGGTGCCCCTATGTGTACCATCTTTTAACTCCCTGTGGGCTATGATGTCACCTACTCCAGGCAATATTCAGCCAGGAGTATGAGGTTACGGGTCACATTAATGTCCCACGTGGCGCAGGGGTTAATGGGATGGGTGACGACTACTTGGCTAGAAACACTGGGCTGAGGAATCGTTCAGACGATAATGTGAATCTTCTAAGTTTTTGACCTTTTTAATACTATTTTTTTAAACATGTTTCAGTTCATTTAAATGGTATTTGCTGCTTAACACTTTCAAAAGTCCCATCTGATTTAATTTTGATGTGAAATTAATTTCAAGCCCAAGATATTAATTCTAGAGTAGACTGCCTGCTGCTCCCTAAAGTCTGCCAAGAACCTAAAGTCTTGTGACTTTTTTCCAAAAGGTTTCAAAAGGTTTTGCTGCTTTTGCTGTTGTTTGAGCCACCTTTTAACTGTACTACAACCCCTACAAGAGAGGCTGAAACTAAGGCAGATCAAGCCTGGCAGTGTGGCTTTTTTCAAAACAAACTCATCTGATACAGGTATTCTATCCATGGTCTGAATTCCATGCTAGTGACCTAATTCTTGGTAAGGCAGGGTGGAGAGAGTGGACTATAACGCTTTCATCATTAAAGACATGTGACTTTTTGGAATGCTGTGAGTTGTTTTACCGGTCACATCCCTGGTGGAGCGATTCCTCTGCCCATTTAGCTTGTTTCCTTCATCCTTTTGGTTAGCTCAGATGCTTCTCACATATGAAACCATCTGAGCATGTCCGTTTCCTCCAGACAGTGATCGAGTACATAATAAATGTGTAAAATAATCTTCAAAGAGACTATACAGGGAAACTTGTGCTGAATATTCAGATCCCTACCATTTTACTTTAATTTGGACTTGAATTTGAATTCTTTTTCCTGAGTAATGATTTACATAAGTCCAAACCCATTTCCCTTCTGCCCAGCACATTCTGGGATTGGAACACCCATAAAATGTGTCGTTCTTGATGCTTCCCTTTGATAGATGGAATATGGGTTTGGTGATATCTGTGTAAGATTAGTGAGCTTCAGAAGAAAAATGTGCTCTCATACCTTTGTTCTGTGTGTGTACATATACAGTGATGTAAATTTGGTATTTTCTTTCTTTTTTTTTTTTTTAACATTTATTGTTGAGAGAGCACAAGCAGGGGAGGGGCAGAGAGAGAGGAAGACACAGAATCCGAAGCAGGCTTCAGTCTCTGAGCTGTCAGCACAGAGCCCGACCCCGCGAACTGCAAGATCATGACCTGAGCCACCCAGGTGCTGCCCCTCCCCCATTTTTTTTTTTGTTTTGGTTTTTTGGGGGTTTGTTTTTGCTTTTGTTTTTTTGTTTGTTTGTTTTTTAGCATCTTCTATTCCTAATTGCCAACCTATCAAAGGTCATCTCCCAGATCAGATCAGGAATGCTGGCCATGGAAGAGGGGGAAAAAAAGAAAATTACTTAATTACCATTCTACAGCTATTCAGTATACCGTGCACTATGAATACTGGGATGTAGCAAGTGGCCAAGATTCAGACTCAAGTTATGACACACCTGGTTTCACAGTAATTAACCTTGATAGTGACACCTTCAAACCGAGTAGTATATAGTTTGGCTCTCACAGAAATCTGGTTCTTTTAATGAAAGCAAAGTTCCTTTCAAACAAAAATGAAATGTTGGCGAGCCCCAGGTCACTGGCTGCACACAAAGTGGGTTCCCTTTCCTGACTGGAGAGATTTTCACAGCTGACTTAAGCTGTTCACTCAGTTGTCTGTAAATGAGCCAACCAGCTGCCCTTAAGCCTGGAGGATTGCCTGTCTTTTCTGTCTTGTCTTATGAAAAAGACCTCAGCCCTGGGGTCAGTGGAGGGGCAAATCAAGAATGGTGTGTTGTATGTGTGGGTCACAGCTGGACTCCCATTTTGAGAGGAGGTACATTCCGAGGACAAATGAGCCCAACAATGCGCTCCTGTCCCCTGGTCTTTGACCCCAAGTTTGACAGATGATGAAAAGATTCGGGGGGCTGGGTCGGTGAACAAACCAAAATGAAGAAGCGCAAAACAAGGTGGAGAGCCAGCATGGTCCTCTGCCAACATAGGATGGTAACTGATTCAGAGGTCCTACCAAGCTAGTAAAGAATACAGGGGCGGCGGCGGGGAGTACAAGATCAATGCTGATGTTTTGTTAGCAAAGTTTTTTCCAGTCAGTTCCTAAAAATCCCTGCACTATGCTGGTGAAAACCACAGGACTTTTAAAGGAGGAAAAACAAGAATTTGGGCATAACATTGAAAAACTTATCAGTGACACATTTTAAAAAGTGAGGCGGGAGCACCTGGATGGCTCAGTCGGTTGGATGTCCGACTTCAACTCAGGTCATGACCTCATGGTTGGTGAGTTCAAGCCCCGCATTGGGCTCTGTGCTGACAGCTTGGAGCCTGGAGTCCCCCCACTCCACCCCCACCCCCCACACTCGCTCTCGTGCTCTCTCTTGTGTCTCAAAAATAAATACTAAAAAAAATTTTTTTAAAGTGAGGCAGCAGTGTCTTAACATGTTAAATATTTAAGAATAGGTTAATACTATAAAATAAACGGCACTTTACCCTAAAGAAGAAAGAGTAGAAGTTTGCATTGGAAATGGGCATTGCTGCTTGGTGAGAAATACTGTGCCGTGTTGGAAGAAGGGTTGTGTGGAATTAGAGGGGAAGGTGTAATACCAGGTGTAGATGGATGGAAAGGTGTGGCTCAGCACCAGCATGAAGGTTCAGATGATGCAGTTTTCTGCGTTCACTTAAGTTTTTCTTGCAGGCAAAATTGCCCCTTAAACACAAAGTTCACATCGTGCTCAAATTGTTCCCTATAAATTTATGTTGGGACAGATTTGCAAGCAGCAGACAGGGAAGAGTATGGAGCCTGAATAAAGGCTCGAGTTCACCCAAAGCAGGTACTATACCATTCTAACTTTTAAACTAAATATTTCTAGCAGTGTTGTAAACCCACAGATTCACCACCACATAACCACAAAAAGACAATGAAAAATAGCATTTAAAAATAGCCAAAGATGGGGGCACTTGGCTGGCTCAGTTGTTAGAACATGCAACTCTTTTTTTTTTTTTTTTTTTTTTAATTTTTTTTTTTTCAACTTTTTAAATTTATTTTTGGGACAGAGAGAGACAGAGCATGAACGGGGGAGGGGCAGAGAGAGACGGAGACACAGAATCGGAAACAGGCTCCAGGCTCTGAGCCATCAGCCCAGAGCCTGACGCGGGGCTCGAACTCACGGACCGCGAGATCGTGACCTGGCTGAAGTCGGACGCTTAACCAACTGCGCCACCCAGGTGCCCCGAACATGCAACTCTTAATCTCAGTGTCTTGAGTTTGAGCCCCACGTGGGGTTTTAGAGATTACTTTTATTTTTTTAATCTTAGAGAGAGCATACGTGAGCAGGGGAGAGGGACAAATGGGGAGAGAGAATCAAGCAGGTTCTGCACCCAGCACGGCAGCACAGAGGCCAACGCAGGTTTCAATCCCCTGGGATCGTGACCTCATCCAAAATCAAGAGTCGGATGCTCAACTGACTGAGCCACCCAGGCACTTCTAAAAAAATTTTTTTAAATAAATAATAGATTAAAAACAAATAGTCAAAGTCCAAGTCTCTCTGTCTTGAATTGTGAGCCTATTCATTCTGTCCCCAGTCTTCCAATAATAAGAGCCTCTTTTCAAAAATTCAACAAATACCTCAAGTATTCTATACAACTTTTTTAAAAAATTGTGAAATTCTAACTTCACTATAGTTAACATAGTGTTCTGTTAGTTTCAGGCGTACAGTAGAATGATTGGACAGTTCTATAATTCAGTTCTCATCACAATAAGTTTCACCCTCACCTGTTTCACCCATCCTCCCACCCACCTCCCCTCTGGTAACTGTCACTTCTCTATAGTCAAGAGTCTTTTTGGTTTGTCTCTTTTTTCTTTGTTGATTAATTCCACATGAGTGAAATCATGCTATTTTTCTTTGACTTATTTTACTTAGATTTATACTCCCTTGATTCATCTGTGTAGTCGCAAATGGCAAGATTTCATTCCTTTTTATGGCTGAGTAATAGTCCATTGTATACATACACCACATCTTTATCCATCATCTATCTATGCAACTTGGGCTGCTTCTGTAATTTGGCTATTGTAAATAATGCTGCAGTAAACATAGGGGCACATATATCTTTTCAAATTAGTGTTTTTGTACTTTGGAGGTAAATATCCAGTAGTGGAATTACTGGATCATATGGTAGTTCTATTTTTAATATTTTGAGGAACCTCTATACTGTTTTCCACAGTGGCCATATTAGTTTGCATTCCTACCAACAGTGCAAGAGGGTTCCTTTCTCTCCACATCCTTGCCAACTCTTGTTGTTTCTTGTGTTTTTTATTTTAGCCATTCTTTGCAATTTGATGGGAGGTGATATCTGACTATGGTTTTGATTTGCATTTCCCTGATGATGAATGATGTTGAGCATCTTTTCATGTTTCTGTTGTCCATCTTATGTTTTCGTTAGAGAAATGTCCGTTCAGGTCTTCTGCTCATTTTGTAATTGGATTATTTGCTTTTCTCATGTTGGGTTGTGTAAATTCTTTATATATTTTGGATACTAACCCTTTATTGAATATGTCATTTACAGTGTCTTTTCCCATTCAGTTAGCCTAGTTTTGTTGGTTGTTTCCTATACTGTGCAGAAGATTTTTATTTTGTTGTAGTCCCAATAGTTTGTTTGCTTTTGTTTCCCTTGCCTCAGGAGATCTATCTAGAAAAATGTGGTTATGGTTATAGGGGTACCTGGGTGGCTCAGTTGGTTGTGCATCTGACTTCGGCTCAGGTCATGATCTCACAGTTTGTGGGTTCGAGCCCCACATCAGGCTCTGTGCTGACCGCTTGCTCAGAGCCTGGAGCCTGCTTTGGATTCTGTGTCTCTTTCTCTCTCTGCCTGCCCCCCCCCCCCCCCCCCCCGCCCCGCCACTCACACTGTCTCACTCTGTTTCTCAAAAATAAATGTAAAAAAAAAATTTTTTTTAAGAAAAATGTGGTTACAGCCAGTGTCAGAGACATTACTGTCTGTGTTCTCTTCTAAGATTTTTATGGTTTCAGGTGTCACATTTAGGTCCTTAGTCCATTTTGAGTTTATTTTGTGTATGGTGTAAGAAAGTTTCATTCTTCTGCATCGAGCTGTCCAGTTTTCCCAACACCATTTGCTGAGGAGACTTTTTCTCATTGCATATTTTTGCCTCCTTTGTCAAAGATTAATTGACCATTTAATCCTGAGTTTATTTTTGGGCTCTCTATTCTGTCCCATTGATCTATGTGTCTATTGTGCCAGTACCATACTGATTACTACAGCTTTGTAGTATTTCTTGAAATCTGGATTGTGATACCTTCAGCTTTGTTCTTCTTTTTCAAGATTGCTTTGGCTCTTCGGGGTCTTTTGTGGTTCCCTGTAAGTTTTAGGATTTTTTGTTCTAGTTCTATGGAAAATGCTGTTGGTATTTTGATAAGGATTGCATTAAGTCTGTAGGTTACTTTGAGTAGTATGGACATTTTAACAATATTTGTTTTTCCAGTCCATGAGCATGGAATATCTTTCCATTTGTTTGAATCATCTTCAGTGTCTTTTATTAGGGTCTTATAGTTTTCACAGTACAGGTCTTTTACCTTTTTGGTTAAATATATTCTAGGTATTTTATTATTTTTGGTGATATTGTAAATGGGATTATTAATTTGTCTTTCTGCTACTTCATTATTAGGGTATAGAAATTTCTGTGTATTGATTTTTGTATCTTGTGACCTTATTGAATTCATTTATTAGGTTCTGGTACCTTTTTTGTTAGAGTTTTTAGGGTGTTCTATATGTAATATCATGTCATCTGCAAATAGTGAAACTTTTATTTCTTCCTTACCAATTTAGATGCATTTTATTCCTTTGTCTTGTCTGGTTACTGTGGCTAGGATTTCCAGTTCTATGATGAATAAAAGTTTAATGAGAGTGGACATCCTTGTCTTGTTCCTGACCTTAGGAGAAAAGCTCTCAGGTTTTCACCATTAAGGATGATGTTAGCTGTCGGTTTTTCATATATGGCCTTTATTATGTTGAGGTATGTTCCCTCTAAACCTACTTTGTTGAGGATTTTCATCATGAGTGGATGTTGTTCTCTGTCAAATACTTTTTCTGCATCAGTTGAAATGGTTATATGATTTTCATCCTTTCTCTTGTTGATGTTATTTACCACATTGATTTGTGAATATTTAACCACCCTTGCATCCTGGGAACAAATTCCACTTGATCGTGGTGAGTGATTTTTTTAATGTATTGTTGAATTTGGGTTGCTAAATTTTGTTGAGGACTTCTGCATCTGTGTTCATGAGACTGGCCTGTAGTTCTCTTTTTGTAGTGTTTTTATAGTATCAGGGTAATGTGGGCCTTGTAAAATGAATTTGGAAGATTTCGTTTTTCCTCTTCTATTTTTTGGAATAGTTTGAGAAGAATACATATTCACTCTTCATTAAATTTTTGGTAGAATTCACCTGTAAAGCCATCTGATTCAATTTCATTGTTGGTAATTGGTCTGTTCACTTTTTATTTCTTCCTGATTTAGTTTTGGGAAGTTATGTTATTTCTAGACATTTACCCATTTCTTCTAGGTTGTCCAATTTGTTGGCATATAATTTTTTGTACTCTTTTATAATCCTTTGTATTTCTGTAGTGTTACTTCTCCTCTTTCATTTCTTTTTTTTTTTTTTTTTCCAAGTGTTTATTTTGAGAGCATGCAAACGGGAGGGGCAAAGAGAAAGGGAGAGAGAGAGAATCCTAAGCAAGCTCTGTGCTGTCAGCACAGAGCCTGACATGGGGCTCGATCTCCAGATGGTGATATCTTGAGCCAAGCCCAAGAGTCACATGCTCAACCAACTGAACCACCTAGGTGCCCCTCTCCTCTTTCATTTCTGATTTTGAGTCTCTCCTCTCTCTCCTCTCTTTCTCTCTCTTTAGTGGTCTGGCTAAAGTTTTATCAATTTTGTTGATCTTTTGAAAGAACCAGATCCTGATTTTTTTGAGTTGTCTTTTTGGATTTCGTTTTTGGTTTTTTTTAGTTTCTATTTTGCTTATTCCTGCTGTCATCTTTATTATTTCCTTCCTGCTTTTGGGTTTTGTTTGTTCTTTTTCTAGCTCCTTTAGATGTAAGATTGGGTTGTTTGAGATTTTTCTTCTTGAGGCAGACCTGTATTTCTATAAACTTCCCACTTAGAACCACTTTTGCTACATCCCAAAGATGTTGGACTTTTGTATTTTGGTTTCCATTTTGTCTCCGTGTATTTTTTAATTTCCTCTTTGATTTCTTGGTTGACCCATTCATTGCTTAGTAGCATGTTATTTAACCTCTATGTATCTGTGTTCTCTCCAGAATTTTTCTTGTGGTTGATTTTTAGTTTCATAGTGTTATGGTTGGAAAAGATGCATGGTATGACTCTGATCTTTTTGAGTTTGCTGAGACTTGTTTTGTGGTCTAATAGGTGATGAGAATGTTCCATATGCATTTGAAAAGAATGTGTATTCTGCTGTTTTAGGATGGAATATTCTGAATGTATCTGTCAGATCCATCTGGTCCAATGTATCATTCAAAGCCACTATGTCCCTGTTGGTTTTCTGTTTGGATGATCTATCCATTGATTTAAGTGGGGTTTATTAAACCCCCTATTAATGTGTTATTATCAATTACCTCCTTTATTTTTATTATCTGCTTCATATGCTTGGCTGCCCTCATGTTAGGTGCATAAATATTTACAATTATTATATCTTCTTGTTGGATTGTTTCACTTATGTCCGTCTTTGTCTCTTCTTATAGTCTTTGTTTTAAAGTCTATTTTGTCTGATACAAGAATTGCTCCGTTGGCTTTTTTCTTCACTTCCATTGGCATAATAAATGCTTTTCCATCCCTTCACTTTCAATCTGCATGTGCCTTAAGTCTGAAATGAGTCTCTCATAGGCAACATATAAATAGATCTTGTTTTTTGTCCATTCCATCACGCTTTTGATTGGAGCATTTAGTGCATCTACATTCAAAGTAATTTTTGATAGGCATGAACTTATTGCCATTTTGTTACTTGTTTCATGGTTGTTTTTATAGTTCTTCTCTGTTCCTTTCTTCTCTTAATCTGTTCTAAATGTGCTGGCCTTTAGTGATACGCTTGGATTCCTTTTTATTTTTTGTATATCTGTTACTCGTTTTTAATTTGTGGCTTCCATTAGGTTCATATGTAACATCTTATGCATATAGCAGTCCATATTAAGTCGACAGTCACCTAAGTTTGAACCCATTCTTTACTCATACCACCCTCATGTTTCAAATGTTTGCTGTCATGCTTTACATCCTTTTATTTTGTGAATCCCTTAACTGATTTTTATAGATAAAATTTTACTGCTTTTATGCTACTTCCTCCTACCTATGGTCTTTCCTTTCTACCCAAAGAGTCCCCATTAACATTTCTTGTAGGGCTGGTTTAGTGGTCATTAATTCCTTTAACTTTTGTTAGTCTGGGGATCTCTATTCCTCCTTCTATTCTGAATGATAGCCTTGCTGGATAGAGAATTCTTGGCTGCATTTTTTTTCTTTCAACATTTTGAATGTATCATGCCACTCCCTCCTGGCCTGAAAAGTTTGTTGGAAAATCAGCAGACAAGCTTATGGGCTTGTATGTAACTGTTTTCTTTTGCTGCTTTTAAAGTTCTCCCCTTATCACTACTTTTTACTATTTTAATTACTATGTGTCTCAGTGTGGAGCTCCTTAGGTTGACAAGTGTGCTTAAAATCCTCCCATTCTGCTGTCTTCCCCAGAAGTGTCCATCAACTCTAAAGAATGGAACAAAGGTCCTTCTGGAATTTACATTACCCAAAAGTGTTGGTTTATTTTTTATTTTAGAGAGTGAGTATGTATACACCTGCACAAGTGAACGGGGGAGGGGCAGAGAGCGGGAGAGGGAGAATCTCAAGCAGGCTCTTCACAATCAGCACAGAGCCTGACATGGGGCTCAAATTTATGAAACAGGAGATCATGACCTGAGCCAAAATCAACAGATGCTTAACCAAGCTACCCAAATAAATGAAAACTACCTAAAGATGAAAATGGGTCTATGACCCTTGTCCCACTCAATTTCTGGCTGCATCCATATTTAGTTTTAACCCTGAAACTAAAGGGTTTGGGGGCAGAGGTTAACATCTGTTTCAAATAGGCCCCTCCCTGTGAGCAGCTATTTTCTCATAAGAACAGGGAATTATCTGATCTAAAGCCAACAAAAGGGGCGCCTGGGTGACTCAGTCGGTTAAGCATCCGACTTCAGCTAGGTTATGATCTCACAGTTTGTGAGTTCACGCCCCGCATTGGGCTCTGTGCTGACAGCTCTGAGCCTGGAGCCTGCTTTGGATTCTGTGTCTCTCTCTGCCCCTCCTCTGCTCACACACTCTCTTTCAAAAATGAATAAACATTAAAAAAAAATTTCGTAAGCCAACAAAAGATGTACGGTGGCAACAGAGAGGCTCTGGGTCTTTATAATAACCCTCAGCAGCAAAATTTTTCTCTGGGGAACCAACTTCAAGGGAGCATAGAGCTAAAAGTCTGGTTCCTCAAACCAAGAACCCCTTTTTCAGACTACAACCTTTCTTTCTAGAAAGTATCCTTTGCCTTTGGGAACCGCTTCTGAGACTTTAGTACTTCAATCCTACTCTGCTCCCTAATCATCTAACCTGTCTTACATCTTTTGTACATCTTGGACTGTTTGTTGATACTAAAGACATTCTCACTTGGGGGCACCTGAGTGGCTCAGTTGGTTAAGCATCTGACTTTGGCTCAAGTCACGATCTCACAGTTCATGAGTTGAAGCCCTGCATCAGGCTCTCTGCTGTCAGCACAGAGCCCCCTTCAGATCCTCTGCCCCCTCTCTCTCTGCCCCTCCCCTGCTTTCTCCCTCTCAAAAATAAACATTAATGGGGAAAAAAAAACCTATATTCTCATTTGTATCCTTGATTCCTTCACTTTTTGTCCTTATGTCACACCAAGAACCCAACCCTCTTTTCCCAGTTTAACATCTACAACGGAGAAGCAAGCTAAGAACCACAAAAATTGAGCCCAGCTTCTCTGAGATCCTTTTGACTCCTGAGCAATCCTAATCTTGGGAGCATATTCCAAATATTTTCCACTCCTCAAGACCAGGACCTGATCCCAGCCCCCTCACCATTAGGAAATGAGCGGACAATCTGTGTGAGCCTCCACCAGATTTCCTCACGTGTCTTGCCAGGATTTGACTGTGACCAAGCTTACAGTTCCTCTTTCCCATTTTGGACTCCATACTGTTCATGCTGTTCCCTACGGAGGAAGCCATTTCCCCATCCTCTCTCTGGTCACATTCCATCTTCCATGAAGGCTGCACCAGCTACCTTACAGGTTTAGTGGCAGAAGAGGGTGTTTGTTAAATATCTGATTTAAATTGAGGCTTTCTTTCCCTTTTTGCCTATGCATATCTACAAACGACTTGAATAAGAGAATATTTACTATTAGAAGAGTATTTAAGTATGAGGTATTTACTAGTGACCAATTACGGAGTTCCTAACTGCAGCCCACACTCCCCTTTTGACCCAACGAGAACCAGAAAAGTTCCTCACCGTCCACTAGATGGCACTGCTTGCTCAGCAGTGACTTTTCAAGGACACTGTTCCAACTGTGGCAAAATAGGCGAATCTTGAAGAGGCTCTCCTTTTTCAAACTATACCATTTGCTCCCGCAGAGGTCTCCAATTCAGCTATGCTGGGATTATGACAAAATATAGTAATGATCACTTTTGATCTTGACATTTATAGTCTACTGGTCTAGAATGATCCAACAATAAATAGCTACTGTTATTACAGTTCATGAAAGCCTGGACTCTTCACATATATTATAAACATCCTATGGCCAACTGCCTCACACTTGTATTCTTCACCGTCTAAAACACTTTAATCACAACCCTGCACGAATGAAAAGAGACACCACAGGAAATGGAGACAGGCTTTTCACAATGGAGTGTAAGGACCAACAACCTTCAGGTGGTCCCCAACTTGTCCTTGGGAAGCAGAGTACAGTGTGTACCTGAAGAGGAATGGGAACGTCCGGGTCACTAGCCACAGGAGAACTCATCCCCGTGTGGCCCCGTAACAACAGCCCAGGACTGTCAAACCACTTCACTCTTGGCTCTGTCTCCAAGCTGGTAGAAAACTGCAGGTAGGTCATGACCTTCTGGACCTCGATTTCATTATGAGGTAATAGGTCTTAAAGGCTTTAAAAATTGACATCCAAAATACATGAAAAGAAATAGTACCTACAAAGGGTTAAAAGCAGAAAGATAATGTACTTAACATTTTGAATGGATTTAGAGACAAAATATTTTCATTTCAATAACCTTGATAAAACATGAGGGATAAACAATGGCTTTGAAGAAACGATCTTGGAAATATTTTCTTCTCTTTTCTCTTACGCATGGTTTCCAGGAACTAGAGGTTACCTGTGGTTACCATGGCAGGACAGCTAAGACTTACCACATACCACTTAATTTCTGAAAGAAATGTTTATCGTTCTGCAAAAGCCAAACCTGAGCACCTTCCGGGCCTTCTAACATCCAGCTAGCCATCTGATTTCAATAGTGAGAGGCCACCAACTAAGTACAGGAGCCCACTCAGCTTCCCGTACAAGCATAATGCATTGCCATTTAGTGGAAACAGGCTATTCCTAAATCCCATGCGGTGCCCTAAGCAAACAGAAGACACGAGAACAGCTGGAAACCCCAGAGGAGATGGCCATGTGTTTTTATTTAGTCAGTGGAAGACACTGCTAGGATGCCCCAGAGGTGCCAAGTTGTGTTGGTCAAGAGACACCCGTGTTAAGATTCAAACACAAAATTTAACCAGATTGAAGAGTAAATTAACTGGTGTAGGAGCTTCAGAACAAGTGAAGAAGTCCATTAAGCGTGTACTTTTCAGAGATGGTTAGAATGGGGTTCTGATAAGCATGGGCCACACTGCTGGTGGAGAAAGAGGGAAGAGCAGGGCTTACAAAGGGCTCCTGTCAAAATCCAACCAGGCTCATTTTATTTATTTTGAGAGCACACAAGCAGGGGCGGGGCAGAGAGAGATTTGGGGGGAGGGGAGGAGGGGAGAGAGACTCCCAAGCAAGCTCTGCATTGCCAGTGCAGAGCCCAACGTGGGGTTCAAACTCACTAGCCACAAGATCATGACCTGAGCCAAAAGCAAGAATCCAACGCTTACCTGATTGAGCCAAAGAGGTGCCCTACCAACCTTGTTTTTCAGAGACAAATATCAAGACTCGTAAGTTTATCTGAGGCACAAACTTTTAAATCTGAAGTTTGATAAATCAGTCTGGGATATTCCAACACTGAGATGGACAAACTGACATAACATTTTACTATTGTATTTTGAGAGAGGACGCAAGTGAGCAAAGGGCAGAGAGGGGGTGGAGGGGGAGAGAGAATCCGACAAGGGACAGAGAGGGAGAGAGAGAGAAGCGGGGCTCACCCGATGTGGGGCTCTAACCCACGGTTTATGGGATCATGACCTGAGCCAAAGTCAGATGCCTAAGCGACAGCCACCCAGGCGCCCCCAAACTGACGTAACTTTTAACAGAGAATAGAAGTCTTACTCGTAAGAAGCTAGCTTATTTTTGGTTTCATCTGCAGCAAGATGAGACCTGAACAAATGGGGCCTTGGCACAGTCACCTGGACTCCTCCTACTTCTGCTAGTTTCATCACCCCGTGTGTGAGCCCTATCCCACCCTCAACCCGGCAATCCCTGATCCAGTCTCTAAGGCAGTGTGGCGCGCTGGTCCATCTGTCTGTCCCTCCCACAATCGCACACAATAAGCCAAGTCCATGCTTTAAACACCCCCATGGTCTGTACCCAGACGCTTCACTTTCACCCCACCCCCACTCCTGCTGCAGCGGTGGGACCGCGCCTGCGTGGTGCTCCCCAACCACCGTGCCCTGGCTGGTGGCAGGGGCCCCGGGGATAGCCACCTGCAACTGAGCACTGTCCAGGCGGCCAGGCACACACTTAAATCTCAGGACCCTCCTTATGCTCTTTCACCTCAGTCGTCGGGGAAACAGACTGCAACAACGGAGAACAACTTTAACATACCAGAGTCGTTTGTCATTGGCTGAATCTCTTCAAATTCATCTTCAGGATTTACAACAGAGAAACCATACAAAACGTGCCTTTAAACTACCAACACATTTGGGGCGACTGGGCGGTTCAGTCGGTTGAGCGTCTGGCTTCGGCTCAGGTCGTGATCTCGCAGTTCGTGGGTTCGAGCCCCACGTTGGGCTCTGTGCTGACAGCTCAGAGCCTGGAGCCTGCTTCGGATTCCGAATCTCCCTCTCTCTGCCCCTTCCCCGCTCATGCTGTCTCTGTCTCTCGAAAATGAATAAACATTAAAAAAAAAAATTTAAACTACCAACACAGTCAACAAAGGTATAAAACACAATTACTTTATTGATCTCTTACAATCAAACACTGTCAACTACCATTACTTCCACTCATGCATCAGTAAAGGATATTTCCTTAGTATTTTCAAATGATACATTTAAACAATAAACAAAAAAGTTAGAACTTAAAATGCACCCTGATTAATTATGTAAACCGGTAATTTTTAAAAAGCATAACTAACAATTTGGTTCCTTTCTTCATAAAATGGAAATTTAAATATTTCTCCTGATAGTCTTGAGGTTCTCATTATGTCGTGAGTAGTGCAAAGTGTGGCACAGTTTCATCTAGAAAGGTGTGTCTCACACGCCTTATTCAACAAACGAAATGTGCATAACAAAATGCATACAGTCAATGCATGATAGAAAGCATGTTTCAAACACAAGGTGGCCCCTCGGGCCACCATATTATTTAGGTTTTTGCATTATCATTTATGGCATTATAGATTAATCATACATAACATACTTTTATACATTTTAACCCTGAAGATAAGAAAAATAACTGTTGCTTGAAAAAGTTATTCCAGGTAGCCATTTGGTTTGTATCAGGAGAAAGTGAACCTCCGAGAGTCTAGTGTCTGCCAAGTCTGGAATCAGCTGGAGTCAGTCAATCGGACATGACATACTTCACAGTGACTGTTTCCCAAGTCCCGGCGACGCTTCTTCCCACAGTGCGCCAGACGACGAAGCATCTCTGGAATCACCCTTGCGTGTGGTTTTCCCTTTTTTTTTTCTGGATCAACTACTATTCTATTATTTTGTCCTTTCTTCTCAGCTCCTTTATGGCCTTTCATTTTAATTATTCATAAATCCTTTCAGAATATCCTCAGAGAGCTCCATAAGGGGAAGTTCTGGAGACGGAAAATCCAAGGGAGGAAGGTTGGGTATGGGGATATCCTTGGCTTTGCCGGTATTCGCTGAAAACTTCTGCCAGGTTGGAGAGGCTGTGGCAGTTTCCGAATGTGGTGGCAAGCTCCACAACTCTGACTTTTCTACAAAATCAGCATCCACATCCAGCTCCTTTTCTACTGGGCCTTTTAGAAGTCTGGCCTTTTCAGCCTTTAGTTGTTTGTTTTCTTTCCTTAACCTTTCGTTCTCAGCCACGAGGAATTCGACGTGCCTCTCCAAATCTGCGATCTTGGTAGCCTGCTCCTCTATGATTGTCTTGTCGTCCTTGGGGGCTTTGCTTCCAATGCACGGCTCTGCCGGCTCCCTCTTCTGCTGAAGTAAAAACAGCAGTGTGTCTGGATCCCTGTCAAAGACCCCCTGGATTTCAGGCAGATGTTTCTCCGTGGAAGGGCTGTATTTCTCAGAGAGAAGGGGGCTCTGGCCCTCTGCATCCTCAGAAGGGGGTTTGTGCAGGGCCTGGAGCTGGGCGGCTGCATCCTTGTCTGTGCTCTGCTGGGCTTTCAGTCTCTCTTCCCGCTTGGCCCTTTTCCACCTCTCCTGGATGAGGAGGAGCTGTTTCATGTGGCTGTCCCTTTGCAATTCCAGTGACAGATGAGCCTATCACACAGAAGGAAAGGTGTCATTTAACATTTAAGTCTCTTTAGTAATCTCCAATGAATATAATCCCAAGATCCTCCTTTCTAAATAACTTTCTAACACTTAAAATTTACATACTATGTTTGCAATTCAGTAGAACCCCTGATTTTGTTAAAGACAACTGGGTCTTTAAAGACAACAGTCATGGCCCCACCACAAAAAGGGTGCATGCGGGCCACACAGGCGACTAGGGGGGTCTGCGCTTCTGAGCCCGACATCTCCCATATGAGGCCACTCCTCCAAGACCAAGAAGTAGCTGAACTCCCTAATAAAGACAATCAGCCAAAATAAGAAGACCGAGGCACATGTTCTAAATGAAAGAACAAAAGACAAATCCTTAGAAAAACAACTCCATGAAACAAAGATAAGCAATCTACCCCATAAACAGTTCAAAGTAATAAAGATGCTCACCAAACCTAGGAGAAGAATCAGAGACAAAAAATATCTCCATAATATAAGAAATTATCAATCAGAACAGAAGAATACAATAAAAGAAATGAGAAATACATTATACAGAACAGAGTAGATGATACAGAAGAACAGATCAGCAATCTCCAGGACAGGGTAGCAGAAATCACCCAAAGTAAACACCAAAAGAAAAAAGTTGGGGGATGAGGATAGTTATTTAAGGGATCTCTACTAGGAAAATATCAAGACTAAGAAAATTCACATGAAGAAATAACAGCTGAAAACTTCCCTAACATGGGGAAGAAAACACACATCAGGTCCAGGAATCAAATAGAGCCCCAAACAAAATTAACCCAAAGAGATCCATACCAAGACACATTATAATTGTCAAAAATTAAAGACAAAATCTTAAAAGCAACAAGAGAAAAACAACTAGTTATGTATACGGGGATCCCCCAAAAGATTAACAGCTGTTATATATATGTGTGTATATATATACACACACACATATATATATATATATATATACATACATACATATACATATATCAATTTGGAAACAGCAAGATTCTATTCTGGGAAAATGAATTTTTGGTATTCTCCTTCCTCATCTTTGTAACAACATGTAATTTTGAGGGCTGTTCTTTGAATATCATTTCTTTCTTTCTAAATTTATTTTGAAAGAAAGATTGCAAGTGGGGGAGGGGCAGAAGAGACAGGGAGGGAGAGAGTCCCAAGCAGGCCCCACATTGTCAGTGCAAAGTCCATTGTGGGGCTGGAACTCACACACGAGATCATGACCTGAGTCGAAATCCAGAGTTGGACGTTTAACAGACAGGGTCATCCAGGCACCCCATGAATGTCATTTCTGTAGAGATCTTTGCAACTCTGGTTTCGACGAAACTTATATAACCTCAAGTATAAAATAACATATTGGGTTTTGTTATTATATAAATCAATAATTTTATTTTCACCATCAAAAGGATCATGTTCTGTCAACAGCAGTGTAAAATCTGCTATCTGTCTGGCCAACAAAAACATGAAGCCCCCATACGAACTGGGTGGCAAGGGAAAAGTACAACATGGGAAACGGCAATTTCAGAAACAAAAACACTTTTCCAACATACACACGTTCCAAAAAAAGGCCTCTGTAAAGTGTACAAATGGTAGAAGAAAATGTAACAAGTGGAGAGCCTGGGTGGTTCAGTCGGTTAAGTGTCCGACTTCGGCTCAGGTCATGATCTCACCTTTCCCAAGTTCAAGCCCTGCATCGGGCTCTGTGCTGACAGCTCAGATTCTGTGAGATTCCCTCTCTCTCTGCCCCTCCCCCTGCTCGCACTCTGTCTCGAAAGAAAAAGAAAAAGAAAAAGAAAAAGAAAAAGAAAAAGAAAAAGAAAAAGAGAAAGAGAAAGAGAAAGAGAAAAAGAAGAGAAAGAAAAAAGAGAAAGGGAAGGGAGGGAAAGAGGGAGGGAAAGAGGAAGGAAGGAAGGAGGAAGGAAGGAAGGAAGGAGGGAAGGAGGGAGGGAGGGAGAAAAGCAAGAAAAAATACAACAAGTACCACACACTGGTAAAGAACTGAACATATCTGCTGTTCTTTGACAACTAAGCCAAGTGCAACGGCTAGAAGAAAGCAATCACTGACAGGTTTTCACAATCTCACATTTAATTCTCCACTTTCCTGAGCAGCAGCACAGCCTGGAGAAGTGTCACTGAAGACGGAGACAGAAAAACACTGCAGGAGTTGACCACAAATCACATGGTACACACTTTAGGGAACTGCAAGAATCCTGTATAAAAGTGTGTGTTTCTGACCACCACAATGAAGATATCACAAACGTGGAATGATTTATTTTTTCCGAAGGTCTTAGGTCTTCTAACATCATGACCGTGCTGCACACTAAACAATACCAGAGTCGTAACAAATACCAACTATGCCAATTACAGAATTTGGAAGGAAATAGAGAACGTGTTCTATTTTTCAAGTGCTCTGTTTCAGACCAATTAAAGCCCCCGGTCACTGACACTGTCTTTTTTTTTTTTTTTTTTTTTTTTTTTTTCCAACGTTTATTTATTTTTGGGACAGAGAGAGACAGAGCATGAACGGGGGAGGGGCAGAGAGAGAGGGAGACACAGAATCGGAAACAGGCTCCAGCCTCTGAGCCATCAGCCCAGAGCCTGACGCAGGGCTCAAACTCACGGACCGCGAGATAGTGACCTGGCTGAAGTCGGACGCTTAACCGACTGCGCCACCCAGGCGCCCCGACACTCTTTCTTAAAAGCGTGAAGGGCTCTGGCCTTTTAAGATTAATGCTTCTGGCTGGTGCCTGTGTCTGTGTGAAGCAAGCCTCCAAGCTCCTGGATTCAGGGCTCCTGGTGACCCAGCGCCAGCGGTAGGAGCTCCTGGCAGGGAGAAGAGGGAAAGGGGTGGCTCTCTCCCAACCCTCCCACAGCAAGCAGGGTAGGAACCGCGGCGCCTGAGCAGGATGCCCGAGACCCCTGTGCAGCTGTGTGACCAGGCACCAGTGCTGGGGGCACACGCAGTCCACTGCATTCCTTGATTAGAAGACCCAGGATACTAAAGATGACAACTCTCCCCAAATCGATACACAGGCTTAATGCAATTCCAGCTACATCACAGAAAGATGCCAGTTACAGAAGGGGGAAAGGCTAGGCCTCTGGTGATAGTGTTACAGGAGGTAAATCCTCTGCCAACTATTGGCTGGTTTCTAAGCAAAAAGTCTGTAGGCCAAGAGTGGCACAAAATATTCAAAGTGCTGAAAGGAAAAAACTTACAACCAAACATATGTAGCAAGCTTACCATTCAGAATTGAAGGAGAGATCAAAGAGTTTCCCAGACAAACTAAAGCTAAAGGAGTTCATCACCGCTAAACCAGCTCTCCAAGAAGCATTAAAGGGAATTCTTTAAGCAGAAAATAAAAGGCCAAAACTAGAAACAAGAAAATACCTGAAAGAAAAATCTCTCATTAGTAAGGCAAAACATACAGAAAAGGAAGTAGATCGACCAGGACAAAGCTGGTATGAGGGTTAAAAGACATAAGTACTAAAATCAAAATCTCCAATAATTAGTTAAGGGTCTCATTAAATAAAAAGGCATAAAACAGATGTCAAAAACATAAAACGTGTGGGTGTGCGCACACGAAGGTGATAAGGTGACTAAAGATGTAGTGCCTGTAGAATGCATGCCTACTCAAATGACCACCAACTCAAAACAGACTGCAATATATGCATGTTATTATATATAAATCTCATGGCGACCACAAACCAAACCCTTACCACACAAATAGAAGTCCAAACATAACACTAAAGAAAATAACCAAATACAAGGGAAGAGAGTAATAGAAAAAAAGGGAACAGGAACTACAAAAACAAGAAAACAATTTTTAAAATGGCAATAAATACATACCTATCGATAATTACTTTAAATGTAAAGACTCCAATCAAAATGCTCCAATCAAAACAGGTAGGGTGGCTGAATAGATTAAAAAAAAAAAAAAGGCCTATGTAAATATTCCCTACAAGAGACTTACTTCCAATCTAAAGACACATACAGACTAAAAGTGGAGTAATGGTTGGGAATGCAAGCTGGTGCAGCCACTCTGGAAAAGTATGGAGCTTCCTCAAAAAACTAAAAATAGAACTACCCTACAACCCAGCAACTGCACTAGGCATTTATCCACGGGATACAGGTGTGCTGGTTTGAAGGGACACATGCACCCCCATGTTTATAGCAGCACTATCAACAATAGCCAAAGTATGGAAAGAGCCCAAATGTCCATCGACGGATGAATGGATAAAGAAGATGTGGTGTATATATGTACAATGGAGTATTACTCGGCAATCAAAAAGAATGAAATCTTGCCATTTGCAACTACGTAGATGGAACTGGAGGGTGTTATGCTAAGTGAAATTAGTCAGAGAAAGACAAAAATCATAGGACTTCACTCATATGAGGACTTTTAAGAGACAAAACAGATGAACATAAGGGAAGGCAAACAAAAATAATATAAAAACAAGGAGGGGGATAAAATAGAAGAGACTCATAAATATGGAGAACAAACTGAGGGTTTACTGGACGGGTTGTGGGAAGGGGGATGGGCTAAATGGGTAAAGGACATTAAGGAATCTCCTCCTGAAATCATTGTTGCACTGTATGCTAATTTGGATGTAAATTTTAAAAAATAAAAAATAAAATTAAAAAATAAATAAATGAAAGTGGAGCAATGGAAAAAGATATTCTATGCAAACAGAACAAAATAAAAGCTGGGGTAGCAACACCTATATCAGGGAACATACACTTTAAAACAAAAGCTGTAATAAGAGACAAAGAAGGACACTACACAATGTTAAAGGGATCACTCCAACAAGAAGAAAATATTTGGAAACATTTATGCAGCCAACAAAGGAGCACCTGAATATAAAAAGCAAATAGTAACAGATGCAAAGGAAGAAACTGACAATAATAAACAACGGGGAACTTTTAAGGCCCCACTTACACAACAGAGAGATCATCCACACATAATAGTAGTAAGGAAACACTGTCCTTAAAAGACACATTAGACCAGATGGACTTAACAGATATATATAGAACAATCCATCCAAATACAGAATACACATTCTTCTCAAGTGCACACAGGACTATCTCCAGGATAAATCACAGGACAAAGGCTCAATAAATTTAAGACTGAATTCATTTCAAGCACCTTGTCTAACCACCAGAAAATAAAACTAGAAATCAACTACAAGAAGAAAATGGAGAAAAAACAACCATGTGGAGGCTAAAACATGCTACTAACCAATCAGTGGGGTCAATAAAAAAAAATCAAAGAGGACTCCAACAAGACAATGAAAACACAGTAGTTCAAAGACTATGAGATACAGCAAAAGAGGCTTTCTAAGAGGTAAGTTAATAGTGATACTGACCCACATTACAAAAACAAGAAAACTCTCAATCTAACTTTTCATCTAAAAGAACAAGGACATGTGGGTGGCTCAGTCATTTAAAGGTCAGACTCTTGATTTCAGCTCAGGTCCATGGTTCATGAGATCAAGCCCCGCATCAGGCTCTGTGCTGACAGTGCAGAGCCTGCTTGGGATTCTGGATTCTCTCTCTCCCTCATTCTCTGCCCCTCCCGTGCTCATACTCCGTCTCTCCTTCCGAAATAAACATTAAAAAAAATTTTTTTTTTAATGTTTTTATTTATTTTTGAGACAGAGACAGAGCATGAGCAGGGGAGGGGCACAGAGAGGGAGACACAGAATCTGAAGCAGACTCCAGGATCTGAGCTGTCAGCACAGAGCTCAACGCGGGGCTCGAACTCATGGAGTGTGAGATTGTGACCTCAACTGAGTGAGCCACCCAGGTGCCTCTAAAAAAAATTTTTTTTTAAGTAAGAGACTACTACAAAAAATTGTATGCCAACATGTTGGACAACCTTGAAGAAAAGGAAAAATTCCTAAAAACATATAACCTCCCAAAACTGAAGCAGGAAGAAACAGAAAATTTAAATAGACTGATTACTAATAAGTGAACTGAATCTGTAATAAAAAATTCCTAACAAGCAAAAGTTTAGAACCAGATGACTTCACAGGTGAATTCTACCAAACATTTTAAGAAGAGTTAATACCTAGCCTTCTGGAATTATTACAAAAAATAGAAGAGGTAGGAAAGCTTCCAAATTCTGTGAGGCCAGCACTATCCTGATACCTAAACTAGCCAAGGGCACTACTACAGAAAAGAAAATTGCAAGCCAATATCAGAACACAGATGCAAAAATCTTCAGCAAAGTATCAGCAAACTGAATCAACAACATATTAAAAGGATTATCTACCACCATGATCTAGTGGAATTTATTTCAGGGATGCAAGGACGGTCAATTATCTGTAAATACATCAACCAGAGACACCATGTTAACAAAATGAAAGATAAAATTCATCAACAGATGCACAAAAAGCATTTGGCAAAATTCAACATCCATGCATGATAAAAAAAAAAAAATCTTGACAACATGGGTTTAGAGGGAGCATACCTCAACTTAATAAAGACCATATATGAAAACCCACAGCTGGGACACCTGGGTGGCTCAGTTGATTAAGCGTCCAACTTCGGCTCAGGTCATGATCTCGCGGTTTTGTGAGTTCAAACCCCGCAATGGGCTCTGTGCTGACAGCTCGGGAGCCTGGAGCCCACTTTGGATTCTGTGTCTCCCTCTCTCTCTGCCCCTCCCCTGCTTGTGCTCTGTCTCTCAAAAATAAATAAATGTTTAAAACCCACAGATAACATCATACTCAATGGTTAGAAGCTGAAAGTTTTCCCTCTAAGATCAGGAACAAGATAAGGACCATCAACTCTTGCCATTTATTCAATATAATACCAAAGTCATACCCAGTAATCAGATTAAAAAAAAAAAAAGAAAAGGTATTCAAATTGGTTAAGGAAGAAATAAAACTATCTGCCGATGACAGAATACTATATACAGACAACCCATAAGAAGCCGCCAAAAAACCACCAGAATAAATGATTTCAGTAAAGTTGCAGGATACAAAATATACAGTAATCCATCACATTTCTATACACTAATATCAAAATAGCATTAAGTGAAATTAAGACAACAATCGTATCTACAATTACCTCAAGAAAAATAAAATACCTAAAAATAAATTTATAACCAAAGTGGCCTATGGTCTGAAAACTAAGACACAGATGAAAAAAATAAAGATTACACAAATAAATGGAAAGACATACTACTGAAATGTCCATGTCACCCAAAGCAATCTACAGATTCAGTGCAATCCCTACTAAAATACCAATGACACTTTCCACTGAACTAGAACAAATAATCCCAAAATGTATATGGAAACACAAAAGTCCCAAATAACCAAAGCAATCTTGAGAAAGAACAAACCTGGAGGTACTATGCTCCCAGATTTTATTGCAAAATGAAAGTATATTATGTATGTATGTATGTATGTTATGTATGTGTATACACACACACACACACACACACACACACACACAAGTATATTACAAAAGCTATGTAATCAAAACAGTATGGCATGGCACAAAAACAGACATATACATCAATGGAACAGAGCAGAAGTCACAAAAATAAATGCACATAGAGTCAATCCATGACAAAGGAGAGAAGAATATACAATGGGGAAAGACAGTCTCTTCAATAAATGGTGTTGGTAAAACTGGTGTTTGCACTACATGCAAAAGAATTAAATTGGACCACTTTCTTACATCATACACAAAAATAAACTCAATGAATTGAAGACTTAACTGTGAGACCTGAAACTATAAAACTCCTGGAAGAAAACATAAGCAGTAACCTCTTTCACACTGGTCTTAGTGATTTTTTTTTTTTATCTTTCTCTTCAAGAACAAAAGTAAAAATAAATGGGACAGTATCAAAATATAAAGCTTTTGCAGTGAAGGAAACCATCAACGAAATGAAAAGGGAACCTACTTTTCATAAGGGACAACGTATTCACAAATGAAGTATCCACTAAGGGGTTATCATCCAAATTATATAAAGCACTCATAAAAGTCATTATAAGAAAAACAATCGGTTTTAAAAATGGGCACAGGACCTGAGTACACATTTTTCCAAACACATACAGATGGCCAACAGATACATGAAAAGATGTTCAACATCACTAACCATTAGGGAAATGCAAATAAAAAAACACAATGAAATATCTCACACCTGTCAGAATAGCTATGAAAAGTCAAGAAATAACAAATACTCGCAGGACGTGGTGAAAAAGGAACCCTCATGCACTGTTGGTGGGAATGTTAAGTTGGCGTTGCCACTACGGAAGCCAGTATGGTGGGTTCTCAAAAATTTAAAAATACAACAACCCTACAATCCAGTTATTCCACTACTAGGTATTTACCCAAAGAAACTAAATACACTAATTCGAAAAGATATCCACACCTCTGTGTTCACTGCAACATTTACAATAGCCAAGATACAGAAACAATCTGTATCTGTGGGTAGACGAATGGATTAAAAAAAGATGTGGTACGAGGGGCACCTGGGTGGGTCAGTAGGTTCAGCATCAGGTCATGATCTCAAAGTTCTTGGTTTTGAGCCCTGACGTCGGGCTCTATGCTGACAGTTCAGAACCTACTTCGGATTCTGTGTCTCCCTCTCTCTCTGACCCTCCCCCACCACTCATGCTGCCTCTGTCTCTCTCTCTCTCAAAAATAAACATTAAAAAAAAAAAAAAAAGATGAGGTATATATAAACAGTAGTGTATTATCCAGCCATAAGAATGAGACCTTACCACCTGTGACAACATGGATGGACCTAGAGGATCTTACACTAAGTAAAATAAGTCAGAGAAAGACAAATATCTTATGATTTTACTTGTATGTGAAATCTAAGAAACAAATGAACAAAACAGAAACAGACTCATAAATACTGAGACTTGGTGGCTGCCACGGGAGTGGGGGGAGGGGTGTGGACTGATGGATAAAACAGGTGAAAGGGATTAAGAGGTACAAATGTCCAGGTATAAAACAAGTAAGCCATGGAGATGAAAAGGACAGTAGAAGGAATATGGCTAATAATATTGTAAGAACACTGTACGGTGAGAGATTGGAACTATATTTATGGTCAGCACTGCATAATTTACAGAATCGTCAAATCACAATGTTGTGC
The DNA here is from genome assembly GCF_022837055.1 of Prionailurus viverrinus. Lineage (NCBI taxonomy): Eukaryota > Metazoa > Chordata > Mammalia > Carnivora > Felidae > Prionailurus > Prionailurus viverrinus. Next base: position 25,320,203 of record NC_062571.1, on the reverse strand, counting down.
ACCTGAAATTAATGTAACACCGTATTATCAACTGAACTTAAAAATGACAGAATGAATGGCAGTTGAGGAACAGAGAGGCTCAGGAACTTGCCCAAAGTCACACAGCCAAAAGGCAAAGCAGAGGTGTGGACCAACCAGGGCAGTCCAGCCCCAGTGAGGTGGTTTTAAAACACGTCTGAAAAAAATAAAATAAAATAAAATAATAATTAAAAAAAAAAACATGTCTGTAACTTTTTGGACAGTCCTATCAAGAGATGGAGTCTAATTCCCCTCCCCTCGAACTGGGTGGCCTCTGTGGTCAATTCAAGGAACAAGGCAGACGGAGGGACAATGTTGTGGAACTTCCACTATCTGTTGGCTTCTCCTCAACCACCATGTGGGCAGATTAGAGAGAGACGAGAGAGGATGAGGAGAGATGCCGCGCTGCCTGAGGAGCCCTAGCAGTTTCAGACCCAGCATCAGAGCCCCCCCAGCCCAGCACCAGACAGAGAAGACACCTCTGAGATGACACCACCAGCTACCACCATTGACCGCATGACAGCCCTCGACCTTGGAGGACTGCCCAGCTGAGCCTGAGCCCCATCAACCTGATTTGTGAGCAAAAAAAAAAAAAAAAGACTTTATTATAACGTGACAACCTTGATGATCTCCTTCCACTTAATGAACAGTCAACCATCATCATGCCATACAGCTAGTAAACTTATCTATGTGTGCGTGTGGAATAGTAACTGTGCTGCAAGAACGTGGGAGATGTTTTTGGGCCACCACCATCACCGCCTAAGTACTCACCGTGTAGGATGTCACGTGCAAGGCTTGTGTGCAAACGAACAGTCTACCTTCACATGGGCGCCGTGATTAAGTTTTCTTACCATTTTACAAGTTTGCTTTCAGAGAATTACACTACCATAAGGTATGCCTCTCTCTCATAATTGGGAGAAACTGCATATTGGCCTATCATCACACATAAGTGAGTTTTTAAAAATGTTAATAATGTTTCCAATACTGTATTATGGATGACTGTAATACTGTAGACCATAAACCCTTTATAAGGACTCATACAGTGGTGTGGAGGTTAGGCTACTGTGAAACAAGAGTATGGATTACACCAGGCTGCCATGAAGCAATCACACTGCTACGACTTCATCAGTGCATGAACATAAACGAGTTTTTCACTTTCATTTTTGATGTCTAGTGTTAGTAATACGTATTAATTTCTACAGTTTTGTATTCTGTAAGACAGTACTGATATAGGTGGTAACAGACAATTCATCTCATAAACAGACCACATAAACTTCTTTCATCAACAAATACAGTATAGTACTTTAAATGTTTTCCTTGTGATTTTAGTATTTTCTTTTTTCTAGCTTACATTCATGCAAGAATACAGTATATAATCACCTAACATACAAAATATATGTAATCAACTGTTTATGTTATCATTAAGGCTTCTGCTCAACAGTAGGCTATTGTAGTTAAGTTTGGGAGAGGGGGTATAAAAATTACAGGCAGATTTTCAACTGTACAGGAGGCTTGCATCCCTAAGACCCAAGTTATTCAACAGTTGACTATTCAACATTTTCTAAGCTGAATGTGTTTTTTGTCAGTATTTGTGGAAACTTTGTTAACAATTTTCTACTTGAAAAGTAACATATTCACTATAGAGTATGTGAAACAAAGTTTAATATTTGGTTTAAAATATTGCCTGGCAATATGTGAACCATACTATGTACTTTTTAAATTTTTTATAATGTTTTCATTTATTTTTGAAAGTAGGGAGAGAGAGAGAGAGAGAGAGAGAGAGAGAGCGCGCGCAGAGGAGGAGCCGGGGACTGGGGAGGGGACAGGATTCAAAGCAGTCTCTATGCTGACAGCAGAAAGCCCAATGTGGGGCTCAAACTCACAAAACTGTGAGATCATGACTTGAGCCAAAGTCAGACGCTTAACCGACTAAGCCACCCAGGCACCCCCACACTGGGTACTTTAAAAATTTTCTAAATGAGAAAAACACTGGTCTAAAAAAAAAAAAAATGACAATGCAATTTAATAGAATTCTATCTGATACGATTTTTAAAAACTTAAATGCCATTTGTATTCAGCTTGAAATTAGAAAACTTTCTGCTTTAGGCATGTATACTACAACTAGCTAAAATCCCTTTTTATTAAGGGGCTCAGAAGGCTCAGTGCATGTATGTATTATGTGGCTAACATGAGCAGTTCTATACTGTCAAAAGGAAGTGCAGGAAATAAAACACAACTTTCAGATTTTCTTGGTTCAGTTTGAGGAAGTGGTATTTTCTCCCTGCCACTGACATCCCCTCACAGAAAAGATCTCCCTAATTCAACTAGACAAACATTTACTGAGTATCTCCTAAGTACCCTGCCGCTTGCATAATCAGAAAATCATCTTTGGATGAAGGCATTTTCAAAACCTAGGTATACCCTCCCCTAACACGGAAAACATTTAAAGCCATTGGTGAAACAAATATAAAGGTACCAGAACTGTTTAGGAATTCAGGAAAAGACAAATTCAGATTTAAATTATTTTTGGCAAGCAAAGGGAAGTCCAATTGGTCGACCCTTGGCCAGGCCTGCTTACTTTCTTTGAGCTAATACTCAAATGAGTTAATCATCAGGAAAGACCCTAGAAGTCTCTAAGGAAAACACTCGATCTGAGATCTAGAAGTAACTAATAGAAAACAGAAGTTTCTGCATGCCATCTCTGGGATGTCGACAGTAGTTCACTGAGTTTCAATTTCTGAAGTACTCCTATCTTCTCCATTTTATGTATTTTTGACTACAGTGTTTTGAGAAGGGCATAATACTTTATTTTACACACAATTCAAGTATTCACAAGAAAATCCTTCTAACGCTTATGCAAATATTAAGAAATTGTCTCACCTGCTCAGACTGTGTGAGCTTCATGGCTTCAGAAAGATATGCTGGTTAAAAAAAAAAGGCACATTAATGAGTGTCATAATTTTGTAATCAACAGGTCAAAGGAAGAATTTCAACACTCCTATGACAAAAAAGAACTGGTTTTAGAAGCAATTCCAAGCAATTCTGCTACATAACTATCTTGTTCCCAAAATCAAACAAGGTGGGGATTTTAAGAAGATAGGATTTTTTTTTCCTTAAGTTGTATTTATTTATTTTGAGAGAGACAGAGACAGTGCAACTGCGGAAAGAGCAGAGGGAGGGGGAGAGTGAGAGAATCCCAAGCAGGATCCACACTGCCAGCACAGAGCCTGACATGGGGCTTGAACCCACGAAGCTGCAGGAACATAACCTGAGCCAAAACCAAGAGTCGGATGCTTAACTGACTGAGCCACCCAAGCCTCCCAAGAAGACAGGACTCTTAACTTCTCCAAGAAGTCAGTGGTAATCAACTGTAGATATTCTCTACCCCACCTTGAAGGAGTCTGCTCTTCAAAATCCTTGTAGATTTCACAATTAAGAAAGTAAAGATGGCCTAATAAAAAAATAGGATTAGGGAGGATTAAAACTAAGCAAGAACCTTATCAAACCTTATTATTATGATCACAAAAATGTCAAGAGATTGATTATAGGTGTCTTTTTAACCACATGAATACTTGGACTATATCATTTTGGCCTCCTTCAAAACTACCTTTATTGAATTATTTCTGAGCTATCCCATCAACCTAACCTACCAGGTAGGTTAAAAGCCATTAAGAACTTGTTGACATTTATTGTAAGTTGTTGTCTTTTATTAAGACCCTAAATAGTCCTAATAAATAATAAACTTAAGCTTCTCTTTGACCTTAGGATCAGTTCCTGGGTGACTTAATTTACTTGAATTTAAACAGTCACTGTAAAAATACATTTTTCCTCTCTGCTAAAAAGCTTAAGGCCAAATTCTCCTTCTATCAAATAAGCAAGAACTCATGGTACACTTTGTGAACAATATTTCCAGGCACTCCTCATTTTATCTTTCTAAGGATTCCTCATCTGCTTATTTTTAATTACATTTTGTATTTTGTTGTATTCCTCTGGAAGACCTTTTATGTACTGCCTGGAACAAAAGAGAGTATAAACAAGTATCATAATAGATCATACACAATCTCCATTTCTTATTTCTTATTATCAACATCTCAGTATCTCTCATCCCTACATTAAGTTCCTTTTTGCCTTTTTGCAGATCTTACAGGGCAATGTTTCTGTCATCTTAAAGCCAAATATTTTAATGATTTTGAGTTCATGACTTAGAACTGTTGCCTGCTAGGTTATACCATAATCTTTAAGATATGGATTAACTGGATGGTCCTTCCCCAACAGTAAAACAGTTGGCTATATAGCCTTTGCTCTAGCCATACTTAAATTTTTTCCTCAACTTTCGTGTCTTTTATTCCTATAGTAAGTCTATATAACTGCATACAGGCTATTTCTTTGTCTTTTTCTTCATGTTTAAGGCTGTTGAGACACTCTTATCTATTGCAGCGATACAGTGTGGATGAACTTCCCTATTATTTCCACATACCATCGTCTCCCCATCTGAACTACAGTTTGCTGTAAATTCACTTTTTAAACAAAGGGAACAGTTTCATAAAACCAGGCTTAAACCAACTGGACTGCCTTTGTAGAACCTTGCAACTATAACACAATAGTAGAGAATACCCAAGGACATGAGTTTCCAAAGCCAAAAAAAAAAAAAAAAAAAAAAATCAAGAGTCACACTGCCACTTAAAGTATTTCCCATGTTTTAATTTACAATTTGGGTCTTAAGGGGGCATCTAGCTGGTTCACTTGGTAGAGTATGTGACTTTTGATCTTGGGGTTGTGAGTTCAAGCCTCACACTGGGTATAGAGATTACTTTAAAAAAAAAAAATAAATAAATAAATAAATAAGTAAAATTTGGGTCTTAATAAAAGAAAAAAATTTCATCTGATTACATAGTCATGAATTTGTTCCAGAGTCACAACTGAGTATCTCACACACAGAGCAAAATATTGCCTCTGAATGACAAAGACTGATCTGCTCAGAATCATTTTCATGCTGCCATAGCTTCATGGGAAGGTCCGGGTCAAGATAGGTTTCAACCAAGTATATGTAGCCACTGTGAACTCTGAGGTCTGCTCATCTTCTAAACTGCTGGAGTTCTAAGCACTGTAAATGGCTATTATCAACTTCGCATTTAATCTTTTGCTCTTTTTGCTGTTTGTCAAAGAAAAGAAACCCACTTAGGCAAGTGGACTGTGTAAGACTATGAGCAAGAATTCTATCCAGCTATAGCTGCTAATCAAGGTTTCTGAGCAACAGATTTTTCTGACAATCCTGGAGTCAAGCCCCATGTCAGGTGTAGAGCTTAAAAAAAAAAATCCATCAGAAGATCACAAAGTGTAGAGGCTATGAGTTTAGCTATGTAATCTCAGGGTAAATGTTTATGTCTCAGAATCTTCTCTGATCTTTCATGGTTGGATACGAGGCACCTCCTTTGCCCTTAAGTTCTCTATTTCAGGCTTTCCTTTTTATCAGTCATTCTCAGATGATGACCTTCCCTATATATTTTTTTAATGTTTATTTCTTTTTGAGAGAGCAAGCGAACAGGGGAGGGGCAAAGAGGGAAGGAGACACAGAATTGGAAGCAGGCTCCAGGCTCCCAGGTGTCAGAACAGAGCCCAACATGGGCTTGAACCCACAAACCATGAGATCATGACCCGAGCTGAAGTTGGACACTTAACCAACTTAGCCACCCAGGCGCCATTCCCTATCATATTTCTAAAATAAATCCCTTCAGAATATATTTACACCCATACCTCCCAAAGCACCTCTGCTATAAGCCCTAGATATAAGTCAATTTAGAAAATACTAAGCTTATTCCAACCACGTCAATTTTCAAATTAGCATTACATTCACAACTCCACTCTAAAAAACACAAGGCTATTTTTAACCCAGTCTAAACTCCAAATCAAATCAGCTCAGTGGGATTAACTGATCACACTTGAGTTCTATCTCCCTAATTAAAACTAATGGGATCCAAAAGGCTGCCTTTATCTTTTCTACTCCTGAGAATGTCACAGATTGTAGATACTGAGAAAGTGGGGAAAGGCGTGTAAAGCCCAACATCGGTTTTAATTCCTCAAAGACAGGGACACAGATTAGGAATGAAAGAAACGTTTCTCCCTTTTATATATTCAGAACCTCCTAACGCTCAATGCACAACATATACTGATCACTCCATTGTGATATATTTTATATACATGTAACCACAAAGACTCTGGGTTATTTAACCAGAGGTATTACTTCACTGGGGCATTCACCCACAACACTGTTGTTGTTGTTTTTTAAATAGTGTAATATATTGTCTTTTCTTTTCTTTTTTTTTAAGCTTGTTTATTTATTTTGAGAAAGACAACACGTGAGCAGAGGAGGGGCAGATAAAGAGAGAAAGTGAGAGAATCCCAAGCAGGCTCCACAGCACAGAGCCTGATGTGTGGCTTGAACTTACGAACTGTGAGATCATGACCTGAACAGAAATCAAGTGCCACTTAACTGACTGAGCCACTCAGGCAACCCAGTACACCGACTTTTCCAATTTCATTCATAACAAAATATGGTTTATGAAAGATTTAAAGAGTACTAGCTGCCAAGTTTAATGTTGCATAAAGGTCCCCATAAAACTCCCTATAAAAATTCACAAAGACTTATGGGGTACGTAGTATGCACTCAGCCCTACAGCTGAAGGAGTACACTTCAGTGGCAAAACTCATTCTTTAAAAATAAGACTTGAGGGGTGCATGGGTGGCTTAGTCAGTTAAACGTCTGACTTTGGCTCAGGTCATGATCTCGCAGTTCATGGGTTCCAGCCCTGTGTGAGGCTCTGTTCTGTGTCTCCCCCTCTCTCTCTGCCCCTCCCCCTCCTCGCTTGTGCTTTGTCTCAAAAATAAACATTAAAAAAAATTTTTTTTAAATAAGACTCAAATTTTTTTCTAAAAATCATGGACATGTAGGCAAAAATCACTAACAAAAAAGGACTTATTCAAACCAGGATCCACTGTGTGGTATTTCAGCAGTAAGGCAACACTGGTGGGGTATATTCTGCCAAGAAAGAACATGGCTTTAATCACTGCAGTGGCCTAGAAGAAAAAGAAAGTGTTTTCCTCTAACAGAAAGACTATAAGATTTGTTCTAAGAAAGGTGGCCTATTTTGAATGCAGCATAAGTAAAACACTCCCTCCTCAAAGCTTTTAGGTTAATTAGCCAACTGAAACCAGTCTGTACAAAACAGACCCCAAAAATCTATTTGAGTTCAGCATATGCTAGACTGTGGGACTGACTGGGATAAAATTAGATGTTTGATAAGTCATTAATTCTAAATTTCATACCTAAAAGCAAGCTATCATCAGCATGACACCATAGGCATGAATGTACAGATGAAATATTCAGAAGGAAACTAAGGAAGACCACAGAAGAGTATTATCAGCATCTTAGAAATTCAGTGAAAATTAAATGGTTAGAATTAAGTTAGTTATTACTTTCATAACCCAAAATGGCTAACTAACTGAAATCCATTTTCCATAGTAACTAAGATGTATATTGACAGATATCTTGCAATCACTTCTATCTTTAGGGTTCTCCAGGTTCAGAAAGCTGTGTCCAGGAGTCATTTTGCATATACAACCAGTATTGCATATAGAACCTTCATGGTTTAGAAAGACAAGGTTAGGAAGAACTGGGAAATCCAAGATACTCACTTGAAAAATAGTCCAAACTGACATTCTGGTAGGTCAATACTGTCAACCTTGTATATGCAGGCCAACAGCCCATCATTACTATTGTGACTTTCATTCTGAATAAACTGTTGAGAGATACTGGAGAAAAGAAACTGCCCTCCAGTTTAGACTTGGTATTTCTTTAAAAGAATACTCACCTGAAGCCTTTTTGTGACAAGAAATAGCCTCTTCGTATTTTCCTGCAGCTAATAAACGATCTGCTCGTCTGCTCTGTTGATGAGCCTAGAAGACAAACATTCCTAAGTTCCTCCAAATTATATAAAAAGACACGACTTAAAATTTTTTGACAAGATAAATAATGCCTTTTTTTTGCCACCCATCAAACCATTACAGCTGTATCTATGAGAAATCTAACAGGTAGCATCTGAGGACTGGCATCTTTTCTCAACTCTACCAATAAACTATCAAGTTTAACACCAGCGCTGAGCTCCTTCAATGAGTCACATTCTTCCATTCTTCAGAGATTAACCAAGAGTTACAATCACAGATTGTATATTTATTTACTTGACTTTTAACAACCTCCTTTCAAAACAAAAGCTATCTTGTAGATCCTTTCACTAGTTTGTATAGTTTAAAAACTACAATAAGGAAATTATAAAATAGTAAAATTCAAGCTTCTATTAACTCATTCTTTCCTTTCAACATTAAAGTTACTATTTAAGATAAAAATCTGTATACTGTACAGCTAAAGAATTATACCAATATTTAATATTACAGTGATTTTTTTTTCAGGTAACACTGACCAAAACAAAAAACTCAGATGTGAAAGCAAATGGCTCAAGTGCCCCCAAATGTAAAGGTAAATGGATTAATAAGTAGTCACTGGCCTCTTTACATGTGTGCTACACTTTAAGAATTACTACAACATGGGACACCTGGTGGCCAGTCGGTTAAGTATCCAACTTCGGCTCAGGGCATGATCTCATGGTTCATGAGTTCGAGTCCGCACCAGGCTCTGTGCTTACAGCTCAGAGCCTGGAGCCTGCTTTGGATTCTATGTCTCTCTCTCTCTCTCTCTCTCTCTCTCTCTGCCCCTCCCCTACTCATGCTCGCTTGCACTCTCTCAAAAACAGATAAACATTTAAAAAAATTAAAAAAGAAAAAAAGAATTACTACAACTTTATGAATGTGATTCCCTTTCTTACATGAGGATGTGCAGCAGACATATCTGACCTAAGGTTCCACAGTTAGCAGACAAGGAACAAGACAGAAATGATCAAAGTCAATTTTTCTAACTAGGTAGTTTTCCTCACTAACAAACTCACAGATGATTTAGAAACGCTGCTTTAAAAAAAGTAAAAAGCATTGTACACCCATCTTCATAGCAGCATCAATCACAACAGTCAAAAAAAGGTGGAAGCAACCCAAATGTCTCTATATATTTATATATGTATATACATACATATATAATAGAATTATTATTAAACCTTGAAAAAGAAGGAAATTCTGATGCATGCTACAACATGAACTCTGAGGACATTATGTTAACAATAAAATATAAAAGGGGCACCCGGGTGGCTCAGTCGGTTAAGCATCACTCTTGATTTTGGCTCAGGTCATGATCTCAGTTTAGGAGTACAAGCCCCGCATTGAACTTGTGCTGACAGAGTGGTGCCTTCTTGAGATTCTCTCTCCCTCTCTCTGCCCCTCCCCTGCTCACATTCTTCCACCCCCCACAAAATAAATTTTAAAAAATTAAAATAAATAAGCCAGTTACAAAAAGACAAATACTATATGATCTCACTTATATGGATATCTAAAGTAGTGAAACTCATAAAAACAGAAAGTGAAATGGTGGTTGCCAGGGGGTGGAGAGAAAAGTGAGTTAAGGTGGAGAGTTTCAGTTTTATAAGGTGAAAGGTTCTGGAGACCTGTTGCACAAATGAATATACTTGCTACTAAACTGTGTACTTAAAAATGAGAAAGGATAAATTTTATGCTATGTGTATTACCTCAATTTTTAAATCATTATTTATTGTTATTTTTTTTTTAGTAACCTTAACTTAAATGTGGGGCTTGAACTCGGGACCAGAGATCAAGAGCTGCATGCTCTTCCAACTGAGCCAGCCAGGCGCCCCTTTACCTCAATTTTTTAAGAAAGCAAAAAGCAAATCTGTTCTGTCAGGTGTAAAGTGATTTATCTTGAATGCTTTTCAAAAACTGTGCCACAGATGTCTCATAAAAATACTTCAGAGAATCACTTTTGCAACAGAGTAGAAATATTCTGGGCATGTTTGCAAATCGCACTCAATGTAAAACAGAGGTGAAGACATAAGTAGAAATCAGCAATGCATGCTTGTTTACATTTTCCCTTCTATTTATGTCAGAAGACACAACACTATTTAAAAGCAAGATCATCCATTTCAACTGTTTCAGAGGCTGTTTACTCTTCAAATAATAACTAAACAAGTTTTGTCCCTAAGTCTTAATTTATTCCTGAAAATAATGATGGGTAAAAGAAATGGCTAGGGGCTTAAAATACTTTTAACTGAGCATAAAATACGTCCTGAACACAGGAGTATCTTTTGGTACCTAGAAATGACACAGATCTTTTGGGAAGAGAATATACACGAAGAAAACTAAGTTAGAATCAACATGATTTCTCTATGTGTTCTGATAATATAGTTAAAGCAAGTGGCAATCAACAAGGTTCTAGGTGTGTGGGGGGGAACCCACAAAGGAAGGGGTGAATTTGCATGTGCCTTAACCTTTCTGAGCTTTGAAAGAAGCCCTACATAAGAGACAAACCTCTGAAATTCCAAAGTATCTCCTAACTGTGGACAGCAAAGTGCAGATCCAGCCCTATCCTGAAGCCAGGGCTCTGGGCACAAGTCTTGGCTCTGCCACTAACCAGCTAAATTATTTCATCCTTCAGGGTCTGTTTACAGGTGATGAACCTGTAAGATGATAGACATGGACTATATCGGTGCTACTCAAGTTTTAGTGGAATACAAATCACCTGGGGATCTGGTTAAAATGCAGACTGATTCAGTAGGTCTAGAACAGGGGGTCGAGATTCTACCCACATGTAGCTGAAGCTGCTGGCTCTGGGACACCCTTTGCAAAGCAGGAAGAGATGCTCTCTGAGGTTACCTCTGATGATATTAACCACTTTCTACGTTGTACTATGAAGTACAACTCCCTAAATAAACTTCAAGCTCCATAATAACAGAATAAATTATTAAATACCAAAGAAACACACAAAAAGTTCTCAAGTGGTGAGAATAGGATCTCATACCTGTCCTGACTTCCCTAAAACCTTCCCATGTAAAGTTCAAGCTCTGATCACTCTGCCAATTCAAGAGTTACATCTCATTTAAAAATACACACCTACTCTAGGTTATCTGGCACCACAGCAATCAAATTCCCTATTTAAAAAAAATGCAGGGGTGCCAGGGTGGCTCAGTCAGTTGTGCGGCAGGCAGGCTCTTAATTTCGCCTCAGGTCATGATCTCCCGGTTTGTGGGATCTGCACTGACAGCACAGAGAAGCCTACCTGGGATTCTCTCTCCCTCTCTCTCTGCCCCTCCCTGCCCTCCAAATAAATAAACTTCAAAAAAAAATAATAATAAAATACAGTTCCTACTAAGCTCCTGTTACACACCCAGCAAGCAGAGTCTCTGTACAGAGCTTGACTGCCTAGATTCAAATCTTAGCTTGAACACTTATTAGACACATGAAACTGGCTTTCTTAACTTTCTGCCTGAGTTTTCCCATCTCTAAAATGAGAGTACAGTGAAAATTAGTTAAAAGACAATAAAAGCCATGGCAATCCCTGACATTAAGTTCACAATATATAGTTGGGGAGACTAGACTAAATTGTTTTGTTTTTTTCCCCTAACTGAAGATACTATAGGAAAATTATCTTGGTAACATTTCTTATTTTTATGATTATTTTTAATACCTCTTATTTTTAAAACAAATTTTAAAGATCTCTAATTTAGGGGCACCTGGGTGGCTCAGTCGGTTAAGCGTCCAACTTCGGCTCAGGTCATGATCTCATGTTCATGAGTTCGAGCCACATGTTGGGCTCTGTGCTGGTAAGCTCAGAGCCTGGAGCCTGCTTCAGATTCTGTGTCTCTCTCCCTCAAAAATAAACAAACATTTAAAACAAATCTCTAGTTTAAAACTGATCTCTTTAAATACTGTCCTTGGTAGAATCACAGCCATTAAATGTTAAGTCCATAACTATGTTTCTTCAGTAACTCAAAACAGCAACAAAAAGCAACTGAAATGGAAAATGTTGGTGAGAGATTCTAAAAGCAGTTTGGGCACTCATATACATATACATATATATATATATATATATATATATATATATCTGTGTAGATCTCTCTCTCTCTCTATATATATATATATCTTTAATTTTTTTAAGGGGGGGGGAAGAGGGAGGGAGAGGGAGAGAGAGAAAATCTTACATGGGATCCACAGTGAGGGTGGGTCCCAACACGGGGCTCATCCCACCATGACTGTGGGATCATGACCCAAGCGGATATCAAGAGTCTAATGCTCAACTGACTGAGCCACCCAGGTGCCCCTGGGCACTGATATATTTTAATTCTGTTAACACGTTTTTCTTTTGCCAAGTATTTCAAGATGCAGTAAGATTTATGGAAAAGGCTTTATCTTAATATTTCATATTCATTCAGAAAGGATAAAAGACACTCCAGGTCTTTGAGTGGTTTCACTAACAATTCAATTTAATGTTTAAGAATGCATCTATTTTGAGTACTGACCAAATTAAGCTTTTTTTTTTTCCTTAAAGTATCAATATTGACCAGGAAACTGTTAGACAGAAAAGGCAATGTAACACTCTTCAAGAGCTTCAACTCCATTAACTCATTTTCATCTCCCTAGCTGGTAAATAAATGAGCTCAATTTTTTGTTTGTTTTAACCCTCTGGATTTCTTATAAAAATGTATAAATCTTTCATAAAAGTCAGTGTTTTCTAAACTAACAAACAAAACAGAAACAGACTCATAAATACAGGGAAGAGGGTGGGTTGACAGATGAAGTAAAGAGGACTAAGAAATAAAAACTTCCACTTATAAGTCACAGAGATGAAAAGTGCAGCATAGGGTATAAAGTCCATAATATTCTAATAACATTGTATGGTGACAGATGGTGACTAATTATGGTGAGCACTGAGTAATGTATACAACTGTCAAAACACTATGTTGTACACCTGATACTAATATATAACACTATGTCAACTATACTTAAAAATAAAAATAAAAAAATGGTGTTTTCTTTTCTGTCCTAATTATCTTTTATCATTCTAATAGGTCACAGTTAACTAATCATTAGTAGCTGTGTCCCATAGGATATATATTTTTTTTAACTCAGGTATAGTTGACATATAAAACATTTATTTAGTTTCAGGTGTACATGATTTGATATTTGTATATATTGCAAAACAATTACCACAGTAAGTCTTTTAACATCATACACCATACACTGTTACAAAAAATTTTTTTCTTCTGCTCAAGACTTTTAAGGTCTACAGTCTTAGCAACTTTCAAATATGTAATTCAGTATTATTAACTATAGTCACCATGTTATATATTGCATCCCAGGACTTATTCATAACTGCAAGTTTGTACCTTCTGGCCTCCTTCATCCATTTTAACCTTAGTCACCATGGCAACTACCAATCTATGAGTTTGGGTTTTTGTTTTGTTTTGACTTTTAAGTTCCATCTGTAAGTGAAATCACTTAAATTTGTCTTTCTCTGACTTTTTCAAATAGCATAATGCCCTCTATCTCCATTTATGTTTCATAAGTGGAAAGACTCTGGGTTTTTTTGTGGCTAAATAATATTCATTATATAAATACCACATTTTATCCATTCATCCATCAACGGGCACTTATTTTCATATCTTGGTTGTTACCAATAGTCTGTATATCTTTTCAAGTTAGTGTTTTTGTTTTCTTCAAATACCCAGAAATGGAACTGCTGGATCATATGGTATCTCTATTTTTCTTTTTTCTTTTTTTTTTTTTAATTTTTTACTGTTTACTCATTTTTGAGAGAGAGTGAGAGCACAAGCAGGGGAGGGGCAGAGAGAGGGAGACACAGAATCCAAAGCAGGCTCGAGACTCTGAACCATCAGCACAGAGCCTGACGTGGGGCTTGAACTCACAAACCACAAGATCATGACCTGAGCTGAAGCTGGACACTTAACTGACTGAGCCACCCAGGTGCCCCATGATGTCTCTATTTTTCATTTTTTGAGGAACCTCCATACTGTTTTTCATAGTGCCTGCACCAATTTGCATTCCCACCAATAGTGCACAAGGTTCTCTTTTCTCCACATCCCAGCCAACACTTGTTATTTCTAGTCTTCTTGATATTAGCCATTCTAACATGGGTGAGATGAGGGGTGCCTGGGTGGCTCAGTCAGTTAGGCATCCGACTTCGGCTCAGGTCATGATCTCACTGTTTGTGAGTTTGTGAGCCCACATCAGGCTCTGTGCTGACAGCTCAGAACCTGGAAGCCTGCTTTGGATTCTATGTCTCCCTCTCTCTCTGCCCCTCCTTCCCCTTTCAAAAATAAACACTAACATGGGTGAGAGATATCTCATGTGGCTTTGATATGCATTCCCCTGATGATCAGTGATTATTAAGGATCTTTTCACGTACCAGTTAGCCATGTGGATGTCTCCTTTGGAAAAATGTCTTTTCAGATTCTCTGTCCATTTTTTAATTGGACTGTTTGTTCTTTTTGCTACTGAGTTGTATGAATTCTTTATGTATTTTGTTGGACACTAACCCCTTATCAGATGCATGATTTGCAAATATTTTCTCCCATTCAGCAGGTTGCCTTTTCAATTTTCATTTTGTTAATGATTCCCTTTGCTGTGCAGCTTATCAGTTTGATGTTCCACAAAATTATATTTTCTTGATATTCTTTGTTGATTTTCTTATTTTCTTTACTTCTTTATCAACAACTGTTGGTAAGCAGTTATATCATAGCTATATCATAGCTCCCAATGACGCCTGCCTTCCGGTATTCATACCCGTATGTAATCTCTTCCCCTCTAATGTGCACTAAACCTAGTGACCTGCATCTAAGGAATAGAATACAGCAAAGGGGAGGGGATGTTGCTTCTCTGATTAGGTTACAAAAGACACTGGCTTCCATCTTGGTAGCATTCACTCCCCCCTTGCTCACTTTTTTAAAATGTTGATTTGGTAGAGAAAGAGACCTGGGGAGAGGTGGGAGGGGCAGAGAGAGAGAAAAAGAGAGGGAGGGAGGGAGGGAGGGAGGGAGGGAGGGAGGGAATCCCAAGCAGTCTCCACACCTGTCAGCACAGAGCTGACAAGGGGCTCAATCTCAGGAGGCTTAGGGTACTGAGCCACCCAGGTGCCCCTCCCTTACTCACTTTAATAAAGCCAAGGGTCATGTTGCAGGCTGCCCTACCAAAAAGCTCTCAGGGAAGGAACTGAGGGTAGTCTGCCAACAGCCAGCAAGGAACTGAATCCAAAAGCTGATTCAAAAGTCCTCAAGGAACTGAATTCTACCATCAGCCATGTGAGTGAGCTTGGAAGCAGCTCCTGCCCCAGTGGAGCCTTCAAATGGGACCACAGCCCCAGATGATACCTTGATGGCAGTCTTATGAGAAATCCTGAAGCAGGACCCAGCTAAGCCATATCGTTATTCCTGCCTCACAGAACCTATGAGAAAACAAATGTGTGCTGTTTTAAGCTCCTAAATTTTGGAATAAGTTGCTGTATAACTCATATCTCATATACTAATAGTATGGCATCTTTGTCTTTTATTGTAAGCTACCTCAAATTCTATTTAGAAATAAATCTTTTTTTTTTTTTTTAAAGTAAGCTCTATTCCCAACATAGGGCTTGAACTCACAATCCCAAGATCAAGAGTTGTGTGCTCTACTGACTGAGCCAGCCAGATGCCCCTAGAAATAGATAATGTTTAAATAGGGAAAGCAGTGACTGGCCAATCCTTGTAAGACTGTGATACCCTATCACCGAGTAAGTATTAGATTTCATGATACTATAATCTCATATTTAGGTACTTTCTGGCATTTAGAGTTTATTAATAAACTGATGTAATTTTGCTTTGAGAACCTCTTGAATTCTCATGGAGATGAGCAAGCTAAGCATTGTCTTACCCTCCAGCTGTAGACAATTACAAAGCTGGATACAATATATAAAAACAACATTTTACACTGAACAAAAAATAACAGAAGGCTACAACTTTAAGAAAAGGAAAAAGTGCAAGGTGAGGCTTTCTTTCTGAGAGCACTTTCCAAAATGCAGTGCAGAAAAACAAAACCCAAGCAGAAGGTGGTATCTACTTGGGGAAAAGAAATGAAGAGTAGAGCAAAAAGGTTGGAATTTGAGGAGGGTCCAGGATTGAAAAGAATTACACTGAAGACGACAACCTAAAAATATGCATACAAAAGTCCTTTCAGGTCTGTAGCCAACGTCTAAGCTGCACATGCACCAGGTTATAATTCCAGGAGGCCTAGCAGACACTCTAAGCAGACATTTCACAAGCTACACGATGTTGGGAAGACAGGCTATAGTTTAGACCTGAAGAGTATAGGGATGCTGGTGAACACCGGAGACTTTCAGTTGAGAACCCAGAAAGGTCAGCCCCAGGAGTAAGAATCACACTCTAGGCATTATGGGTAAAACTAAAATAGACCCACCCTAATAAAGCCTAAAACCAAGTTTAGATGGATCACGGTGATCTGCCAGTATTTTAACCGCCAACCAGAACAAAACACTCTTTAGAGGAAGATGCTAACTTCAGTCTCTACAACATATCATCCACAATGCATGAAATATTAAAATAACCTTACTAAGCATGTGAAGTAGGAAAAAGTGATTGATAATAAAGACAAAGACAATGAAAACAGATCCAGAGATAATCCATGTTGAAATTAACAGCATGGAACTCAAAGCAACTATGCTTAAGATGTTAAAGAAAATACAGAAAGAGGATACAATAGATGGAAAGAAAACTAGAGACATGGGATGAAAGTTCTGTAAGAATTGGGGACTTTGTCCTATTCACTGTTAAGTCCTTGAGGTCCAGAACAGTACCTGACAAGAAGGTAGTTACTCGTAATATTTGTTGGTTAGTTGGACGAGGGAATGAATGGTAAGTTGCAGGGAAGAATGGAAGAAGTCATGTTTACAGCTGGTAACAGGGGCACCTGAGTGGCTCAGACGGTTATGCATCTGATTCAGCTCAGGTCATGGTCTTATGGCTCATGAGTTTGAGCCCCGCGTCAGGCTCTGTGCTGACTGCTCAGAGCCTGGAGCCTGCTTTGGATTTTGTGTCTCCCTTTGTCTCTGCCCCTCCCTCACTCATACCCTGTCTCCGCCCCTCTCTCTCTTAAAAACAAACATTAAAAAAATAAAAAATCAAAATAAAAGTTGGTAACAAAACCAAAGACTGGAAAATGCTGACAGAACATTACTGTATTTCAGAAAAATATCAGAATCAAATTCTGCATCAAAATTTAAAATAACTATATATATGGATATACATATATACAGAAAAAGAGTTGGTCTTTGATGCATTTACTTCATTCACGATTTCATCCACCCAATCTCTAGGACATGTTAATCAGAATTTTCCTACTCCCTCTCAAGTAAAAATGAAAGCACAAGGGGCACCTGGGTGGTTCAGTCAGTTAAGCATTCGACTTAGTTTCGGCTCAGGTTATGATCTCACAGTCTGTGAATTGGAGCCCTGCATGGGGCTCTGAACTGACAGTGTGGAGCCTACTTGGGATACTCATACTCTCTCTCTCCCTCTCTCTATCTTTCTCTCAAATAAACTTAAATTTTTTTTTAAGTTTTAAAAAAAATGAAAGCACGCTACTACAAAATGTTCTAAAACCTTTATAAAAAGTAAAACAGTAACGTCTTACTGTGTGCCCTGTACAGATTCCTCCCTTGCTGAATCCTCCTCAGAAGAGCCAACCCTTTACACACATCCCACTGGTCTCTGTGAACTGCTCTTCTTCCAGGCAATCAATATGATTCTTGTGCAAACTGCCATATTCTTAATTACCTCATCCCCTGGACACTAAAGAATTCATTCCACTGCATTTTCAAACTTAGGGACAGAGACTATGTCAAGAAAGTTTTAAGTGGTTCTAACTACTGTGACATTCAGGAATTAACTAAGCCTGCAGAGACATAAAGCAGTCAAGCCTGAAGTGGCAGAGGGAGAATCTGATCATCTTTAAGCCTTGGGTCCCATACTTTCTTAGACCTACCTGCAATGTAGCCCTGCCCTTCCTGCACCTTTCTTTGGATTCCAATCAATTACCCTTTCAATAAATTATCCCTTTTGGCATAAACTAATCTGAAGTGGCTCTCATCACCTGCAACCAATGAAAATCCTAGCTAAAACTAGATCACTTAATGACTGCAGCCACCAAGAAGTACCTTCTACTTCCACATGCTAACTGTTTCAGAAATAGATTGGGGTGCCTGAGTGGCTCAGTCCATTAAGCGTCCGACTTCAGCTCAGGTCATGATCTCACGGTTCGTGAGCTCCAGCCCCATGAGTTGGAGCCCCATGAGTTGGAGCCCCATGAGTTGGAGCCCCATGAGTTCGAGTCCCGTCTGTGTCTGGCTCTGTGCTGACAGCTGGGAGCCTGGAGCTTCTGATTCTATGTATCCCTCTCTCTCTCTCTCTCTGCCCCTCTCCTGCTCACTCTCTCTCTCTCAAAAATGAATAAACTTCAAAAAAATTTTCTTTAAATACAGATTAAATATTGTCTTTTTTCCCCAAAGGAAAACAGTGTTACTTTCTATTACTTTCCATTTAATTATTTCCATGTCCCTGGGGAAAGCTGTGTATGTAAAGATGACAAGAAAAGGAACACCATACCAAACACAGTATCAAAAAGGCAGAGGAAAATATAATGTACTCTTGAACCTTGTGGTAGGGTCTTCAATAGAGAGCAACGGAGAAGTCGCATTCACTCTCCCTTCCACCATCAATTCACTGAAAGTCTCCTACAGGCAAGTAGTATCTCCTAAGAGTTAAGTACTGAATTGACCTCGGTCAAACTAATATAATGCAATCACACTTAAGATAACTGCTCAAGTGTTAGAGAAGGCCAAGACCTATTTTTGATTTTAAGTCTAAGGATCAACTTCTCCCACATGCAGCTCTGCTGCATCTTTTTTTCTACCTCATTTTCAGTTGCTTTTTTTCAGAACTGCCGCCATCTGCTGTGAAGGCAAATTACAGGATACAATCCACCAATGAGTTCTGAAATCAATTTAGTGAGTCAAAACCATCAAAATTTTTTTTTTTTTTTTAACATTTGTTTGTTTTTGAGAGACAGAGACAGAGCACAAGCAGGGGAGGGGCAGAGAGAGGAAGACACAGAATCCGAGGCAGGCTCCAGGCTCAGAGCTGTCAGCCCAAAGCCCGATGCAGGTCTGGAACTCAGGAACAGTGAGATCATGACCTGGGTCAAAGTCAGACACTTAACTGACTGAGCCACCCAGGCGTCCCAAAACCAGCATTTTAAAAAATCTTAGTAAATATTAGAGTGCATGATACACAGTATTATAAATATATATATATATATACACTCTATATATGTGCATATACACACAGACATACATTTATGGCATCATAATGTTTCAGTTTCAGCTTTTTTTGTTTTGGGTGAAATTTATGAGGGCCCTTGCATTTTACACAATCCCAAGAGACATGCATAATGTGACAGCTCTACGTAGTATATACATATGTATGTGTGTACTGATTATGTAAAAATCTCTAATTGTGGATCCCAGTCAAAAAACGTGGGCAAACACTGATCTAATAGTAAGACCAATATTTTAATGAGAACCTTGCGTTCAAATCCCTCTGTCACCACTTATTCTGCATGTCAATGTCTTCATCAGTAAAATGGGGAAATAACAGCTACTAAGAAGATAAATAACACAGGTGACCCTTGAACATGGATTTGAACTGCATGGTCCACTTATATATGGATTTTTTCAATAAGTACAGTGCAGTACTATAAAGTATTTTCCTTATGACTTTACTATTTTCTTTTCTCTAGTTTATTGTTTTTTTTTTTGTTTTTTTGTTTTTTTTTTATTTTTTTTTTTAAATTTTTTTTTTTCAACATTTATTTTTGGGACAGAGAGAGACAGAGCATGAACGGGGGAGGGGCAGAGAGAGAGGGAGACAGAATCGGAAACAGGCTCCAGGCTCTGAGCCATCAGCCCAGAGCCCGACGCGGGGCTCGAACTCACAGACCGCGAGATCGTGACCTGGCTGAAGTCGGACGCTTAACCGACTGCGCCACCCAGGTGCCCCTCTAGTTTATTGTTAATACAGTACATAATATGTATAACATATAAATACGTGTTACTGTTTATGTTATTGGTAAGACTTCCAGTCAACAGTAGACTATTAGTAAAGTCTTTGGGGAGCTGGGAAAACTGAACAACATGAGGAATGAAAGTGAACCACTTTCTTTCATCATACACAAAAATAAATTCAAAATGGATGAGGGATGGCTGGGTGGCTCAGCCAGTTAAGTGTCCAACTCTTTTTTTTAAATTTTCTTTTTAATGTTTATTTTTTTATGCTATATTTACTTTTATTTTTAAATTCCTACTGTTGGGTTTTTATTTATTTTTTTAAATTTACATCCAAATTAGCATATAATGCAACAATGATTTCAGGAGGAGATTCCTTAGTGCCCCTTACCCATTTAGCCCATTCCCCCTCCCACAACCCCTCCAGTTTGTTCTGTTTGTTCTCCATATTTATGAGTCTCTTCTGTTTTGTCCCCCTCCCTGTTTTTATATTATTTTTGTCTTCCTTCCCTTATGTTCATCTGTTTTGTCTCTTAAAGTCCTGATATGAGTGAAGTCATGTGATTTTTGTCTTTCTCTAATTTCACTTAGCATAATACCCTCCAGTTCCATCCATGTAGTTGCAAACGGCAAGATTTCATTCTTTTTGATTGCCAAGTAATACTCCATTGTATATATATACCACATCTTCTTTATCCATTCATCCATCAACGGACATTTGGGCTCTTTCCATACTTTGGCTATTGTTGATAGTGTGTGCGTGCATGCATGCACAATGGGGGGGGGGGAGGGGGAGGGGGGAGGGGGAGGGGGAGGGGGAGGGGGAGGGGGAGGGGGAGGGGGAGGGAATCTCTGTCAGTGCAAAGCACAACACAGGGCTCAAACTCAAACTGTGAGATCATGACCTGAGCTGAAGTCAGATGCTCAACTGACTGAGCCACCCAGGCTCCCCAAGTGTCCAACTCCTGATCTCAGCTCAGGTCTCGATCAGGGTCAGAATTCAGGCCCCACGTGGGACTTCGTGCTGGGCGTGGAGCCTACTTAAAAAAATAAAAAAATAATCAGGGCACCTGCATGGTTCAGTTGGTTAAGCATCCAACTTCAGCTCAGGTCATGATCTCGTGGTTCATGAGTTCAAGCCCCATGTCAGGCTCTGTACTGACAGCTCAGAGCCTGGAGCCTGCTTCAGATCTGTGTCTCCTTCTCTCTCCCCCCGCCCCCCCTGCGCGCTCGCTCTCTCTCTCTCTCTCTCTCTCTCTCTCACTCACTCGCTCAAAACTAAACATTAAAAGATTAAATTTAAAAATAAATAAAACCAAGATGGATGAAAGACCTAAATGTGAGACAAGAGATAGTGAAAATCCCAGAGAACACAGGCAAGAATCTCTTTGACATCTACCATAGCAACTTCTTACTAAACACATCTCCAGAAGCAAGAGAAAAGCAAAAATGAACTATTGTGACTTCAAGATAAAAAGCTTCTGCCCAGGGAAGGAAACAATCAACAAAACTAAAAGGCAACCTCTGCAATTGGAGAAGATATTTGCAAATGACGTATTCGATAAAGGGTTAATATCCAAAATATATAAAGAACTTATAAAACTCAATACCTAAAAAACAAATAATCCAGTTTTAAGAAATAGGCAGATGACATGAACAGACATTTTCCCAAAGACATACAGATGACTAACAGAAACATGAAAAGATGCTCAATATCAATAACCAGGAAAATACAAATCAAAACTATAATGAGTATCAGGCCACACCTGTCAGAATGACTAAAATTAACAACACAGGAAACAACAGATGTTTGTGAGGATGTGGAGAAAAGAGAACCCTCTTGCACTGGTGGTGGGAATGCAAACTGACAATAGCCAAATTATGGAAAGAACCCAAATATCCATCGACTGATGGGTAAAGAAGATGTGGTGTATATGTGTATGTATGTATACACACACACACACTGGAATATCGTGTATATATATTATCCAGCCATCAAAAGGAATGAAATCTCGTAGATGTGGAAGGAGCTAGAATGTATTATGCTAAGTGAAAGAAGCCAGAGAAAAGCAAATACCATATGGATTTCACTCATATGTGGAATTCAAGAAACAAAACACATGAACATAGGGGAAGGAAGGAAGGAAACCATAAAAGAGACTCTTAACTATAGAGAACAAATTGAGGGTTGCTGAAAGGGAGGTGGGAGGGGGATGGGCGAAATGGGTGCCAGGTATTACGGAAGGTACTTGTGATTGAGCGCTAGGTATTATATGTAAGTGATATCACTAAATTCTACTCCTGAAGCTATTATTATGTGATACTGGAATTTAAATAAAAATGTGAAACATTTAATAAATAAAGACTGTTAGGGTCATGGAAACAAATACTGGTAATACAATGGAGGCATATTTAAATTATGTTCTCATTTATGGTCATGATTTCGTGGTTCTTGAGTTCCGGCCCCACATTGGGCCCACTGCTGTCAGCCTGTCAGCACAGAGCTAGCTTCGAATCCTGTCCCCCTCTCCTGCCCCTCCCCCACTTGTGCTCTCTCAAAAATAAATATTTTTTAAAAACGGTCAAGTGTATACATAAAGTGCCTGATGCCAATCCCAGCACTTAGTAATTGCTGGGTAAGTCTTAGTGCTCTACCACCTTTCCCCAGTCCTTCCATTGAGCCCCACCTAACTTGTGACAGGATGAACTTTCCTTGAAATTTTTCAGGGCAACAAGGAAGTGGTTCAAAACAGCCTCATTTTTACCTTAAAGATTTTACCGCCAACATAATTAAGATATGATAATTACAAAGAATTCAGGTATGTAAAAGGCCATTCTGTGAAACATGATATTGGATTCCTTGTCTTAGATGAGAACTGACCACTCTAGAGAGAAGCTCAGTTACTCAACAAACATTCTCGGCACCCTTAATACGGCCAAAAACATACAACTGTGGCCACAGTCACATGGACCCTGTTCTCAGAGCCTGCAGAGTAGGTAAGCAAAGCATGAGCAACAGTCATGTGTAAATTAGTCTGACATCACTTCCCAAATAGGCAGTAAACAAATTAAAGAACTACAAATTATGTCACACAAGTTTTGACATTTGCTACCAGCACAGCACCCACTTTGCCAAAATTAAATGGAAAGAAAGGCCTAAATATACACCAAGTAACTTTACAAGTTACAATTTTTCCATATTAAAAATTCACAAAAAGAAATAAAAAACTGATGAAACAAAACTTATTCAGTCCAAAGACTAGCTATTCCCCCCAACGATGGAAATATGATTTAGTTTATTTTTCGTTTGTCCAATTTCAAAAACAAGAGAACTAGAATACAATGTCTGTATTACATATTAAAATGACTATTTTGGGGGCACCTGGGTGGCTTAGGTCATGATCTCACAGTTCATGAGTTTAAGCCCTGCAACTGGCTCTCTGCTGTCAGCACAGAGCCTGCTTCGGATCCTGTCTCTCTCTCTGCCCCTCGCCCCCCTCAAAAATAAACATTTAAAAAATAAATTTAAAAAATGACTAAGTTGAACCAGTCTTTTCTGTATCTTAAAAATCTACTACCAGCAGTTAAGCCTATATGGCCTTTACTCCAAACCTAACAGAAGAGAATCAACACTAAAGCAGAGACACTAAATGACACAGAATCCACAGTTCAATATAAGGAACATATTGAAATGAAAATGGTGAGTACTGTACATTAATTCAGAAGTACTGCTAGAAAAGGTCATGATACTAAAATAAGTTGTGACCCACTGATCTAAGTCATTACTTAATTTCTCTCAGTCTAGGCTTATTTCTCTGTAGAACTGCAAAGCAGTTCTTCCTAAATTCCAAGGATGCTCTGAGAACACATATTTATAAATCTAGGTACTGTAATAAGTCCTTATACAACAAATCTGGACTACACTATTATGTCATTAGAAAAAGCCTGTATAAACTACTGGGATTTTCAAAGGTACTCATTAAATCCTAGTATTGAGAACTATTTCTCAGGTCAGTCAACTTGATACTAAGTTGTTTAACTGACATAAAAAAAGTGATCACCTTCAAAAAACAAAAACCAACAAACAAAAACAGTCTTGTAAAACTGAGTGACAAATTCTGAGGCCTACCACTGGTACTTATTTACAAGTACAATTCCAATGATTCAAGTTAAATGTTAATCTCTGTTCAACTGTTCTCTTCTAAAGGCTCGGCTACAACTCAGATCTTTCAAATCTCAAATGGTTTCAGAGTTCAAGATGCCAAATTTCTGATACTTGTCCACATACATTTTATCCTAGCCTGCTTAATGAGGCTCTTTCCCAAATTCTCCTCTATAAAAATACTATTGTCACCATTTAACTAATTTTTCCTAAACTGGTGATTTTGCTGCCCCATCTACAACTGTCACCCAGCTGCCGTCTTCTCACAAGCTACCATACACTAGTGGGGCACTTGGCTCAGTATATACTGCAGCCTCTGGCCAAATAAAGTGAAGCTAACTGGAACTGAACCAATGGTCATTTTGCAAGGACACTTGAACTTTGAAGCACTCTGTAAACTGCTGGTTATTTCTGATAATATTCCTGTGAAGTTTCAGTATTGAGCCACCCATCCTATTTCACTGTAAACTATATGTGACCTTAAAAACAAGAAGTGCAAGATGTGTCCCTGGTTTTTAAAAACTCACAAATCTAGTCCAATTCTTTTTAAGTGTAAACAACTCTTACCATTGGGGGTGGGCTTAACTTAAAACTAGGAGGCGTTTCTCAGAGCAGCTAACCTGGCACCAGTCATTTGGGAAAAACAGCTTTAGGTCCTAGAATCTTAGGCTTTTCAAGCTCAGCAAATCCAAACCTCATTTTACAAATGAGATTTTAAATTAAGAGCTTATGGTCTGATTACTATAATAGCTAACTCTTACACTGTACTAGGGACAAGGTACTGTTTACACCTATTTACTCCTTTAATCCTCACAACAAACCAGGAAAGAGGGTGAGGTCAACAAATGTACCCAAGGTCACACAGCTATTAAGTGTCAAAGCCAGAACTGATACCGAAGCGGTAGAGCTCCAGAATCTATAGTCTTAAGCCACCGTGCTCCATTGCTTCTCTATAGAATGGTTTAAATGAAGCCGGGGGTCTTCCACGACACTAGGATTCAGAGTTCCAACCTGAGAAACGAATTCTCCACACACCCCTTTCCCCAATGCCAACATCGCCCACCAGCGCAAGTGAACGGCATGTAAACCTGTGCCTGTACAAGTTCCTCCTGTCTGGCTACAACCTTAAGGAATCTTAAGTAACCAAAATAGGTACCCTCTAGGAAACCAAAAGATGCAGTGGTCAGAAAAAAACTCGTGCTTCTCGTTTCTGTTTTAATGAGATCATCAGAAAAGCCTACAGTAATAAGTAAATGGCCTATGAGCGCTTTTTCTGAAGGGGCAAACATCTACCGTATTTTCACGATGCCTAAAGTGATGAAACGGAGCTAAAATCAGGGACGGCCCTGTTTTCTTCCAGCTGTCTCCAACTTATTCGAGAAGGGTGATCCTCAGTTTATGCATCTGAACGTAGGCGAGAAATGAATGGGTGGAGGAAGAGAAGGGGGTGAGAGGGGGTATTACTCCAACTCTCCACCGTAATGAAGCTGAGACTTCAGACCCTACGTATTAGAAGTTAAAACCAGTATTTCACACCACTGCTGCGCTGGCCGGCTTCAGTGCCCCTCCAGGCTGCAGAGAGGTGGTTACGTGGCGCGTGGAAGCATTTCCTCTAGCCTGAAGAGTAGGTGGCTTTCCCGGCTGGTGGAAGCCCCTCACTCACTGCACTGCAGCAGGGTACGCTTCGGGGAGCCGGGAAATGAGACGTGATAGCTTCCCGGGGATGCCAGAGGGAGCAACGTCTGGGGCGCCTTTCGCGTAGCCGATGTGGGACCACGCCTGCCCCCTCCTCCACCCCTCAGGACCACCCCCCGCCAAACCCGCCTCCGGGCCTCGAGGGTCAGCAGCACGCTGGAGGCGCGACAGGACTCCTGAAGCAAAGGCTCCCGAGGGCGGACACGACCCTCAGCGGACTACTCACCAGATTGAGGGGTCCTTCCATTACTTCCATAGACCCCGGGGTAAACGGCGGCCTGAGGAAGGGGAGCGACGGCGCCGGAGCACATGGAGGGAAACAGTAGTAAGCAGGGCGACGGAGCGGCGGCGGCGTCAGCTGCCCCTCTCCGCGCCCCGGGAGCCAGCAGTGGGCGCAGAGGGAGCAACAACCGCACCACTTCCTCCTCCGGTGGCGCGCCGCGGGCCCGCCCCCCGCGCCGCGTCCACGCATGCGTCATGGCGTCACACGTGGCTGGTCAAGGTGGGAGTGAGGACCGGGGAGTGGGTGGGGCTCAGGGAAGGCGGGGCCAGACTGGCGTACACTCGCTCGCGGGCTATCTTTCCTCTCGCGAGAGGCGTATCTTCAGCTGCTTGAAGTCTTCTCTGACGTCACGCGGGGATGGGCAGCCTTGTTGAAACTTGAGTAAAATGGCTGAGTTGTGCCCTTGGCCTCTCAGGTTTTCTTCCAGCATGATTTTTTTTCCCCCCAAATCCCTCAGATTGCTACGCCTTCTCTTGCTCTCCAGTCCTCACCTTTATTCGTGTACCTGATTGATTTTTTCAAAAATCAGATTTGAGAGGTGCCTGTGTGGCTCAGTGCGTTAAGCCTGCGGCTGCAGCTCAGGTTATGATCTCGCGGTCTGTGAGTCAGAGCCCCTCTTTGGGCTCTCTGCTGTCAGCACAGAGCCCGCTTTGTAGCCTCTGTACCCCTCTCGGTGCCCCTCCCTCACTTGCTCTCTCTCAAAAGTAAATAAATGTTAAAGAAAAAAAAAAGCAAAAGCAAAAATCAGATTTGAGCAACGCTAAGCCAGGCCCTGGACTAGGGAAACAAATAATTATGGGCTCAGCCCTCAAGGTGCTGGCAAACTAATAAAATAATATGGATTACAAATAGCCAAATATAATACTTGATTAAGTTAACAATTGTGCGCTAAACCACTGTGCTAGGTTCTTTCTGTCAAGGAATTCACTGACAAAAAAATTAGTTGTGATTTATGCTGTAAAGGGAACAGACAGGGAGCTGTGATAGAGGCACCATGAGTTGCACAGCTTCAAAAAAATAAATTTGATCAAGAGTCATGTGAGCTTGGAAGAGGACCCCAAGCTTCGGCTGAGACCACAGCCCTGGTGTACACCTTGATTGCAGCCTTGTGAGATCCTGGGCAGAGGACTCACTGAAGCCATGCCCAAACTCCTGACCCATGGAAATTGTGAGATAATGGATGAGTGTTGTTTTAAGCCAGTAAGTTTGAGATAATTTGTTATATGGCAAAGAATCCTATTACAGACTCCTTTGAGACAGTAAAATCCAGAGGCAGAACTTTTCTTGATAAACCATAAATGTGGGTAGTAAATTCATGTTACTGAACTAATAACTAGTGGATGTTTAGTGGACAGTTTTAATACCTCTAAAGGAAACTTCAGTGGCAGATGGACAAGGAAGGAAGGAGAGTATGATGTATTCAAGCACTCACCAGTGTTTGAGAGAAACTTCAGATCAGCAAAAGAGAGGACATGATGGATATACACAGCCAAGTGGTGAGACAGACATTGTATCCACCAGCCCTGTTCTCTGCCACTTGCTGTCATGCTGTTGACCTGACCAGTCATAGGCTATGAAGAGCATAGGGGACATGGCCATGTCATCAAAGGAAAAGGTCACAGGCCTGCAAAGACTTTAGAGCTATCCCAGCTGATTCCTTTGAAATTTGGGAAACAGCAGCTGCACTTGAAGCTTGCCAATGGCTGTTTTCACTACTTGGAGGTATGTATTCCTTCAGACACGTGGACAAATTCTTTGCCTATTGGGAAAAGCCATTTATCTCCTGAGACCATCAGTGGAGGGTTATAGAAATCCTCAGGCTCTTCTGGCTGGGAACATAGTGGACATGCCTATTACTGAGTCAGATGAGAAGAGCTCACACTAGGTCTCTGCTGCAACTCGCAAAATGGGGCCAGAGGCTTTTGGAAGAACATTTAAAAGCTGCAAAGCTTTCTGCTTTCTGTGGCTCACCTGGAAAATATATCTCATGTTAAAGAATCCATTCCTAAATGGCCCACCAGTGACAGACTTGCCACATTGGAGAGGTTCCAGAATTTACCACAAGACTCAATTTCAGATATTCCTTATATATTACCTGCTCTAATCTCATACCCATCTATAGCATCATGATAGTTCAGTCTCTTCTTGAATGCTTACTACTCCAATCAAAACAGATGGGTTTTTTAAAATCTTTTGTTTTAATGTTTATTTATTTTTAAGAGAGAGAGCATGCACACACATGAGTAGGGGGAGGAGAGAGAGGAGGACAGAGGATTTGAAGTGGGCTCTATGCTGACATCAGAAAGCCCAATGTGGGGCTCTAACTCACAAACTGAGATCATACCTGAGCTGAAGTCAGAAGCTTAACCAGCTGAGCCACCCAGGCACGCCTGTTGTGGTGTGTTTTTAATGATTAGAGAATTCTTCCTTTGTTTGAACTGTAATCTGTCTTCCTGTGACTGCCATGCCCTAAGTTTGTATAAATCACTATAACACCTATGTGTGGAACACATGCACAATCTGTTCCCTGCTATCAAAATGTAATATGTGCATACCCTTGATTCAGCAATTCCTATAGAAATACTAGCACAATTATAGAAAATAAAGGTATGTGAAGACGTTCACTGGGGCTTTGTAATAATGCTTTCCCTAGTTTGGGAACAGTTCAAGTAAATATAGAAGGATCATTTGACAGAGATTCTGTAGAGGGCATTCCTGCATCGAGTAGGAGCTTCGATTGATAACCTCAAAAGTTTGTGTAGTTATAAGCCTTTGGTGTGCTCATTTACAGGAGGAGAGGAGAGCAGACCCTTCTGGTCTCCTGCTCCATCTTCTCTACCTTTGTTGTTTCTGCTCAGCACAGGAACTCCATGGAAAATGGCATCAGGATAAGGTTAGTATCAGGAAGCTTCACATGGTCCTTGAGGTGCTGGGGCGGGGGGGGGGGGGGGGAGCCCTGATTGTACCGTGGAAAAGGGAGTCCAATATGCCTCCCACACCTGCTTCGTTTATAGACTGCCCAGTGAATCCACCCAAAGCACAGTCTCTTCTGTAGTCAGGAAACCTACAGGGCCACCAAAGGGGCAATAACAAGGGTAGCAGCAGGGGCAGCAGCAACAGTGCTGGGTGCAAGGCAGCAACCAAGTCTGCAGGCCGAGGACAGATCATCAACACAGCAATGTCAGGAGCAGCCAGCAAGGGCCCAGGAGGGTGAGGAGCCAGCATGGTTATGGCAGAACCACTGACATGCCCTCAATGGGTATTTAAGTGGTTGTGGCAGGTGCTTCTCACACGTCCTTGAAAGGTACTTCCAGACGTGATGGCAAGTCCCAACTAGATGGGGAATTGTTCTGTATCCAAGCAGGGCGGCAGGTAGATGGGTGCTTACTGTTGTAATTTCCCTATTTTCCTATGTCTGAGGACATATAAAGCGATCTTATAATCACTGACAGCCAGGTGGCAGTTGTGATGAAGTTGCATTGCCTTAGAAAACCTTTAACCAGAGGGGCACCTGGGTGGCTCAGTCGGTTGGGTGTCTGACTTCAGCTCAGGTCATTATCTCACAGTTCTGTGCTGACAGCTCAGAGAGTCTGCTTTGGATTTTGTGTGTCTCTCTCTTTGGATTCATTCTGTCTCTGCCCCTCCCTCACTTGTGCTCTGTCTCTCAAAAATAAATAAATGTAAAAAAAAAATGTTTTTAAAGAAAACCTTTAACCAGAGGCATGCCACTCTTGATCTTAGGGTCGTGAGTTCAAGCCCCACACTGGGCACGGAACCTACTTAAAAAAGAGGAGAAAAGAAAACTTTTAACCAAATTTCTTTCATTTATGTTTACCTTTTTATGTATGAACAAGAGTGATATGGGACAAAAATATGTCTTAGTCTGAAGAACCAACCTCTTTCACTATACATAAAATCAAAATTTAAATAATGAAAACAATGGCTAAATTTCAGAGAAAACCACTTGGCTGGAACAGTTAGCATGTAAGTGGATAACCCTCTTTCCTGTATTGCTTGGTATGAGGACTTACCTTCCTGCTTCGTCATTCCTTGATTTCAAAGGAGCCACCAAATTCTTCCCCTTTCCAGATTCATCATGAACAAAAGTAGGACTGCCTTCAACTTTAAATGAAAACTAACTATAGTTTTAGATGTGTTTTTAAGACTGAGCTTGATGTTGAACAGAGGGTAAACACTATCTTGCTTCAAGTTGATTCAAGTGCTTCTTGAAGATTTAAATTTCTTCTTTTTCCTGAAACTTTTTTATCCCCGTTTCTCAAAAGCAATGGGTTTAACTTTGTAGAACACTGTGCAGGGTTCCAAGCACTTACATGTACAGTTGCTCATTCAATTCCAACAGGCTCAAATTAGTGACTTGCCCAATGTCATAAAATTGCTAAGTAGCCAAACTAGGTCTGAAATCTGGGTCTGTCTGGCTTTAAGCCCAGTACTCTTTCCGCTACAAGCCGCTGAATATCTACTGGATTGACATTGAATGTTGGTAATAGCAGAAATAGACCGTTAGGGTAACCCACTGTAATTACACAGGTTATTTTGGGTTTTCCTAAATTCACGGTCCTGAGTACCCAGCCAGTCAAGCTAAAAAGGGAGTTTCTATTGTTAGTGGCTCTGTCCTCCTCCAGGGTATTTGCCAAGAACTATTCACAAACCAGACTGGGCAGGAACAGGCTCTGTGAGGGAGGGGGAGGGTAGCTGTGAAGTGGCAGGCTCTAACTCCTCGGACTCTGAGCCAAGCTGTCCAGTTGCTTCAGCATGAGCCAGGATGAAGAGAGCCAAGTTAGGCAGGAGTCAGGCATTCTATTCAACAAAGTTCAACAGAGGAGAGGCCAAGGAAAGTAGAATTTCAGGGCAGGTTTCTTACCCAGTAAGCTGACACCTGGGAAAAGTCAGTCAAATAAAGGCAGAAAGGCAATGATTCAACCAACTTTGTATTAGGTTAGTGTTTGTCAAACAAGGGAGCAGAAGAGAACTCTCCAGAATCCCAAAATGTCCTTGGACTATGTATCTGCTGGTGCACCAGCAGGGCCCCTTTGTTTCCATATAGAAAAAATAACTTCTGTGTTTATTTGTGGTGGCATGAAGGAAACCCTTTTCATATATATATATATATATGTATATATATGTATATATATGTGCATGTGTGTGTATGTATATGTGTGTGTGTGTGTATATACACACACGGTTTTTAATTTGTTTTTTTTTTTTAATTTTTTTTCAACGTTTTTATTTTATTTTTGGGACAGAGGGAGACAGAGCATGAACGGGGGAGGGGGAGAGAGAGAGGGAGACACAGAATCGGAAACAGGCTCCAGGCTCCGAGCCGTCAGCCCAGAGCCTGACGCGGGGCTCGAACTCACGGACCGCGAGATCGTGACCTGGCTGAAGTCGGACGCTTAACCGACTGCGCCACCCAGGCGCCCCTTTAATTTGTTTTTAATGTAGTCTCTACACCCAATGTTGGACTTGAACTTGCAACCTGGAGATTAAGATTTGCATGCTTTACAGACTGAGCCAGCTAGGCACTCCCCCCTATATATTTTTTATAAGCACTTCAGAACACTGAGACATGTATAATCAAATTCTCTTCAACCATTATAGTCACCACCCCCAATTACACCAACCTCAAACTTCCATTTCTACCTCTTGCTCTGACCCTTTGTGGCAAAGTGCTGATTCATGTGGACTTTGTTTCAAACGGAGGGGTCCCACATTGAGAAGGGATTAAGGGAATCATGAGATATTGGAAGATGATAAGGTTTGGTTACTCTTAAATAAATACAGATGAGGGGAGACTTAGAAACTGAATGGTAGAGAAGAAATGATTGAAGTCATAAGGCAGAATTTTCTTCCTTAAGTTTCTAGGAAAGATTTGCCTCCAGCTTCCTTTTAAAAAGTATTTTCCAAGGTTGTCAAAATTCTCAAGTCCATTGTTAACCTATTTAGTGCCTCTGTGTCCATGCTTCCTGCTGCCATTCTACCTAAGCAGCACTAGTACAGGAGACCTTTGATTGACAGTTCTGAGAAGACATGTAAGGGCTTCAGGGAAGGAAGGGGTCATAGCAAAGTGGTACAGACAAAATAAGAATTTTACCACTAATTGAATATTTTACCTCTCACTTTCACTGTACTCTTTACTTCTGAGATGGTCTTTCCACAAGTCATTGTACTTTCCCCACCCTTCAGGGAACTCGAAAACCCTCTTAGAATCCTGTAGCAAATGATTCTAAAACAAACAGTAAGAAGGCAGTGGAGATGGGGGGTGGAGAGAGGGAGAGGATGGGGGGGCGGGGGGAAGAGAAAGAGAAAAGAGGAGGAAGAAGAAGACAGAAGAAGACAGGAAGAAAGGGAAAGAAAGAAACGGAGAGAGAGAGAAGAGGGAGGGAGGAGGAGAAGGAGGAAGGGGGAGGGAGGAAAGTATGACAAATACATTGTACTTTCTATCCTGACATGTTTACATCATATGCTGTTGACATTCAGTCCAGAAGCAACTGTGGGGAGAATGGTAAACCTCAGATGTTAGGACCTTGGGACTACGGCCAGAGAATTTTCATAGCATACCTGGAGGCTGGCCAGTCTTCAGCCTTGACCAGACACTTAGGTTATTCCGTGCCGAATTCTCTCTCACCAGTTCTAAAACCTGAGGGACTCTGATTGACTTCCATGGCTTGACTGCCATGTTCATCACACTATTCTTTTCCAGTTTGGGTGTTGGGGGAAGGGAGAAAAATAATCGGGGAAATAAACCAATTGGAGAATTTTTGGTTACAGTGGTGAAATAATTTACAGAACTCTCTTAAATTCTTCAATTATGACAGAGTAAATATCCTACTCGATTAAATCGTAATTATTGTCTGTGTTTTATAGGAAGTATATTTTAGGAGATCCAGTGGCTCAATCAGCGCACAGCGCACGGTACTTACATAGGAAATACATTTTGTAATTGTATAAACAAAGCTTTTTTTGCATAGATGCACTTTTTGTATCACATATGAAAATTTTCAAATATAATAGTATCACGAACACCAGTATATACAAACTCTGTATTTGGTAGTTAACATTTTACCATATTTTCTCCATCTATTGTTAGCTAAAAATTTCTAAGTAAATTATAAATAATATTTTACTTTCCTCTAATTACTTTAGTATTCATCTCTAAAAAATAAGAGCATTTTCCCTACTTTATTCTATAATACTTTAGTTGTACATAACAAAATTAACATCAATTCCTTAACATCAACCTATACCATAGTCAGATTTCCCCAACTGCCCACAAAATGCCAGAATTATAGCAGGTCAAGATCCCATCAAAGTCCACATCTTGCATATAATAGTTATGTCTCTTAGTTCTCTTAATTTCCTTTTGATCTAGATAAATCCTGACTTTTTTTTTTTGTGACATTTACTTTTTGAGAGTCTTGGCCAGTTGTCCACTCTCCTACTCTATTTTTGTTTTTATTTTTTTTATTAAAAAAATTTTTTTTAGCATTTATTCATTTTTGAGAGACAGAGAGAGACAGAGTGTGAGTGGTGAAGGGGCAGAGAGAGAGGGAGACACAGGATCTGAAGCAGGCTCCAGGCTCTGAGATGTCAGCACAGAGCCTGACATTGGGCTCAAACCCATGGACTGTGAGATCATAACCTGAGCCAAAGCTGAATGCTTAACCAACTGAGCCACCCCGGCACCCCTATCTCCTACTCTGTTTTTAATCATTGATTACACTTTCTAAAATCATTGTGGGGGTGCCGGGGTGGCTCAGTTGGTTGTGCGACCGACTTTGGCTCAGGTCATGATCTCATGGTTTGTGAGTTCAAGCCCCGCTTTGGGCTCTATGCTGACAGCTCAGAGCCTGGAGCCTGCTTCTGATTGTGTCTCCCTCTCTCTCTCTGCCTCTCCCCCACTCATGCTCTGTCTCTCTGTCTCAGAAATAAACATAAAAAAATAAATAAAACCATTGTGTGTGTGTGTGTGTGTGTATGTGTGTGTGTGTGTATATATATATATATATATATTTTTTTTTTTTTTTTTTTTAATAGACTCCACATCCAACGTGGGGCTTGAACTCACAACCCTGAGATCAAGAGTTGCACACTACTGACTGAACCAGCCAGGCACCCCTAGATATGTATATTAAATGTACTTTCTTCATATATTCACTTATAAGAAGCCTTAAAGTAAGTAATATAAAGAACATCAAATTTTGATTTTATGACCATGAATCTTGTGCCACCTATTTTAATTGTTACTCTTTTTGTTGCAAATAGCAGAAACCAGCCTTGACTAGACCAAATCAAATGGAGAATTTAATAGAACTTATTAGTTATGAATTGCATTTCCCTGCATATAATACAAAGTCCCAGAATAAAAATGACTTAAGTAAGATAGAAGTCTGTAAAAGAACTCGAGAGAAGAGCAGCCTAGGCTTGGCATAGAAGATCTATAACAGGGGCCCAAGCTCTCTCTCCACTACACATGCAGTCACGTGGTTTTCATCTCAAGATTGACTCTCAACCTGTTACCTCTTCCTTTGCTTTTATCATCACATGTTTGGAAGGAGTAGTGCCTCCTCAGGGACCATTCTCATTAACAACTTACACCTCTCCCTTTCCTTGTGGACCTCAGTGAAGATTTGAATCAATTATAATCCTTAGTTCATGACCATACATCATTAGTAATCCATGCATGGCACTTTTTTATTTATTTGTAACTAATGTATTTGGAATATAATAAACACCCATGAACCCACCATTACTACAAAACAAAGCTAATATGAACATTCTTGTCTATATATTTTGGAGCACATATGCATGCATTTCTGCTGAGGATATACGTAGGGCTAGGATTGCTGGGTATGAAAGAGCAGACCTAGGCCGGCTGACTAGTGACTATGTCCCCAACATGGCCACAGAAAGAAGTTCCTGCTCAAACCTCAGACCACGCATCCTCCCCTTGAGTAACTTATGTTTTCTAAGAAAGCAGGCTACTGATTGATGCATTCTTCCTAAGTCTGAGGTGGGAGGAAGGGGAGTGTGAGAGGCATGGAAAGTGTGAGTAGAAGAAGGAGGGCTTCTCTCAGGTAGGGGCCAGAAGCAGGAGCCCTCAACCCTGTCCAGGCTTAGAATGACCTGGGAGCATTTTACCCCTACCCAAACCAATTAATCAGAGTCTCTGGGGATGGTGTTTGGTGCTAAGTATTTATATAGCACAGCAAAGCTGACAGCCAATGGTTAATAGGTGACCAGTGAGAAATGTTCTGTATACACCGAGGCCAAACATGTTAGAGATCCTCAGACACAGTGGTTCTTAAACTTCAGGTGCATCAGAATCTCCTGGAAGACTTGTTCAAACACGGATTGCTGAACCCTACCCCCAGAGTTTCTGATTCAGTAGGTCTGTGACCACCAGGCCCAACATTTGCATTTTTAACAAGTTCCAGGTGAAGCTGATAATTGCTGATCTGGGACCACACCTTGGCAGCCATTGTGCTATCCTTCCCCAGCCAATCGGCTGAGGCCAAGACCCTTCCCCAGCCAATCGGCTAAGGCCATGATCCCTATAAAACCTTTGTGCTTTTGAAACCCTCACCCCCTCACCCCTGTAATGCCCGAAGTTCCGAAACCTCCCACAAAAGTCCACCAGAGTCGTAAGTCAAAGCCAAGCGGCAAGGGTCGTTTATTGCAGGTTCGAACCTGGTCCCCCGTGCACTCGTCGCCAGTGACGCAAGAGGCCACGATCAGGGTTGGTACAGCGCTTTTATAGACAGAGACAAGTAGCACAGGGGAGGTTTTAAATTATGAGGTGCCTGATTGGTTGATTTTAAAGTAAGGACATTTGTTGTTCTCTGATTGGGCGTCCTTTGTCCTTTGGCGGGAAGGCTTTGTTACTTGTGGCGGGAGGAAAAAGGGGGAAGGGGAAAGGGGGTAGGGTAGGTGAGGAATGTGCTAAGCAAGCAGGTTTACAGAAGCGAGAAATGCTGGTTAGTTTATATGCAATTACTCATCTTATCACATATCAGATTACATTTAGGTAGGTTTGCAATCCATTCTATTACACAGCGGGTTACATTCAGGAAAGGTTTTACAATGCTCGTAGCAAACAGCAAACAAAACAGACTTCTCAGCAATTGTATTTCTTATCAAAGATCTATAATAAGCAGAAAAGACAACTTTTAGCTTTAAACTAAGGCAGGGCAGTTATTTGGACTTATTGTTCCTTTCAACCCCCTCACCCCCGCACCCCCGCACCCCCGCACCCCCACACCCCCACACCCCCACACCCCCACACCCCCACACCCCCACACCCCCACACTCACACACTCTCACACTCACACTCTCATCTCACCGCTGCGTCGGTGCAGGTAGGGGGTTGAGCTCGAGCTAGCTTGAATAAAGGCCCTTTGCTTTTGCATCAGACTCGGCTCCCTAGTGGTCTTTGGGGATCATGAATTCTGGGCATAACAGGTATGTGTATGTTCAGTTTTAGTAGATAAAGCCGGTTTTCCAAAATGCTTACGCCAATTTACACTAACACTGGCAGTGAGTGAAAATGCCATTTGCTTTATATTGCTGTCAATACGTTTTTTTTTGTCTTTATCATTTTAACCATCTGTTGATGTGTAGTTTTTCTTACTGTTTACCTCTTTCAAAGTTGATTTGTGCTCCCATTACTTTATCCTGGTAAGGGATATTCTCCTGACATCTCTGTTAATTTTTTGATCACCACATCTAATGACTTTTCTTCAATTTATGCCCCTTCACCTCTCAGTAACATTTGATATCACTAGCCACCACTTTCTTCTGGAAACTCTGTTTCATTGACTTCCATGACTTTGCATTACCCTGGAAAGTACACCTTTAGCCACAATTCCAAAATCCAGTTCTCCCTGAAAACAGAAAGTTTTTATATTAATTATTTGGTGGCAAAACCCATTCTGACCTATCATGAGCCTATTTAGTCCTTCTTTATCCCACTCATGTTTACATGATTCATTGAGGATTTGTTAATGCAAATATTTATTATGAGATACTGCCCCAGTCTCTGTAATATGCAGTATAAGCACCATATGAACTTTTGAAAATTCAGAAAATTCTGAATTCTGAAGTATATTTGACTCTTATTTTTCTATTTTTGATTTTAGAGAGAGCATGCATGTGATTGGGGGAGAAGGGCAGAGGGAGAGAGAGAATCTTAAGCAGGCTCCATGCTTAGTGCAGAGCCTGACTTGGGGCTTGATCCCAGGACCCTGGGATCATGAGACCTGAGCTGGAATCAAGAGTCAGATGCTCAATTGACTGAGCCACTCAGCCACCCTAGATCTTTGGGTAAAATTTTGTGGGCTATTGTAGAAAAAGCATAGCCCTTGGAGTCAGATAAACATGTGTTGATTCCACTTCATTCAACTTCTTAATTCAACCTCTTGAAATTCCAGTTTTGTTTTTTTTAATCTCATCTCTACACCAGGGGCTGAAATAACTAGCTGATAAGGCTGTGAACATCCTTACTTGTATGACTCCTACATCTAAAACTCAATATATTGAAGACTGAGCTCACCATCCTCCCTGCCCCTGACCACGTGTTTCTTTGTTCCTTATCTCAGGGCGTGGCACCAGCTTCCCACCCATTTGCCCAACTCAGAAACCCGGCACCATCCTCCATTTAGTCCTCCTTTCCCGGTCCATTAGCAAGTCCTGTCAATTCTACATCATGAGGGGTTCTCAATTCTGCATATTTCTCTCCATTCCCACTACCAGCTTGCCTATCTCATTATAAGAGACTTCTAGGTTGTCTTCCTGTCTCCAGTGCTGCCACTTTTCAGTTTACTGTCCATGCTAAAGCCAAAGCGATCAGTGCAAATTTGATTATGGCACTCTCCTGCTTATAGCTATTGCCTTCCTACTGCCCTAAGATAAAGCCCCAGTTCTATCATGATGTTCAAGGTCTTCCCAAGTTGTCTGCTTATCTCTCTCTAGATTAATGGGGAAACTACCTTTAGTTCCCTACCTTGCCATATCCTTTCTTGTGCCCTGATCTTCTTTTTTTTTAATTCTTCACAATGTTGCCAATTTAACTGCTTTTGTTTTAAAGATTTTTTTGTAATGTTTATTTATTTTTGAGAGGCAGAGATAGAGCATGAGCAGGGGAGAGGCAGAAAGAGAGAGGGGGAGACACAGAATCCGAAGCAGGCTCCAGGCTCTGAGCTGTCAGCACAGAGCCTGACGCAGGGCTCGAATCCACAAACCATGAGATCATGACCTGGGCCGAAGTCAGACGCCTAACTGGCTGAGCCAACCAGGCACCCCTAAATGCTTTTAAAAAAGATGTTTATTTATTTTGAGAGAAAGAGAGCATGAGTGAGCAGAGGAGGTGCAGAGAGAGGGAGATAGAATCCCAAGCAGGCTCCACGCTGTCAACCCAGAGCTCAGTGCAGGGCTTGAACCCACGAACTGTGAGATCATGACCCAAGTCGAAGTCAGACACTAACCGACTGAGCCACCAAAGCACCCCCCTTGCCCTGGTCTTTGACTATGCTTTATCTATAGTTTGAAGCATGCTTCTCCCACACTTTTACCTGGGATCATTTTCATGCAAAATTAAGATTTTACTTTGAATGAGATTTGCTTCAGAAAAATTAATCTGTTTTGGACTGAACTGTGTTTTTCCAAAATTAATATGTTGGAGCCCCAACCCTTGATGTAACTCTTTGTGGGAGAGGGTCATAAAGGAGGGAATGAAGGTTAAACGAGGTCATAAGAGTGGGATCCTAATCCTGTAAGACTAGGATCCTCCTAAGAAGAAGAGACACCAGGGAAAAGCCCATGTGAGGACACAGTGAGAAGGTAGCCATCTATAAGCCAAGGAGATAGAGACCTTAAGAGAGACCGATTCTGCCAAACTTGATCCTGGGCTTTTAGCCCCCAGAACTGAGAAAATAAATTTCTGTTGTATAAGCTACTTCGTCTGTGGTGTTTTGCTCTGACAGCCTTAGCAGACTAATACATAATCCTTCCTCTGTCTTCTCATGGATGCTATCATTCTTCCATCAGAATCTTCATCATGTGACATTGTAATTATCTTTGTTTTCCACATCTCTGTATCTCCTTTTAGACTGGAAGCTACCCGCTCCCCCCACCACCCCAGGGCAGGGAT
Source organism: Prionailurus viverrinus (assembly GCF_022837055.1). Lineage (NCBI taxonomy): Eukaryota > Metazoa > Chordata > Mammalia > Carnivora > Felidae > Prionailurus > Prionailurus viverrinus. The sequence goes on along the minus strand of NC_062571.1, from coordinate 25,280,806 downwards.
TTCTCTTTTATTGTTTGCCTTGTAGCCTAGCTCCTCACATAATAGCTAGCATATCATAGGCACATAATAAATATTTTTGAATGAATAAATTAATTAAGAGAATAACATGTAAATGTTTTTGTGTGGTTAATAATACGTATTAACACTCAGTGTTTGTTGCTTCTTTCTGTTTCTCCTGTTTCTAATTGCTTCTTCCTATCACAAGCTCCTTTACCCACCCAATAAATGTTACCCACCCAAACAGTTGGAGTCTACTGTTTGTTTATTTTTTAAATGTTTATTTATTTTTGAGAGAGAGTATGTGAGCAGGGGAGGGGCAGAGAGAGAAGGGAACAGAGGATCTGAAGCGGGCTCTGTGCTTGAGAACAGAGAGCCAGATGTGGGGCTCAAACTCACAAATCATGACCTGAGCCAAAGTCAGACACTTAACCAACTGAGCCACCCAGGTGCCCCAAGTCTACTATTTAAATTTAGACATGCCCACGCAAGTCTGAAGATCTTATAGGACAAACCCACCAGCTGTGTCTATGTATGAGATATTGTGTGTCTCCTGAGAATCCAGCATGACACATTTGACCTAGGAGTAACAAGCCTCTGTCTGTGGGGAGAAGTGACCCAAAGTGTAGTGTGACGTCTGTTAGTAGGGGAGCCTGCCAGCCTGGTTCCATTCTAATACAGGCCATCTCCGAAAGGGGGTGTACTATTTGGCTAGGGCTGACATAACAAAGTACCACAGACTTGGTGACTTAAACAACATAAATTTATTTTCTCTAACTTCTGGAGGCTATTCTTTGAGGGACACCTGTCATGTTGCATTGGGGTCCTCCTATATGACTTCATTCTATACCCTAATTATTTCTTTCAAGGCCATAATTCTAACTACAGTTGCATCCTGAAGTACTAAGGGCGACACAATTCAGTCCATAATAGGCAGTGAGGCATTCATGTCTACACTGCCATTGAATGTTGCAGTTTGAGTACCACACCAGGGACAGGAGCCAGAGAAATGGCATATTGCCTAGCAGAGGCGATAGGACCACCCACAGGAGAAGGAAGACACAGCGGTAGCCAGCAAAGAAGAACTAACCAGAAAAGGGGAAATGGAAGTTCTCAAGAACTCCAGAAACACTTGAGGGAAACTCTGAAGAGAGAGTTGTGTCCTATTCTAACAGGAAAAAGCTGCTGTGATACGTTACTTTGGCATTTTCCAAGACTGTGTTCTGAGCCCTCTACCCTAAACTCCCTTTAGACGGTGCACAATTTCATTTTTTTTAAAAAATTTTCTTAATGTTTCTTTATTTCTGAGGGAGGGAGAGAGAGCATGAGCAGGGGAGGAGCAGAGAGAGGGAGACACAGAATCCAAAGAAGGCTCCAGGCTCTGAGCTGTCAGTACAAAGCCAGATGCGGGGCTTGAACTCACAAACTGTGAGATCGTGACATGAGCTGAAGTCAGAGGCTTACCCAACTGAGCCACCTAGGCGCCCCTACACAGTGCACAGTTTCAAATTGTGATGATCACCTTTTCAAAGGTTCTAATGAAAAGTACTCCTTTATTATCCTCAAACTATTTCCTATACATGGATATTCTACTTCATTTCTAGCTTCTGGCTTTCCTGTTTTAGTCATAAGCCAAACATTCTTTCATCTTTGATCTTCTGGTTTTGTCACTTCCAAGATCCCAAAAGTTAATCATAAAGATTCTACCTCTCTAATTTTTCTGAAGGATGCTTTCTTTTATTCATGATTTCTCACTGGTTCTACTAAATAGCTTTCAAACTTTTCATATTAAATGGCTTCTAAATTTTCTTGGCATTCCAATCAATCCCTCATAAATTATGATGATAATGATGATGATGAGGCTTTGGCCACAATAAGCCTCACTCTTCTCAACTTTAGTCATAGCTAGACTTACAGCAGGACCTGAGAAAAATTGAGAAATATTGGAATAAGCAGGCAGTGAGGCACTATATAGCAATGAAAATGAATAGCAGCCTACACATTATCATGGATGACTTTCAACCAGGGTTGAGTAAAAGAAGTGAAACAAGAACATGTCTGATATAGTTCTACTTATTGATCAAGTCATAAACAAGAACAAACAATGTTGTTCCGGGTACATAATTTGGGAAAACTGGAGAGGAAACATGTTAAACTCAAAGTTTAGGAGAATGGCTGTCTCTAGGGTGGAAGGAGGGACATGTGGTGGGAAGTTTTATCTATATCGATATCTATATCCATATCTATCTTGACATATTGCCATGACAGTATGGGGAACTGATCTGTATCTCAACAGAGTGGTGGGTATGTGGGTGCTTACTGTTGTAACTTTTCCCACTTTACTATCTCTGAAATTAGGTGATCATACAATCACTGTCAGCCAGGTAGCAGTTCTGATGAAGGTGTATTGCCTTGCAAATACATTAATAGGTATGAAGACTCATCTTCCTGCTGCACCATTCCTTGTCCTGAAGGGGAATTCAAGTCTTTCCCCATTTTCAACTTCACACAATGAAGCTGAATGAAGTTTCATAGAATGATACTTCTTTAACTTTAAATGGAAAGGAACTATAGATTTGTTTAAGACTGAGCATGGTGTTATATGGGTGGTAAGCATCATCTTGATTCAAGTGCAAAATCCCTGACCCTAGAGTCAGTCTTAATTACCTCTATTATTCCCCCCTCCACCTATAGTGGCTCACCTAGTATTTTGTGTGTAGGATAGTAGGTGAAATTCTTAAATAAATAAATTTCAATACAGCTGAAACATGCTAAACAGTTAAATGAAAACTAAAATGTGCGTTTAGTGGTCTATACCTGCAGTTTCATGTCAAGACCTCTCAAATCAGAATATATCTGCTCCCAGAGGTGTCTTATGGTGTGTTCCAGAGATTCTCAGAGTAGAATACTTCATTCGTCATCCTGCATTGTCAATATTACTTGTGAATAAGTAATTGAAAAAATTATTTTATTTGTACTTCAGACTTTAAAAAACTAATTAACTTGTTCCAACTGATGCAGGCTGCTTGGGTCCAAGGACCCAGAGTGGGTCTTGCAGGACCAGACAAGAGGGTCCTTGGCTTTACGCAGGATGGAAATCAAACATGAGCCAAGAGGAAGTGAGAACAGAGTTTACTGAAGATACAGAAAGAGAGCAGGTACAAACAGAGTGTCTGGGAGACTCAGAAAGAAAAGGAGAAAGTCTTATCTTTTCTTGGGGTCTGGGGATTTTATCAAGGACTGTGGTCTAGTGCAGGTGTCTTCTCAGGCATCTGGGAACTGGTAGAACAAAGACAATTGCTCAGGTGTCCTCCATAAGTCACTTTTGCCCTGGAGCCAGAGTTCTTGGTGTCAAGGTGTATGGGGTCAGTGGTCTCAGAAGGCATTCATGAGGATCTCGCTCTGTCACTCCTATTATGCTGAAACACTCCAAAGAAATCATTAACTCCTTGACCTGTACAAGGAGGGCATACATTAAGGTATGTGTGAGGTGGTGATGTAGGTCCTAGCAAGAACAGAGGCTGGAAAAAAAAAAGTCTTTTATGGAGGTCCCTTCAGTTTCCCTGTCTCACAACCTCTTGTACACAAACCATAAGAAAATTAATAGGTAATAGCAAACTCCAAAATGCTCAGAAATAACTGAATGGATTTGGATTTGGTTTTGTAATTCTGGCAGAATGAGTAACTTTGGTTTTGTGCTATTTTATTTAGTTATTTTCCATTTTATAGTCATTAAAGGAGATATATTCTTTGCAATAAGCAATGACGAGGGCATCCCCAGAACAGGGCTACCCAGGGCTAGCATTCAAGGCTTGGAGTTGTTAAAAAACCGAAAACCAACACAGTATATTTGAATATGTAATTGGCTTTATTCGTTGATTCATGAAGTAAGCAGCATCCCATCTAGCAAGTAGAAAGAAGCTCTGAGGAACCATACAGAATGGAAGGTGTTTATAGGCAGAAGGGGGCAGGGACAAGAATGTCATAAAGAAAAGAAAGGATCATTTCAGGCAAGGTCACCTTCCTTGGGGAAAGGGTGGAGATATACTCTGCAGATTAACTCAGAAGTGTTGACCAGGAAATTCCAGACTGGTGTAAAATTCCATTCCTGGGAGAGACTAAAACTGCAATTAAGTTAGGTATTAAGTCTTGGTTTGCTGGTACCCAGCTCTGCAGAAGTGACTCCATTTTGGGCCTGCTGTTTCTTTTTTAACAGAATGTAGACTTTTACACTTGTCTCCAAATGAAATTACTCTTACCACCCCCAGAGATACAGAAAAGACTGAGAACAGAAGGCATTTATCACACAATTTGAAATGTGTATCCCTTCCTGGTTGCCATCCTTATAGTGCACTATGAATTAATATGTTTTATGAATCTTCCAATTATCTTTTGAATGACATTGTTCAGTTTGTTAGATGTGAATCTTTAAACTATGCCCCAATTTTATACCAGTTTTTAGCATGTCTTCATCATTCAATATGGTGAGGCTTGGACCTCTCTGTCTCTCACACACACACATACACACAAGGAGCCTATAGAACTACTGATTGTCTCATTTTGTTCACTATTGAATAAACACAACCTATGAAGCATTTTTCTGTCAGACTTACCTGGGATGTCTGTTCCCTATTTCTCACCAGCTTCTCCTTGAGTGAGAACTGGGGTCAAAAACAAAACAAAATAAAACAAAACAAAACAAAACAAAAAACAACCTTCCAAAGCAGCATTTCTCTAAACCCCATCTCTGAGGAAACTCAAATTCTTTCCAAATAGGTCTAGAAATCCCCAGTGCCTCAAGTGTGTAAGTGTGTCCCATGCACTGAGTTCTTTTGTCTTCTCTGCTTAGGCTAAGATACTAGAAAGCAAATAAAGGATGATGTGGATTCTATGGCAACTACTATTTATTGAATGTTTGCTATGTGTCAAGGCTACACAAGTCACAAGGAGAGGAGCAACCTGGAAATGGCAGCAGACATTCCCCTGTTCTTTGTAGAGACTCTGGGGAAGGAGAAGTCTTATTGCCCATTGACATCTGATTAAAACTTAGTCATAAGTGGGAGCCTGGGTGGCTCAGTCGGCTAAGTGTCTGACTCTTGATTTCAGCTCAGGTCATGATCTTGATGAGGGAGCATGTGAGGCGGGGTGAGGGGCAAAGCACAAGCTAGCACACCACTACCTCCCATCCCCCATCTCCCGTGGGATATGGTGATATTTTTTGCACACTCCCAGCTACCCCAAAACAGAAAAGGACAAAAACAAAAAGAAATGGTTAAACTGATAAGTCTCCACCAGTTTACCAGAAAAAGGCAATCTCTTTGTAGCCTAAAGTCCAGGAACTCCCTACTATCTTAATGTTACTGCTTTGCTAGAGGGAAAAACAACCTTAGCTTGGCAATAGCTAGGCCTCCAGTAAGTCTTTAGCATATGAAAGTCTCTTTGGAAACTCCCTCTTGACTTTATCTCCCCTGACCCAACAAAACAGTCACCCCCCCCAACAATCCCAGTGCAGCTTTTTCTGCCCACGGCCCTGTCCCTGTGCTTTAATAAAATCACTTTTTTGCACCAAAGACATCTTATAGAATTCTTTCTTGGCCATCAGCTCTGAACTCCACGAACCCCCATTACCCAAACTTTATCAATCTCATGGTCTGTGAGATTGAGCCCTGTGTTGGGCTCTGTGCTCACAGCACAAAGCCTGCTTGGGATTCTCTCTCTGCCCCTCCCTGGTTTGTATTCTGTATTTTCTCTCTCTCTCAAAATAAACATTAAAACAAAACAAAACAAACAAACAAACAAACAAAAAACCTTGGTCTTAAGATCCTTAAAACCTTGAGAAGACTGGAAACCAGAAAACATTGTAATTTCAAAGTTTTGGATGATTCTCCATGTTTGAAGTTGTAGAAACCTGAAGTCACTTTTGTGGCTAACTACCTCCTAATCTGGAAAAGTCTTCTAATAGGTGGTTAGTCCTAAAATGAGAAGTAAAAACCTTTGTTGACATAGTGACATTTTGAGGAACTTCACTTTGGGCAGCTGCACAGCTGCCTTGGGAGTGACCATGGTTTTAAAATGCTTTTTGTGGGGAAAGGTGGATTGCTTCTGGGAGATTAGTAACTTTTCAGGGGATTGCCTTTTAGCTGAGAGGCCAGGAGCACACCAGTCAAACACCTATATTGGTACTACCTTGCGTAGAACCTTCTCTTGTTACTCTCCAAAGTAATGGCTTCTCCCTTTCTCTCCTCTTCAGGCTTTCTGCATCCCTGGCACCCCCTCACTCTTAACTGATGACCTTGCTTCAAACTTTACCAGGAAAATTAATGAAAATAGAGTTAACCAGTTGTAAGTAATTCCTTTAAACCTCTTCCTTTAACCAAATCTGCTAATTTGCCTTCAGCTGTACCCTCTCTGTCTTCCTTCTCTGTGTCTACAGACCCTGAACTATCATATCACGATTCTCATCTAATCCTAATCAAAGCCCCACTGTGGCCCCTATGTAAAGTCCTGCCTCAAACAGACTCCAAAACTTCATAAATATTCTGAGTTTGCCCCGCCCCCCACTCTAAGACACTTAGACTATGCAGGTGGAGACTCCCTTAATTTGGTGAAGACAAACTTACCAACAGGCAGCACTTCCTCAAGAGAGCTGGATGGCTCGGCTCCCTCTCACCGCAGGCACTCGCCTTCTAGAATTAGCCTTTGTCTTTTGAATTATTATTCTCTTTCTCTCTACTGGATCAGTACCCAATCCCACCCATCCTTAAATGCCCATCTCTTCCCACTGTGCATCCTCTTGGCTTCCTGTACTTGGAGAGATATACATACCAAAGCATCTAGCAATAGTACCATACTGCACATACTGTTCTTTTCCTTTCACTGAACTACAGATCCTGGAAGGCTTGGAACTTTTGGAAGACTTTAGGAAGTCCTGAAAGACATCTTTTGTCTCACTTTTCTAACCTCCCATTCTCTCTTTAATCCATTCTAAGGTGGCTGCTGCCCCTTCCAGTGAAATGGCTACCTCAAAGTCACCAGAAATCTCCACTTACTAAATCTAAATGTTGCAGGGCCATCTGTAACCGGGGCACAGGGGTGCTAGAGCACCTGGCTCCAGGGGTCCCACACAGACCGGGTTCAGCCACCTGCCGCTTACAAAATCCAAAGGCAGAGAGATGAGTGGTGGGGAAACAAGAAAGGAATTTATTTCAGTGAGGCCCAGGAAGACAGCAGACTAGCATCTCAAAGACTGTCTCCAAAGTGCCCAAAATACTTCTAGGTTTATCTAAGGAAAATGTGGAACAAAGGTCAGGGAATACGTGCCGGTGGGCAGTGGAAGTCAGGCCGATCATTGACTTGGGGTCAATCACAGGTGGGCAGGAGCTCGCCGGTCAGGGTAGTCCCTGTTCTAGAAGCAGTAGATTCAGTTCCTGTCAGAGGATGCTGTGCCTGCAAGGTCTTTTATGTGAGTTAAGAGATAAGCTGGTAGGAAGAACTTATCCAATTAGAAGGTATAGACTGAAGTAAAAATGGAGGTAGTTGAAGTCCTCTTTCAAGTCCTCATCCTATTTCTTCTTGGCAGCGCTTGACACAGCAAACACTCTCTCTTACACTTTATCGCCTTGCAGAAAAGAATTTGCTGCACAGTGCATGAAGCATGGGCCACAAGGACCCTCACTGGCACCTGCTCCTCCCAAGGACCTCCAAGGAGTTCTGGCCAAGTGTTCACAGGATCAGGTAATTTTGTTCAATTTGCAAAATGCTTTCACTGCAATCAGTCAAGACCACTGTCTCTTTTCATTCTGATCTCCACTTCATCATATTTCTCCCTGCATTAAGGATCCAGCTCAGGGGATTTGAGTTGCGAACACATTTAGTTTGGGTTTAGTCACACCAGTGTAGTGGTACCAGTATGGCGGGACCTCTGGGAATATTCATTCAGCCCACTTTGCCAATCCCTCATCCAGAGTTGTGAAATGAAAATTCGGACCTGGGGTCTTATCATGGCATCAACATGTCCTATGGCACCTGCTCTGTAAGTACGTAGGATGTAGGGGATAATGTTTGAAACAGATTGAGCCGGAAGCTAATCTGTGAAAAAAAAACTTCCCATCTTCACACACATATATTTGTAAGCAAGGGAATTGGATTCTCTTTGACAGTTTATGCAATTAGAAGTCCTCTCCTATCAGGTATGCACTTCATCATACAGCACATGCATTAAAAACGCACTGTACTTTTACAAATGGCAATCATGCAGGGCACCTAGGTGGCTCAGTCAGTTAGGCATCCGACTTCAGCTCAGCTTACAATTTCGGTGAGTTTGAGCCCCACATAGGGCTCTGTGCTGACAGTTCAGACCCTGGAGCCTGCTTCGGATTCTGTGTCTCCCTCTCTCTGCCCCTCCCCCTCTTGCACTCTCTCTCTCAAAAATAAATAAACATTAAACAAATGGGAATCATGCAAAACAATTTATCAGAAGCAAACCATAGGGCAGGAACCTGAACAGCACTGCAGTGAGTATACACGTGTGTAAAGTTGAGTGTTTTATGCATCTTGTCATGTTGGATTACATTTTAATGTGCTTGCCACTTCTTGTCCTTCAAAATCGAGTGGTTCCAGATGAAATGGCCCCGAAATTGGCACCAAGAGATTGAAGTGGTTGGAAGAAACTCGTGTTTCAGACACAAAATTCCTATACGTTGTCATCTATAAGTATGTAGAATAAAAGAAATTTGATTTCACAATTGCATTGCTCTATGCAATGTCACAACAATTTACAATTTATTTGAATTGCTCTTGTGTATATGTTCATTTTAGATCTTTATTTTTTGGTATTAGCGATTATTTCACTATTCAACTATGATGAGGTGGTACTGAAAAAAAGAAAGGGAAGTTAGAAGGTTTAAAATGCCAAAAGAATATTTTTTTATTACATCACAACAGACACTAAAGGCCCTGGTATTCAGAATCATGAAGATTAGGGAAAGATTCATGATAGCCAACAGAAGGGATAAAAGCAATTATGATAATCAAGACACTTGAAACAAGAAACAGAAAACAGAGGATGAAAGTAATAGTAAAGGAAAAAAAACCGTGTACAGTCAATAGAATGCACAAAAACAGAAGCTTTGATGAATTTATTGATTTTGATAATTCCCATGATCTTTTTTAAAAGTTTATTTATTTATTTGAGAGAGATAGAGACATTGTGAGTGGGGGAGGGACAGAAAGAGAGGGACAGAGAGAGAATCGCAAGCAAGCTCCATGCTGACAGCACAGAGCCTGACACGGGGCTCAAACTCACAAAACTGTGAGATCATAACTTGAGCCGAAACCGAAAGTCAGACGCTTAACTGACTGAGCCATCCAGGTGTCCTGATAATTGCCATGATCTTTCATTGTGGTCTGTTATAAGGAGCAATGATTTCAGTCAACATTGAATAATGAAAGAGTTAAGTATTTCCAAATTTTGATCTAATAATATTCACCGAGAATTCAACAGAACAGATCATGGGAAAACATATACTTTTTAAAAAAACATATACTTCTCAAATGGATACAGTTTATTTATATTCAAAAACAGACAGTTATGAGAACCTGGCTAGCCTATTCTAAAACTAAAGGTTGCATTTATTATTTTGTTTATAAACTGTTTTCAATAAGACAGATTATATAAGATGGGTTTTTGGCCTGGATAAATGCACTAAGAAGTTTAAAAAGTCCAGAAAAACTGAGGGCTTTCCCCCTAAGGTCAGGAACAAGACAGGGATGTCCACTCTCACCACTGTTATTCAACATAGGATTGGAAGGCTTAGCCTCTGCAATCAGACAACACAAAGAAATAAAAGGCATCCAGATCAGCCAGGAGGGGTCAAACTTTCACTCTTCACAGATGACATGATACTCTATATAGAAAACCCAAAAGATTCCACCAAAAAAACTGCTAGAACTGATCCATGAATTCAGCAAAGTTGCAGGATATAAAATCAATGCACAGAAATTGGTTGCATTCCTATACACCAATAATGAAGCAACAGAGAAATCAAGGAATCTATCCCATTTACAATTGCACCAAAAACCATAAAATACCTAGGAATAAATCTAACCAAAGAGATGAAAAATCTTTACACTGAAAACTATAGAAAACTTATGAAAAAAATTGAAGAAGATACACAAAAAATGGAAAAATATGCCATGATCCTGGATAGGAAGAACAAATATTGTTAAAACGTCAATACTACCCAAAGCAGTCTACATTTTCAATGCAATACCTATCAAAATAACACCACAGAGCTAGAACAAACATTCCTAAAATTTGTATGGAACCAGAAAAGATCCTGAATAGCCAAAGCAATCTTGAAAAAGAAAACCAAAGCTGGAGGCATCACAATCCCAGACTTCAAGTTGTATTACAAAGCTATAATCATCAAGACGGTATGGTACTGGTCAATGGAACTCTGATCAATGGAATAAACAGAGAACCCAGAAATGGACCCACAAACGTATGACCAACTAATCTTTGACAAAGCAGGAAAGAATATCCCGTGGAATAAAGACAATTTTTTCAGCAAATGGTGCTGGGAAAACTGGACAGCAAGTTCATTGCAGAAAAATGAACTTGGACCACTTTCTTACACCATACACAAAAATAAACTCAAAACGGATGACCTAATTATAAGACAGGAAGCCATCAAAATCCTCAAGGAGAAAGCAGGCGAAAACCTCTTTGATCTTGGCCGCAGCAACTTCTTACTCAACACATCTCTGGAGGCAAGGGAAACAAAAGCAAAAAGGAACTATTGGGACCTCATCAAGATAAAAAGCTTCTGACAATGAAAGAAACAATCAGCAAAACTAAAAGACAACTGACAGAATGGGAGAAGATACTTGCAAACAACATAACAGATAAAGGGTTAGTATTCAAAATCTATAAAGAACTTATCAAACTCAACACCCAAAAAACAAATAATCCAGTGAAGAAATGGGCAAAAGACATGATTAGACACTTCTCCAAAGAAGACATCCAGATGGCCAACCAACACATGAAAAAATGCTCAACATCAATCATCATCAGGGAAATACAAATCAAAACCACAATGAGAGACCACCTTACACCTGTCAAAATGGCTAACATTAACAACTCAGGCAACAACAGATGTAGACAAGGATGCGGAGAAGGAAGATCTCTTTTGCATTGCTGCTGGGAATGCAAGCTGGTGCAGCCACTCTGGAAAACAGTATGGAGGTTCCTGAAAAAACTAAAAATAGAACTACCCTACAACCCAGCAATTGCACTACTAGGCATTTATCCACAGGATACAGGTGTGATGTTTTGAAGGGACACATCCACCCCCATGATTATAGCAGCACTATTAACAATAGCCAAAGTATGGAAAGAGCCCAAATGTCCATCAGTGGATGAATGGATACACACACACACACACACACATATACACACACACACACACACACACACACATATATATATATATATATATATATATATATATATACACACACACATATATATACAATGGAGTATTACTCGGCAATCAAAAAGAATGAAATCTTGCCATTTGCAACTATGTGGATGAAACTAGAGGCTATTATGCTAAGTGAAATTAGTCAGAAAAAGACAAAAATCATATGACTTCACTCATATGAGGACTTTAAGAGACAAAATAGATGAACATAAGGGAGGGGAAACAAAAATAATATAAAAACAGGGAGGGGGACAAAACATAAGAGACTCTTAAATATGAAGAACAAACAGACGGTTACTGGAGGGGTTGTGGGAGGTTATGGTCTAAACGGGTAAGGAGCATCAAGGAATCTCCTCCTGAAATCATTGTTGCACTATATGCTAACTAACTTGGATGTAAATTTGAAAATAAATTAAATTAAAATAAAAAATAAAAGAAGTTTAAAAAGTCCAGTGTATCCCACAGAGCATAAGAGCATAAGGACACCACGTTTACTTGAAATACCAGCTGACCCTTAAACAACACAGGTTTAAATTGCATAGGTCCAGTTATTCATGGAATTTTTTTTTTATAAATACAGCATTGTAAGTGTATTTTCTCTTCCTTATGAGTTTCTTAATAGCATTTTCTTTAGCTTATTGTAAAAATACAATATACATTACAGATACAAAATACGTGTTAATTGGCTATATGCTATTTGTAAGGCTTCTGGTCAATGTTAGGCTATCAGGAGTTAAGTTTTTCGGGAGACAAAAGTTATATGCAAATTTTTGTTTGCAACAAAAAGTTTTTCAAGGATCAACTGTATATGTAAGTCTAACAAAAATGTACTAAACCAGCTTCTTGAAAAATAAACAGGAAAAACATTCTGAAATATTTAGAATGCCATAACAGTAGCAGCAGTTATTACATTTTTTAAATAAAAATGGCTTCAGAGATCATAGTGAAAACATTGTTTTCTTCAAACAAAGTTAATTTCATGGGAATCACTGACCTAATTGCTGAATTCTATTTTTGCATAAGGACTTGGAAAAAAAATGTCAAAATAAAAGAACAAATGTGACTTATCTAAAACCTATTAAAGACTAATAATAATGTGTATTTAAAAAAGTGTATCGGGGCTCCTGGGTGTCTCAGTTGGTTAATTGTCCGACTTCGACTCAGGTATCTCAAGGTTTGTGAGTTTGAGCCCATGTTGGGCTCTGTGCTGACAGCTCAGAGCCTGGAGCCTGCTTCAGGTTCTGTGTCTCCCTCTCTCTCTGCCCCTCCCCAGCTTGTGCTCTCTCTCTCTCAAATAAATAAATGTTTAAAAACATTTTTTAAAAAAAGGTGTGTAGATTAATGAGTAAGTCAAATAAATAAACCAGATATCAAATACTACCCTATTATTTAAAGTTTATATATGAGAGAGGCCCTGGGGGTCCCTCAGTTGATTGAGCATTTGACTCTTGATTTCAGCTCAGGTCATGATCCCAGGGTTGTGGGACTGAGCTCCACGTTGGGCTCCGAGCTGAGCCCGAGCTGGCTTAAGATTCTCTCTCTTTTTCTGTGCTCCTCTCCCCTGATCGCGCCGTCTCAAAAATCCATCTATCCATCCATCCATCCATCCATCCATCCATCCATCCATCCATATGTATATACATAAGGGGCACTTGGGTGGCTCAGTCGGTTAAGCATCTGACTTCGACTCAGGTCATGATCTCACAGTTTGTGAGTTCCATCCCCACATTGGGCTCTGTGGGGATAGCAGAGAGAGCCTACTTCAGATCTCCCTCTCTCTCTGCCCCTCCCCCCTCTCAAAAATAAATAAACATTAAAAAATAAGTAAGTAAATAAAGTCTATATATGGGAGTGACAAATGCTTGCAGATGGTGATTGTTGTATTCTACATTCAAGTGTATTCTATCCTTAACAGACTGAGACACCCCCCCCCCCAGGTGCCTTGCAGATAGAAAATTTAATTAAATGAATTAATTTTGAGAGAAAGATGGTGCAAGTAAGTGAGGGGCTGAGAGAGGGAGGGAGAGAGAGAGAGAAGCAGGCTTACCCAAAGCAAGGCTCAAGCTCACAACCGTGAGATCATGACCTAAGCCAAAATCAGATGCCTAACCGAAGGAGCCACCCAGGCACCCTTTTTTTTTTTTTTTTTTTAAACAGAGCATTTTAAACAAATATGCCACCTCGGCTTTTTCTTTAAGAGATCTAAGTGTAATGAGATTATCTGCCATTATAAAGCTATTCTAAGCCTTGCAATATGGATATAACAATGTTTCAAGGATTCCAAAACATATTTTTCAAAGACCCAGAAGAGAAAGCTTAACACAACCAGATGCAAAAGGGTTTATTAAAAATGTTGATTAAATTAGGCGATGTTGTTTTAATTGCAATTTGGAAAAATGTTTTGGAATATTCCAGAAGCACAAGTGAGAAATTATAGACTTCTGATTTGGCCTTACATAAAGTATATTTCTTATGTCATTTTAAATTTATTGATATATGAAATAATGGAGAGAAAATTCAGAGGAAAAGGTGATGGAATGTGAAACAAAAGTGATAGATTAATTATCCTGATATTGAGAAGCAAATTGTAACAAAATGTTTGCAGATTAAAACCAAAGCCACAAAACATTAAGAGGAAAAGATACATTTTGAGTAGAAGTAATGAATAAATTTGTGGATTGTTTGGAAATCCCACTAATGAAGAGAAGTAAATCATATAAGCACATTGGGAAAAGACTTACATTTCTTGCTAATTTACATGGAAAACTGACATTGATGAAACTAATGTCAAACTTCTAATACGACACTATGAGAACATCAATGACAACTAGAGGAATAAAACTTACAGAAGAAAACTTAAAATGTGCCACTACCCCATAATTTGTGAAACAAACCTGACAGAGGCTTTCTAAACTTGATATCACTTCTAAAAATGTACATGGCATTACAAACTATGACTCGTGACGTTTTTTAATTTATAAAAATTAATAATAAAACAAATCCAATCAACAATGCTAGAGGAAAGGTTGAATTCTTTCTATTCAAACTACAGATAATTACATTATAAAGCCATAGTCCTATGAATAATCAGTATGAAGCCAAACTATGTAGGATAAAAAACTAGTATGAGATTTTTTTTTTCTCATTCTAAATAAGTATTCACCTACTACCCAATTTTGTTTTCATGATTTTGCTGCGTCAAACTTAAAGCAGATTCCTCTCCAGTACTAAAGTCTTCAGGCTCCACAAATGTGTTATCTGCCTGCATAGCTTTGGTTTCCATGATGCTACTGCCCTGGTTTCCTTCTAACTCCCCCAACCACCCCTACTCCTTTTTCTAAGAGGTGTTGTGCCCCAGGACTCTGGGATGTGACTTCCGCTTGCCCCTTGCACAGTTTCTCCAGTGGTGCTCACACTTGTAACCCAGCGTTTTCTATCCCCTGAACTCCACATGGACTATTTGCCTATGTGTCAATCTGGATGTCTAACAGGCATCTCAAACAGAACACATCCCAAACAGAACTCTCTCTCTCTTTTCTTTTAAATGTTTATTTATTTTTGGGAGAGAGAGAACAAGGGGGGGGGGGGACAGAGAGAGAGAGAGAGAGAGAGAGAGACAGACAGACAGACAGACAGAATCCCAAGCAGGCTCCAGGCTCTGAGCTATCAGCACAGAGCCCAGTGAGGGGCTCAAACTCACAAACTGTGAGATCATGACCTGAGCTGAAGTTGGATGCTTAACTGATGGAGCCATCTAGGCACACCCCCTGAAACAGAACTCTTGACACACACAATAGCAAATAAACAAAAACTATTCCTCCCTCAGATTTACCAACACTGGAAATGGCACTAACAACTACCCAATTGTTTATGTCAAAACCACCAGCTATTGGGGCACCTGGGTGGCTCAGTTGGTTAGGTGTCCAACTTCAGCTCTGGTCATGATCTCAAGGTTTGTGGGTTTGGGCCCCACGTTGGGCTCTGTGCTGACAGCTCAGAGCCTGGACGCTGCTTCAGATTCTGAGTCTCCCTCTGCTCTGTCCCTCCCCTGCTCATGCTCTGTCTCTCTCAAAAATAAATAAACATTAAAAAAAAAAAACCCACTAGCCATCATCCTTGATTACTCCTCTTTTACCCCTCGATTCCAGTCCATTAGCAAATCATGTTGACTCTTCTCCCAGGCCTGTCCTTGAGCCATCCATTTCTCTCTGTTTCTGAGGCTAACATCTTAGGCCAATCCCTCATCATCCTCTTCTTGTACACCTGGAAACAGACTCCCAACTGGTCTCCTTGCCTCTCCTTTCAAAGTCCATTTTCCCCAGCCACAGTGGCTAACCAAAGTTAAATAATGGCCTTCCCTTGCTCGACAACCCCCATGTTAATGCCTCTGTCACACTAATAATAAAGTCTGAGTCTTTACTTTGGCCAGAAGACCCTATGTGGTTTGACCTCTGTCCACCTTTCCAAAGCTATCTTTCACCACACTCCTCACTAAATGTATTCTAGTCCCAGCAGGCTTTCTGCTTCTTGAGCCCTCCACACTTGTTGCATCACTGTAGTGAATGTGGATCTGGGGTTCCTTCTGCTCAGAATGTTTCTCCCCCATGGCTCTGAAAGAGTAGCTTCTTAGCAAGCCCTTCCCTAATCACTCATTCCAGTGGTTCTCCATTCGGGTGGCACCAATCTTAGGAGGTGTTTAGGAAATGTGTGGGACATCTTTATTTGTCACAGTAATTGGGGGTGGGAGGGGATGCTGGGGATGCCAGATATATGGCAACGTAGAGTTGAGTCCTCTCAGCGAAGGACTGGCCTACGTTCTGCATGACTTGGAATATCCCACTTATCATGTAGGGGGGAAAACTGTTTATGAATATATGTACCAAGAACCCACTCCATAGTCCCAAAGATATCTAACGACTAAATATTTTTTGCCTAGTTATAACATCCACTAAAATATAAAATTTGTAGGGATACAATGAAATTAACCATGTAAAGTGATGAAAGATAATCTATTGTTTTGTTTGAGGCAATATCCAGAGTTGTTGCCTGTTTGGTAAATCATGTCACTAAGGAAAATGCTAGTGATATTTGGGTCACTCCTAATACTCTCATCATTATTGGGCATTTGTGGCTTTTGCATTCGTGGAGACTCAATGTATGAATGAAAATATGTGGCCACCTCATTATGTTTTCAGTTTTCAATAGTTTACGTATTGGAATCCATATTTTATTAAAAAATTATGTCCTCTTATTTTCTCCTCTTTATTAGAGCTAGACATATACACATATTTATTTATGTCAATATGTACAGATAAATTATGTGTAAAGTAGACTGTCTTACCTAAGAATTTTATTTCAGAATCATAAATGCTCTTATATTTGTTATGGATAGAGGATATTGGGTTTGATAGGATTGAAAAATATTGAATTAATCCAAACTAGTTCCCCAGTCTCTTCCTATCACATTAACTTGTTTTATTTCCAACATAGCAATTATCACTAGCTAATAGCTTCTTTTTTTTTTTTAATGTTTATTTTTGAGACAGAGAAAGACAACATGAGCAGGGGAAAGGCAGAGAGAGAGGGAAACACAGAATTCGAAGCAGGCTCCAGGCTCTGAACTGTCAGCACAGAGCCCTATGTGGGGCTCGAACCCACAGGCTGTGAGATTATGACCTGAGCCGAAGTCAGACGCTCAACCAACTGAGCCACCCAGCCCTGTTAGCTAATAGGTTCTTATTAATTAATTGATTGATTTGATTGTTATCTGCTCACCCATTCTAGAATGTAAGCTCTCTGAGAGTATCAATTTTATCTGTCTTATTAAATGTTTTATTCTTAGTGCCTAGAACAAGTGTCACAAACAAAGTTGCCTCAACCAATGTTATTCAAAGGATGGATGGATGGATGGATGGATGGATGGATGGATGGATGGATGGATAGGATGGCAATAGTGTCTGTTTCCTGTTCAGCCCCTGAAGTTGGATTTCAGTCTCTCTAGTTTAAGCAGTGATGATCAGAAACTGACAGGAAGGCTAAATGGGATTCTGAGTATGGGTTAAAAACATTTATGGAAGATTTTGGGAGATTCTGGATGCAGATAGAGCTGTTTCAGGGCTTAGGTGAGAAGATGTGGTACAGAACTGGGGAGAAAACTATTCTCCTTCCCTCTGCACTGCCCCTAGTGTTCCTATGGCCCTTGGAGGACTGGTAGCTTTCATGGCTTCCAAAAAGTGTTGGCAAGGTATCTGTGGTTTTAGGAGAGGCCAGTGATGTTGGCAAGTTGGGCTGGAGCGAGAGGTGATGGAACACCATTAAGTGTCTAGAACTACCATCTGGTTTGTAGGCACAAGTGGGGCTTCCCTTTGGGGAGTTCCAGAAATCACTTGTGTTGGGTGCAGATAAGTCCTGCCTGAGTAGGTAGGGATGGGGAGAGTATATTTAGAGTCATGGCCATCTGGGCACCAAAATTAACTTTGACCTCTTTTTGAGTTTATGGGCTAATGGCACACACAAGATAGAGATCACATATACATCACATTTTAAATTGTCTAGATCTTTGATATCATCTGCAAATGTAGTTATATAAGAGACACTATTGAGCTACATGCTCATTGTGTTCTCTCTTTCTCTTGTCCTTGATTTGGAACCACCATGTGCAGTTGTGAATGTCAAGGCCCCCCAGCTGAGTATCCTGTGGGAATTGAAATCCAGTCCTTGCTTCACTCACCAAACCTCATGCCCTAGCTCCCTTTGCCTAGAGGAGAAGTACTTTTTCTTAATTGACACACAAATACTATCTGCTTACCAGGCCTTGGGACTGTGGCCCACCTAAAAGGACATTTTTTATTTGCATGACATGTTTGCACCAACTGGGGAGTCCCTGCCTTAATTCTTCTGTCAGTTTGCTCCTTCTTACCTTGGAGTCTCTGCAGTGATGCCTTCCAGCACAGTGAAGGCCAAAGTGGTAACTGTGCCACCGGCACGTGCTAACAGAGGCCTGGTATATTGTGAGCTTCCTGCATAGGCTCCAGAGCCAGCTCTGCACTTACTAGCCATGTGACAGTGGATAAGTGCCTTAATTTTCCCAATTGAAAACAGGGATGATAATAATAACACTCCCCTATTAGAGCTGTGAGCCTTGAAATGAATTAACATATGTAAAGGGTGATGTCTGACCTCCAGTAACCCTGGAGGGGTTACTGCCTTAGCTGTTAAGGTCTTCCTTATTCTTCCTCTTCCTTTGAGATATTTACAAAAACGGGTGCTGCCCACATGACCCCTGTCACAGCAGCCAACCTTGGATATTGAGGCTGTGACGCACCATGCTCTTGCCTAGCAAGGCCTTGACTGTCAACACAGCTGACACCAGCCCGGAAAGGCTCAGCCACAGCTGGGGCCACTGAGGCCCATCTTTGGGCCATCTTTGGCAGGGTCTTCATCTCTGTTGCTGTAGTGTTCTCACACTCTGGGCTCTGTAGGAACAGACTCCAGGGAGATAGGTGATGGTAGGGGGAGGGTCAAAGAACAATTTTTTTTCCTTTCTTTTCTCTTCTCTCTCTCTCTCTCTCTCTCTTTTTTTAGGTAGGCTTCAGGCCCAACATGGGGCTCAAACTCACAACCCCAAGATCAAGAGTCACATGCTCTTCCAACTGAGCCAGTCAGGGGCCCCCCAAAAACAATTTTTTTAAGTGGGAGCTAGCTACCAGGGCGTCTGGGTGGCTCAGTCGGTTAAGTGTCCGACTTCGGCTCAGGTCATGATCCCATGGTTTGTGAGTTCGAGCCCTGCATGGGGCTCTGTGCTGTCAGCACAGAGCCCACTTAGGATCTGCTGTCCCCCTTACGCTGCCCCTCCCACATCTCTTTTTCAAAAATAAATAAACATTTTAAAAATATATTAAGAAAAAGAAGGGAGTTACTGGACTATGTTTGATGCTGGGGATGATTCAGTTGGGAGGGAGAGGATGAGGACATAGAAGACAAAGAGAATAATTCATGGAGGGGTTGGGATCTGACCACGCTGGGCCTCACAGAAGAGAAGAGGCCTTCTGACCCCCCGCCCCCCTTGTTGTAACAGGAAGGAAGAAGGCAAGGATGAATGCAGATACTGGAAGTTTCAGAGATTCAGTGATGGGAAGATGAGGGTCTGGTAACAACCCCTGATGTCCGATGGCTTCTATTTTGTCACTGAAGCAAGAGGGTATTTTCTTGGCTCAGCAGCCCCCCATCAGTCTGTGAGCAAGCCTTCACAGGAGCAGTGTGGCATGGTGGTCCCACAGGTAGGCCTTGCAGTCAGGCAGACCGGAATTTGTTCTTTTGTGCCTCAGGTGCACAGAATGGAATTCATCCTGATCCTAATGATATACTTTCACCTCTGGTCCAGGCTGGTGCTTCACCACTTGCTCCTCCGTGTGACCTTGGACAAGTAACTCGTTGCTCTGGGCCTTCATTTCCCCAAATGCAAATCTCACCAACTACTATTTAACAAAGAATTGAGAAGTCCCAGTCAATACGATTTAAAGAAAAATATTTTCCCATTGGATCACTGAGCAAAACCCAACTGCTGTATTAAGAGAGACAGCTTTCTTATTCCAGGACAGAGCAAATGAACAAAAAGCACAGTAAGAATACAGTAAACCTAGAAATCTTCCTTCCACTTTTCACGTCAAGGTGTGCATAGAATATAATAATTCTGTGTAAACTCTGGGGTAAAGTAATGATGCAGACCTGTCCAGGAGGACCTGTCTAGACCCTAGGCCCCAGACACTGCCGATTCTGAGAGCTGAAGGGGATCAACAGCATCATTTGCCTGTAACCCTTTTATGGCATACCTGTTGGGAAGCTCTTAGAAGAGAAGAGGTCAGTAAGGGCCAGACAACTGAGAAAGGTTTCATGGAAGAGGTGACGGTAGAACTTGGCTTTGAAAGGTGGTAGGTTGGAGGGACAGTACTGATGGGAAAAGACATTCCAGCAGAGGAAATGACATGAACCAGAGCGGAGCAGTGAGGGCGAATGCTGGATTTGTGGGCTCTGGAGAGGGGTGAAGGCAGTGACAGATGATAACAGTAGGGGGTCTAGGTTGAAATATAGTGGGGTTTTTTGTGGGTTAGACCCAGAATAGAGAAATCCTAGAAATGATCACATTCAGGCCCAGGGAAGAAGGAGGTGAATATTTTTAAAAAGTCTATGTGTCGTGGAGAGTGAGGAAACAGACACTTCTGTATAATGCTGGTGCAATGTAAATGGTATGACCTCTTTGGGGAAATGCTGGAAGAATCTATCCAAATTACAAATGTACATGTCCTTTGACCCAGAATTCCACTCCAAGGAATTTATTCTACACATAGAGGTATATATCTTGTATATCAGTATGTACAAGTTTATATACTGTCCCATTTTTGTAGTAGCAAAGGTTGAAAACAAGATTTGGAAACAATGTGAATATCCACTAACAGGGGGCTCATTGAATAAATTATAGGACATCTATACATCAGAATACTATATAGTTATAAAAAGAATAAGAGAGCTCTATGTACTTCATGTTTTCAAATATATATTAAATGGGGGCGCCTGGGTGGCTCAGTCGGTTGAGCGTCCGACTTGGGCTCAGGTCATGATCTTGCAGTCTGTGAGTTCAAGCCCCATGTCGCTCTGTGCTGACAGCTCAGAGCCTGGAGCCTGCTTCGGATTCTGTGTCTCCCTCACTCTCTGCCCCTCCCCCACTCATGCTCTGTTTCTCTCTGTCTCAAAAATAAACGTTAAAAATTTTTTTAAAAAAGTGCAAAAATCAAGGTACAGAATACAATGTTTAAAGTGCTGATGCAGGTGCAAAAAGCAAGGGAGAGAAAAGATTTGTGCACGGGTCTGTATGTGTGTGTGTGTATTTATGCATAAAATAAAGGATACATAAAAAATTAACATTCGCTGCTTCTGAGTCAGGAAACTGGTTGCTAAGGGACAAGAGTGGGAAGAAAACTTTTTATAGCATATCTTATTCTTCTTCCAAAAATTTGAACTCAAGTGGATTCTTTATATATTTAAAAATAAATTAAAATCAAGAAAATCCCTCAGACTACTTAAAAAAAAAAAAAAAACGGTATAGCATCCATGATCTTAGATGCTCTAAGCATGTAGGATACATCCTAAGAGAAAAAAAAGTTTTGATTAGTTTATTTCTTTTAAATCAAGCCTTTGTTTATTCTACTTTTATGAGTCTTCCGGATTCCTGTTTTCATATTAAATATTCCAGCAATGGCCACTTGGTTCCACTTTAATTCAAAATCTCTTAATATCATCTGCGTTTAATTAGTCATCCCAAAACATTTGTGCTTATTTTGTATATGGATTTAAAGAGATTGTATCATTCAAGCTTCAGACTGAATTACACTATGTGTGAACCTCAGAATTGTTCACATCGTTTGATTTTATCCTTTTCACATAAGTGCTCAATAAAGACTGAACGATAATGCTATCCCTGTGTGTATTAGCAAACACTCCTCTTGACCTTGATGGAACTAACAAGTCCATTCATTGTTTTCCTCCCTTGAAAAAGAAATTGAAAATTGCCAAATGCACATTTTCCCCAGTTCTAAGTCTATGTCTAACCACACCCTGTCTGGACATAAAAATGCAGCCTCATTCGAGTTTGTTATTGGTAAGTACTTCCAGACACTAGCGAGCAGCTTCTTCCTGTCCCCTGATCCCTATCCCCAAATTGAGAAGAAGAAACTTTGGTAGAAAGTTCAAGTATTCTTAATCAGTAATTGGGTCAACAAAGCAGATGTTCCTGAAGCAATACTCTTGATCTATATGTGGTCGAATCCCTTGGTAACAAAGGAAAAAGCAAATTTCTCATAAAATGGTGTGCTATCTCCATGGGAGGGCCCTGGCCAAATTCCATTATAAAGGAGTGCTAGACACAGCCTGCATTCTTGTTGTAATAAATATTGCTTGAAATATTTAAACTCTCTGGGCCATGGAATTTTGTGTTAAAAATAGTTGTTCTTGTTATAGTTGTGGCTGTGTTTTAACAGACTGGTACATTCACTGTAACTTCATGTCGCTGCCCACCCAGACTGTGTACAGGTTCCGAAAGCAGTAAAACATGGTCTCCACCAGTTTGCTACTAATTGAAAAGAATACTGGAGGTGGATGGGCCAAAGGGAAAAGATGGGTCATCTCTCCTTTCTACCAATGGGCAAACAAAGCTGGGGCTTTTTGTAAGCCAAGGGGAAGTTTTCAATGGCCTAAAAATAACCTTTCAAAGTTTACATAATCTACAGGTCCAAGTAGCATTATGCACTGGGAAAGCAAATAAGGTATCGGAACAAATGCTGCAAAAGCTTTTTGTCTCCTTGACCACTATCAACCACAATGTAGGTTTTCCATGATTTTCTTTTAGCCATTGACACTCATTCTCATTTATTTTAACAGGAATATCACAGAACATGCTCTCATCAAGCTAATGTAGGACATCAAGCATCATGAAAAATTACTCTGGCATGTGCAGAGGATCTAATATCCCAGTTTTCAGTACCAAAGCCAGGTGCGCAACACTGTTCCCTTCCTCCCACCAGGCATCCAGAATAAGTTTTACTTCTTAAACGCAGAGGCGGCAGTAAGAACCCTTGAGCGTTTGCGGTCGGTTCCCATGTAGTTTCCAAATATGTCCTCTAGGTGTCTCCAGTGACCAGTATTGGTGGAGATTTCCGCGTAAGGGGGCCAGCGGCGCCGGGACGATTTCAGCTTGCAGGAACAAGTTCTGCAATCGCTTCTTTAGAGCATTTTGATGGTCTCGAATGAAGTATTTTGGATTCCATGTTTGTTTTTCGTGCAATAAATACTTCTAAATATTGAAAAAACTTTGTGCATTCATCTTAGGTAAAGTACTGTTCTGTTTCTACACCGTGATTATTCAGGAAACTTTCTCCTAATGTAAGTGGTTTAAATTGTTAAAAAAAACAAAAACAAAACCAAAAAAACCTAAAAAACAAAAACAAAACAACTAAACAAACCCTAAGTGGCTAAAGCAAACACATTTCTTGGGGTGTAGTGGGGGGAGATTAGGAAATAAAATGTGTAATTATTGAAAATTGTGAATTTAGTCTACCTCATGCAAATTAGTTGGCACAAAAGATAGTCTGAGTAAACTCTGCAGCGGGCTTAGGTTGTCAGGCTGTGAGCTCCATCCAGCCTGTTCCTTTATTATTGTAAATTTGGGTTTGGAGAGAATTCTAAATATGTAAAGAGTAGGAAGATCATGTTGTTCTCTAAACCTAAGGGAAATAATTTGAGGAGGGGATTGTGATTTGGAATTTGACAGATAAATGTGGATAGGGTCAATGTATATTGAGCTAGGGAGTTTTTATTTGCAAGATCGCATGATCCTTAGTGTAAGATACTGATGACCCAGCAGAGGTTCGCAACATCTAAAAATGTCACTTTCAAATAAGTTTCCTTCAAATATTTTTCAAATGTTTTTACATTCAAAATAAGTAAGCAAGACAATTAATTTGCAATTATAATGAAAAGATCACACTAAAGCACCCCTTTTCATGAAATCATTTCCTTTTGTTCCTTTGTCCTTAGAGCTACAGAATATCAAAGCATTTCTTTTTTAAAGCTTTTTTATTTGGAAATAGTTTTCAAACTTACAAAAAAGTTTGCAAATGTAAAAAGAGTTGCAAGGAACACTCAGAACTTTTATTCAGATTCACTTATATTTAATGTTTATGCCATTTACTTAGTCATTTGTGCTCCTTTACTTCTCCCTCTCTCTGTATTTTTTTCTCGACCTTTTAAGGGTAAGTTACAAACATCATGGCCTTTTACGCCTAAATTCTTCAGTGGGTATTTCCTAAGCATGACTCCCATGCAGTCATTTACTTCTTAAAAATTTTTTTAAATTATGTTTATTTATTTTTGAGAGGCAGAGAGAGACAGAGCACGAACGGGGGAGGGGCAGAGAGAGAGGGAGACACAGAATCCGAAGCATGTTCCAGGCCCTGAGCCACAGAGCCCTATGTGGGGCTTGAACTCACTAATTGCAAGATCCTGACATAAGTCCAAGTCGGATGCTCAACTGACTGAGCCATGCAGGTACCCTACTTCTTAAATTTATATTGATACAAGGCTTTCCTTTCAGGTGCTATCCATGCTCCAGTTTTATCAGTAATCTAGTAATGTCCCTTTGTAGTATTTTTCTTCTTCAGTGGATCCAATCTAGGGTTAGGTATTGCATTTAGTTGTCAAGGGTTTCCAGCCTCCTCTCATCTGGAGCAAATCCCACTACCTTTCCTTGATCTCTTATGATATTGACAGTTTTTAAAGAGGGGCGCCTGGGTGGCCCAGTCAGTTGGGCATTGGGCTCTTGATCTTAGCTCAGGTCATGGTCTCACAGTTCATGAGATCAAGCCCTCCGTCAGGCTCTGTGCTGACAGTCTGGAGCCTGCTTGGGATTCTTTCTCTTCCTCTCTTTCTGCTCGTCCCCTGATCGTTCTCTGTCTCTCTAAATAAACAAACAAACAAACAAATAGTTTTGCAACAAAAAAAAAAAGAAAAAGACAGAATATAGTTGTTCCCCCCACTTTTAAAAATGAATATAACATTTCTCATTTTGTGTTTACCTGATGTTTCCTTGTGATTAGATTGAGATTGTGCATTCTCAACCAGATTACTGCCTAGGTGATGTATCCTGTCTGGATATTGCTTCTGGAAGCACATAGTGTCCATCTGTCTTGTGATACTAATTTTGATACCCTGGTCAAGATCTTGCCTGATTTTTGCATTATACAATTTGCTTTTTCTCTTTCTCTTGTAACTGACAGGATTATACAGATATCCCACATCTAACTAAAAATTTCCTCCAAGATGTAACATTCATTGACAATTCTTTCTTAGTTGGATTTTAACCATTAATAGTTGCAAAATGGTAATTTTCTTTTTAAAAATGTTTTCTTTATTTATTTTGGGGGGTGGCAGTGAAAGGGAGAGAGAGAATCACAAGCAGGCTCTGCACTGTCAGCGCAGAGCCCGACTTAGGGCTCAATTTCACGATCTGCAAGATCATGAACTCAGCCAAGATCAAGAGTCAGATGCTTAATTGACTGTGCCACCCAGGCACCCTGCAAAATGATAATTTTCTAACTCCAGTACCACCTCAGTATTTATTATTTGCTTCTCTGCATTCTACTGTAAACTAGAGACCCTGACTTTTATCGATCATCTATCATTATAATCATCATTCTTATCTATGTATTTTTGGAGTGGACAGATGAATTCTGATTTATTCAGTGGCTTAAAATTCATGATTGATGCTGAGACATTGATACTCAAATTGTTCCAGATTTGGCCAGGAGTAGTCCATTCAAGCCAGTCGTGGTATCCTTTTAACATGTTTTCATCTCTGTTTTGGGTACCTTCTTACTTTCTGGCACAGCAAGATACCCCAGAGTCTTTTGGATCTATCCTGTTTTGTCTCTGGAATCAGACATTTCTCTGAGAACTCCTAGATCCTCTTAGTGGGGAGTTGTATTAGGGACCAAAGTCTAGGTATGTTTGTTGCTACTTGGAGCATCTTTTCCTTTTGGACCTTTTAGTGTATAGAGCTAAGACATACATACATTTATACATGCATATGTATACACATATACATGTATATGTTTATAATATACACATACACACATATATATATGCATATAAACATACATATTTTAGAAATCATAGTTCATACTAGTTCCTCCAACTCCAGCACAGTTATACAGGATTCTTTCTGGCTTTCTGCCATTTCATATTTGTATGTTCCTTCTTCCACAATGAGAATATGGCTTTCAATAATATCAACCCATATACTCATTTTCAAAGCATTTTTTTCAACTTTTCATATATGGCTCCACACACAGACAAAAATTTTTTTGGTAGTTTCAAGTTTTTATTTAAATCCTAGTTAGTTAACATACAGTGTAATATTCGTTTCAGGTGTAGAGTTTAGTGATTCATCATCTACATACAACACTCAGTGCTCATCCCGATAAGTGCCCTCCTTAATACCCATCCCTGACCACCTCCCCTCCAGCAATCCTCGGTTTGTTCTCTATACTTAAAAGTCTGTTTTATGGTTTGCCTCTCTCTTTTGTTTCTCCCTATGATCATCTATTTTGTTTCTTAAATTCTACATAAGTGAAGTCATAGAGTATTTGTCTTTTTTACTGACTTATTTTGCTTGGCATAATACTCTGTAGCTCTATCCACGTCATTGCAAATGGCAAGATTTCATTCTTTTTGATGGCTGAGTAAAATTCCACTGTGTGTGTGTGTGTGTGTGTGTGTGTGTGTGTGTGTATACACTGTGTGTGTGTGTGTGTGTGTGTATATATATATATATCACATCTTTATCCATTCATCAGTTGATGGACACTTGGGTTCTTTCTATAATTTGGCTATTATAGATAATGCTGCTCTAAACATTGGGGTGCATTTGCCTCTTCAAATCAGAATTTTTGCATCCTTTGGGTAAATACCTAGTAGTGCTGGTATTGTAGGGTAGTTCTATTTTTTAACTTTGATTCTGTTTTTCAGAGTGGCTGCCCCAGTTTGCATTCCCATCAACAGTGTAAGAGTGTTCCCCATTCTCTGCATCCTCACCAACATCTGTTGTTTTCTGTGTTGTTCATTTTAGCCATTCTGAACAGGTGTGAGGTGATATCTCCTTGTGGTTTTGATTTGTATTTCCCTGATGATGAGCAATGTTAAGCATCTTTTCATGTACCTGCTAGCCATCTGAATGTCTTCTTGGAAAAATATCTATTCATATGTCTTCTGTCCATTTTTAAACCAGACTATTTGTTTTCTGGGTGTTGAGTTTTACAGTCCTTTATATATTTTGGATACTAACCCTTTATCAGATATGCCATTTGCAAATATCTTCTCCCATTCTGTCAGTTGCCTTTCAGTTTTGTTGATTGTTTCCTTTGCTGTGCAGAAGCTTTTTATTTTGATGAAGTCCCAATAGTTTATTTTTGCTTTTGTTTCCTTTGCTTCAGGATACGTATCTAGAAAGAAGTTGCTATGGCGATGTCAAAGAGGTTACTGCCTGTATTCTCCTCTTGGATTTTGATGGTTCCCTGTCTCACATTTAGATCTTCCATCTATTTGAATTTATTTCTGTGTATAGTAGAAGAAAATGGTCCAGTTTCATTGTGGTTTAAATTTGCAGAAGACCATTATTTTTCTAAAGCTCATTATGTATCCTATAAAGAATAATGCCAAGACAAATTTCTAACCATTGAACAAAACTGTAAAAAATAGAAAACTCTGAATTTTTTTTCTTTCCACATTAAGGACTTTGCAAATCTGCAGTACCAGTTCTCATATGATTTTTTAAATTGGAAGTAGGTTGAGTGGGACAAATACTTTGAGTTAGAGAGAAAGACAAACTAGCCAGCTGCCCTATACTAAATAGGACAGGACAGGTGGGATTTTAAGTTTCCTGTCCCATGTGACTCAGTGTCCTTTAATATGTTTTCTTTTATAATGTGGGGCATGAAGAAGACGAGAGGAGGCTGAGGCAAGAAGTAAGCCAGGGACCGTAGTGAGAGAGAACTGGTACTTGGCAGTGGTTACAAGAATGGAGCCCACTGGTTCTGGTTTCTGCAAATCAGTTTTAGAACTATACTTAGACAGGCCTGGCTCTCAGTCTAGCTGGCTTTTTGGTCTTGGGTCATAAAAGAACTTCCTGAAAAGAAAAGGCTGTATCATTGTTGAAAGTGACTTCCTCTTTGCATTAAAAAAATTTTTTTTAATGTTTATTTTTTTGAGAGACATAGAGAGAGCACAAGTTGGGGAGGGGCAGAGAGAGAAGGAGACACAGAATCTGAAGCAGACTCCAGGCTCTGAGCTGTCAGCACAGAGCCTGACTCAGGACTCGAACTCACAAACTGTGAGATCATGACCTGAGCTGAAGTCAGACGCTTAACCAACTGAGCCACCCAGGTGCCCCTCTCTTTGAAATTTTAAAATGAATATAGGCTGTTTTCAGTTTAGGATACTGTGGAAACAATCTCTCTGAAGGTTGATAGCTGGTTAAAAGTATCACCAATAGTCTTTCAGCCCTTAAGATTCTATCATCCTATGAATGAAGAGGTAACTGTACCACTTACTGGGTTAGTTTTGCTATTGTCTAATTAAAGTGCAGACATTCCTGGAATGATATTGCCTTCACAGAGCAGTCTCCTCCAGACTTTCATCTATAACTACTCAGGTCTTCTGACCTTTCTGTTCTTATAACCCTTCTGATTCCCTGGCTACTCTCCATGTTGCAGGGAGACACCAGGGAGGAGTCACTGCAATTCCAATTTGACCTATTCTAGAGTCAGTAAAAGGTAGGACCTACAAATTCTCTCTTCTTTTGATGGTCACTCCCTTTCTGTGCACACACCTCCTTTTCCCTTGATTCCAGAATTCTAGTCTTTCCTGCTTCTCTAATGCCTCTTCTTCCTCTCACTCCCCACATACCAACTTGCTTCTAAACTGTGACTGATGGACAGCATTCCCCAGTGTGGCATCTAATCTTTCTTAAATTTCACAAGACTTGAATTGATACTGAAGATCTCCATCCCCTACCCCTCAGAAAGAATGCTTTGTTTTAGATTCTTCAGGACAGGGCTCCATCTGCCTTCAAGAGAAACATAAAATACTCCATGAGTTTGAGATAAGGCAAGAGAGCTAAAGACAACCCCACCCAGCTTCCACCAAGTGGGGTTGTAGGAACAGTTTTCATTAATTAATTAATTAATTCATTCATTCATTTGTTATTTATTGAGCACAAACCATGTGCCAGGCAGGAGATGGACAATAAATAGTAGATAAGTACAAAAGTAAATGAATTAAAAACAAGGTAACAAAAGTCTGTGATAAATCTTATGGAGGAAATAAATAGAATGACGATATAAAATATAACTGGAGTAGAGGTTTCATTTCTTAGTCTTTACAAAAGGAAAAAAAAAACCCATAAAGATGGAGATTATAGACCAGAAAGGGGCCTCCTGTCACCTGATCCTTCTCTATTATTTCCATCAGTGCCTTCAATGCACTCTTTAATTTTTTTATTAAAAATTTTTTTTTCAATGTTTTAGTTTTGAGATGCAGAGAGAGACAGGGTGTGAGTAGGGAAGTGGCAGAGAGAGAGGGAGACACAGAATTCAAAGCAGGCTCCAGGCTCTGAGCTGTCAGCACAGAGCCCGACGCAGGGCTAAAACCCACCAACCATGAGATCATGACGTGGGCCAAAGTCGGACGCCCAACTGACTGAGCCACCCAGGCGCCCCTTCAATGCACTCTTTTAATCAGCCATGTCTCATTTTCCTGAGAAAGTCTGCCTTTACCTCTGTCCCTGTGCCATTGCACTTTTTGGATCTCTTATCCTTTCCTCTAATCCATGCTGTCATTCTAGATCTTATTCCTCCTTTTGTTCACTCATTCACTGACAAAGCCCTCCATGATTGTGCCAATTCTTTCTTCCTTCTCTTAGTTCTGTAGTACTTGAAAGTTTATCACACAATTTTAATTATATATTGTCTTAATGTATTTGACATTCTCATCTACTTCAGCTTTGTTTCTCTGATCTGTTAGGTCTTAAAGTCAGGGATGGTATCTCCTATTTGCTTGGGTGCTCAGCAACTATTGGGCATACAAAAAGTGTTAATACTTACAAGCCTTATACTTAGCCAATATTGATTGGCAGAAGAGAATATTAGGCTGTTGCAGGCTAGAGGAAGAGCTATTTTACGGCCAGCAGGGTCTTGTGGTACACCTCAAATTGTGCTACATAGCAGGTTGCCCTTCTTCCTACATTGGCTGGCATTGTACTGACTTACCCAGCTGCAAAAAAGCCTTCTTCCAAAATGCAGCACCTGCCAATGACTTCTCCACTCACTTCCTGGCAGGTTATAGACCAAAACCCCAGACAAACCACAATTTGTTTTATTTAATTGTATCACTAGTCTTCACTGTTTCTCTTATCCCCCTCCCCTCCCTCCTGCATAGATAATCCAGATCTCTAGAGCAAAATTGGCTTACATAAAAATGTAGTTATTACTCCTTGGGAAGTTGGAAGAGAAGGAGAATACTGTTTACTATCTCGTTTTACCATGATAAGAAGTAACGTTATCTGAAATAGGAGCCTCCACAGGCAAAGTTGTATTTTCCCATAGGTCGTAACATTTGGGTAATAGAGATATAGCTATCGTTGAGATGCAGACATCAGTTATTTGAAAGGCAGCATTTTAGGTAGCGTGGGATGATAACCATTTATCAAATCTAGGTACATTCTTTACTCACTGGAAGTATTATTTGCATTAGACTTTAAAGATAAGTTAGAGGAGTGCCTGGGTGGCTCAGTTGGTTAAGCATCCGACTTGGGCTCAGGAAATGATCTCAGGGTTTGTGAGTTTGAACCCCGCGTTGGGCTCTGTGCTGACAGCTCAGAGCCTGGAGCCTGCTAAGGATTCTGTGTCTCCCTCACTTTTTGCTCCCCCCCCCTCCCCGTGCTCTCTCTCTTTCTCTCTCTCAACAATAAATAAACATGAAAAAAAGACAAGTTAGAAAGTGATACCTATATAAGAATCGTATTATTTCAGCTTTTCCTTGTTCACTCATTCACCGACAAAGCATTTCATGGTTGCTCCAATTTCTTGTTCCTTCTGTGAATTCACTAGCACTTGAGATCTCTCCCAGTTTAAAAAATAGAGTCTTATTTCTTTGATATAGATTCTTAAATTTGGCATTCATAGTCTTAATTTATTGGATATTGCTTCATTGAATCCATTTATTTGTGGGATTTTACGTAATTTCATACTCTGTCCAAATGAGAATATTTCGTTTCTGTGCCTGAGCACAGCTGTGGTGGATAATAATGTAGAGCTTATTAAAGGGGAACACATGTCTTGCTCAAGTGAGTTCCTGCTCAGTTAAGTTTTCTTATAATAAATATTTGTATTTATGTATATATTTATATATTGAATCTGTGCTTACAATTGGAAACTTGGCTTTTTATCTCATTTCCCGGAAAACAAAACAAGGCAAGTTTAAGTGATTAAATGCTAGGGCATGAGAGGGGAAAGTTACAGATTGTCTGTGGTTACTATTGAAAACATTCTGAAATAGTGCCTGATGTATTAGAGGCTTGTTTGTTTCCTTCTTAAAAAGAGCTTGGATGTGAATGAACCCAATAGTGGAAGGGGCTCCTGCAAGACCAGCATTTCCAGCGTGGAATTTGTGAGTGGGTGGGAAATGCTTAATTGCTATTTACCTGCCTACCGCTGCCTTTGACATACATGATGAGCCAGCGTCATTTGACTGTCACCTCCTTAGGAGGCAGGATTCTTCAGCCCACACTCTGCTCAGCACTGACTTCATCTCTGTGCATGCTTTGTGTCTGTATTTTTTGCCCAGACTGTGCATTTTGAGGGAAGCACCAACCCAAGACAGGCTCTTCAGCTTTGTCATTGTAGGGAGACCAACAGAGCCTCCCACACAGCGACACCCTCAAAGGGAGGCAGGGGTGCCAGTTCCTTTGAAGAAGCATTTCTTAAACAAAAGGGATTCCCCTATGTGCTGGTATGCCTGACAGTTCTTCCTTTCTTCCTTTCCCACCACACTAGGCAGCACTCACAGATGGGTGGCTATTTGTACTTATTAGGCCATATGTTGCCAAATAAGTAAATAAATGAATAAATCAATAAATAAAAAAATAAATGCTGTAGACCTCTAGGCTCTGGCTTCAACTCCTTAAAAGTTCGAGTTGCAAGGGTGCAATTACAAATTTGTAAACAAGCCAAACGTGTTTTAGAAATAAAATAGATGGGTACCCAATATAACAGCTCTAGCTAGTGCCTGGGTTAGTATTAGTTAATTCACATATACCACAAGTCCAAGTGTATTCTCTAAAACATGATAGAGCCTCATAGTCAAAACAAGAGATCCCAGTTAGGAAGCCCGGACTCTTATCTTCTACATAGTGAGTATCTTCTGTAACTCTCAGCAGATTTGTGTTGCTGGAGAACTGCACCACCGAAGTCTTCTGTTAAGAATGGACCTGAACTACCAGATCAGTATCAAAATAAACTCATTCTCTGCAGGACTCCTGGGAAGGGAACAGCCCATGGCCAGCCCAGAACTCCAGGCACCTGTGTTCTAGATGAGACTACTCTGGCCCCACAACAGTTCTACAATCTGACCCACAACCCCAAGTCCAGGTGGGAGCTAACTCAGTCGTCGAGGGGGTGTGATGCCAAGGGGAGGCGTTCCTTGGTGTATCAGCCCACGTTCTGCTGGCTCCCTTCTCCTGACAGAAGCTTCGCTGGAGCACAAGGAAGACAATGGGAGCCCAACCCTTGCCCACAACAGTTCCCACCTGCCGCGCAAGGTGCTAGATGAGAGTCCCCCAGGGCTTGGGTGGAAGCTGGTGCTGCCTGGACAGGCCCAGACACTTAGCTTGGGAAAAGGTGTACTCATTCTGGGGGCTTTCCATTAGTTGTCTAAACTGTGCAGCTCTCCAACTGGATCTTCTCTATTTGTTTTTTCCCTCCCTTTGGGGCACATATTCTCCACCTTGATGGCCAACTCACCAGCAAATTCACAACGTCCTTACATAGTTCCCTTCACAAAAGCTTTAGATTCCCAAGCAGTGTAACAAATTAGTAGTGTGCTTCCCCCCACCCCCCCAACTTCTCAGAAAATCCCTTTGCAAACATTTCTGTAGTTACTGCTGTGTCCCTTACCTCCCCCCCCCCTTTTTTCCTGATGGACTTTCCTGGTCCACAGATGCTTTTTACACGTGATGGCAGATATTCAGCAGGTGTGTCATCCAAGTTGGGCAGGACACCTTTACCTCCTTTCCCACAGCCCACCCTGGGAGCCTAGGGAATTTGGCCAGTCTTCCATGCTCTGCTGGAAGATGAGAGGAAATCAGTGTTTTACTCCTATGATTCTGTTCCTCTTTCTCCAGTTTGGGCCCGGTTGCTGATTTAGGTGCACAGAAAGGATAATTTGTAGAATTGCTTTTGGTAGACCGGAAGAAAGGAGATAGAGCCAAGGCTCGGCCTGTGGTTACGTGACAATCCGCCGGCTGAGGGAGTCGGCAACATGCCCAGAGGTGGTGAGGAAACTGCAACTCCTTCCATGGAGATAAAAACCAGAATTCCCCTGGGTCAATCTCCAAGCAGAAGAATTGGGAAGAACCCGAGAAAAGCAAGATGGCGCCCTTGTCTAAATATAGTAGAGCGTGCAGCAGCGATCGTTAAAGCAGTCTTTGGAGTTATCAGGGGAAGCTATTCATGCATTTAGGTTTGCGCTGAGCACCTAAACACGTGGGAGGGAGTCTGGATCAGTTTGCCCATCTCTGCATTTTTACACCACCTTTCCACCAGAGAACCCAGGTGCTCAGACTGCACCCAGTTGGATGACTTTCCCCCTCCCAAAAACCTGGCAGGGGCCCAGGCTAAACATGATGGCAGTGTTTGAGCAAGAGACGCTCCACCCCTGCCCAGGTCCCGCCTTCACCCCTCCTTCCCCTCCCAGCTAAAAGCAGCTAGGCCCCTCATGGGATCAAGTGAACATTATCAGCTTCTGATAATGAGATCTTGGGCTCCAATAAGGAAAGAAGGAGATGGAGATTAGCTCTCGAACACTATTTGTAGCCCTGTCTGGCGGCCTCTGCGCTTTCATTGACTGCTTCCTGATGCTGGGAGGAAAACCCTGGGCAGGGACGGCTCGCCTACCTGGCACGGCAGTGTGGGGAAAGGCAGATGAGGGTGTGTTCCTTTCATCACACTGTCCAAAGGGTGGCGGGGAGCAGGAAGAGCTGGCCACCTGGCATGACTGGTACTAACCCTGCTTGGAGGTTCCCACCAAGTCTGGGGGCACAATCTGCCAGCATTTCCAAAGCTTCGCGATTTTTGTTCTATCAGGGCGCAAGTGGCCCTGTAGTGTACTTACCAGTTTCTAAAATCATCTGCCTAATTTTGAAACAAAAATGTCTCCTTTAGCCCGGTCCTAAGCAATGATATCCATGAAATCACCGATTTGATGTTTTCTAATATACTTTCAAGTAAATATGTAACTGCCAAAATAAAAAAGAAAATAAATACAAAGTTTAAAAATAAAATGAAAAGTGCTAATTTGTGAAGCACCTGAAAACTATTTGGAGTAACACATCTTAGGAAACTGAGCAGGATATGTTGGCTTTGGAGGATAGGATATACTCAGTAAGAATGTTGTGCTGTGTCAGTATGAGAAGATTGACACTGAGTTGATTCCATCCTCCTCTTCCTTTTTTTTTTTTAATGTTTATTTATTTATTTTGAGAAAAGGGTGGGGAGGGGCGGAGAGAGAGGAAGAGAGAGAGAATCCCAGGCAGGCTCAGCACTGTCAGCGCAGAGCTTGACCCAGGCTCGAACTCACAAACCATGAGATCATGACCTGAGCCAAAATCAAGAGCTGGATTTTCAACCATCTGAGCTACCCAGGCACTCCCTCCCCCCACCACATTTTTCTAACATGAGACTCAAGATTCCATTCTTCTTGTAAATGAGGAGGAGGAGGAGGGGAAAGAGGAGAAGGAGAAGACAGAAGGAAAAGGAGGAAAAATACACGTTTGGTAATTAGGAGGCTAAGTAGTTGTAAAACATGGATCTCAGTTGATGAGGCTAAGGTAAGAAAACATTTTGATAATCATACAGACCAATACTTTTTGCTCATAGCACTACTTATATTGCAATTCTGCAATGGTGTAGCAAGCAGGCTGGACAATCCTGAAGTAACCCAAGTCTTCAAAGTCCTGATGGCCTAGCACACACTAGTTTCCTTTTCCCTCACCCAAAGACTGCTGTAGGTTAAGCGGGTTCTCTGAGGCATCTCCCTTCCAAGGATGACTCACAGATCCAATCCTGTGGCTTTGCAATCTCAGCACGCGGTCACCAGAGTTGCCACAGAAGAGGAAAAGCACCTGGAGAGTCATCCAGGGACATTTCACTGCCCAAGCCCCAAAATGACCTGTGTGGGTCCCCTGGCCCTATGTAGCAACCAGAGAGGATGGGACATCTTTTCCTCTGGGAGTCTGGAAAAAGGAGAAGAACAGGCTATGGATGAATACTGGAAATCTCTACCATAAGTAAGAAGAATACAACTCTTGAAACCTGATAGTCTGTGTTACCACTCACCAGTTACGTGTTCCTTCATACATAACACTGACATGAGGATGGCCACTTTGTGGCTTTACTTGGAGGTTCGATAAGGTATCACATATTAAGTTCCCAGGGTTTTACTGCCTTTATCTGGTTAATCTGGACAAAAATGTGTGGTGTGATAGAGATATCAAGTTTGCTTCAGGGAGTTGGATGCTGAACTAGGACTGAATTCCAAGCCTTAGGGTGCGGCTGCTGCTGTGAGACATAGTGTGTCCCTTTGTGCATCCCTGCCACCCAGCAAACGATAGTTCTCATTTCCTCCCCTCCGTGACAAGACTGAAGGAGCCAGTATTAGGTTCTGAGTTCTATTTAGAGCAACAACAACTTTTTAAAACACTGTGGTAAAAAATACATAACATTAAATTTACCATCATAACCATTTTTAAGTGTAGAGTTCAACAGTGTTAAGTATATTCCCACTGTTGGGCAACAGCTCTCCAGAACTTTCTCATCTTGAAAAACTGAAGCTCTATACCCATTAAACAACAAGTTCCCACCTCCCCTCTCTCCCCAGCCCCCGGAAACCACCATTCCACTTTCCATGTCTATCAATTTGACTGCTTTGGATGCCTCATATAAGGGGAACAATAACAACAATTTTTAGTTAAAAACCGTGATTAGAAAACAACAGATCCCCATGGATAACAAACGTACCCCTCTTTCACTACAAATACAATTTTTGAAACTGAGAAAGGGAATAACAAGATCTGTGACACTGGTAGACTTGATGGATCTAATGTCTCCTCTGGTGGCTGTAAAGCAATTAACAAAACACAACTGTGGAAGTTAAAATCCTTATATTTCCTCATAAAATTCACTTCTTGTGCTTAATCTGTTACCCTCAGTAGTGAAGTTTGAGAGTCATCAATATGACAGTACAGCAATATTGCCTCATCAGTCATGATTTACTTAATGTTTTCTGAATTTAGTAATATTTGATTAAAATTTAATGTGAACATATCATATCATGCCATATATATTATTGCATCCATTAATCAGGTAACTATAGTAATGAAATGCCGGAAGGTTGGATGAAAAAGGAGCCAAAGTCTTGATATATGTTTGACATAATTCTGTGAGTGATTAACCAAAAAAGAAAAAAGTCAGTCATACAAAGCTTCATTAATATATATTACTTTTACAATCATCTATGTATCATCAGATATTTTTAACCTTTGTTAAGCTGGATTTTTAATTTACTTAAAGACACTGAATATTAATAACCATGAAAGATATACATTGTTCCATTGAAGCACAAGTTGACAGAATGATTCATAGCTTATTCTAGGTTTTTTTTTTTTTTTTTTGTATAACGATGTGTGTTAAAACATTATCTAAGTTATTTAATCAGTTTATCATGGGGAGAAATAGCACATATTTAGCATATGGCTGTGCAAAATGCTAATTTCAATATCATATCATATTGCTATCATCTTCAGCTTCCATGGTTATTGACCATAGCAGGTAATCAGTGTGATGATGCATAATTTATGTCTGACAAAGGCTGGTGTTTGTGTATAAAAGTTCTCTTTTTCCTATTAAAACATTGAAATTAGTCATAACTTGTTTCTTTTAATGCTTCTATTTTAATAAACTAATAAATGACCAACTGCTATGTCAACATCTAACTGCCCTGGTCTTCAAAATAGTTAAAGAAAGAATAGTTAAATAGTTAAGTGGAAGGATTTGCCCTTGGAGAAAACATGAATAGAATAGAAAGTTCTTTGCAAGATGGTTTAATTTTGACTTAGTGGAAGAATGATTATTTAAACACAGTTTTACTCTTAGTTGTTTCCTTTGTAAAATTCTGTCAAAGCACACTCTGTTCACTCATTCATTCATCATGTTTTTTTATCAAACACTTCTCTTGACAGGCATTGTGCTAGGCTCAGGGATACGACATGAAATGATACGGTCCCTGGTTCCCGGCAGCTCACCATCTAGGGATGAGCAGAAGCTCACACAAATGCAAGCAGAGATGAGCTCCAAGACGGAGCCTGAACAAAGTGATGTGGGACACAGAGAGGAGTGTTGGAGGTTAGCCTGGGGGTGTCTGGAAAGTTTCTCAGGGGCTACAGCTGCCTTGTGTGGAGGCTTGAGATGTAAATTAAGAGTTTTCCAAACAAACATCACAGCATTGCCTATGATGCACATCGTAATCTGTTTTAATGCTTATTCAATAATAAAATGGTTTTCTTTCTTTCTTTTCTTTTTTTTTTTTTTAAAGAGTTTTCCAAACAAACATATGGGGGTGGGACTGTGGGTGATGGGTGAGCATGGGCAGATTCTGGGAAGAACGGACAGCCATATGCAAAGGCTCAGAGGCACAGAAAGCATTTTCAGGAAGAAGCGAAATTCACAAACCTGCCTCTATCTAGTCAATGTATACTGAACAATCTGGTATGATAGAGATGTCAAGATGGACTCAGGGCGCTGCATGTGGAGCTATGACTTCTTTCAAAGCCCTAAAGACCTGCAGCTCATAAACTACTATCCAGGAAATGAACTTTAATTTTCCCCTTAAATGTTCAAACAAAGTAATTGTAGATGGAATCAGGGAGCCTCAGACCATGATATACATTGTAGCTAAATTCTACCTTACTAGGGAACCCATCCTAAGAAAGTAGAGGTTAAGAAGGGCTTTAAAAAGAATGGATATCTGGACTCCAGGGGTGTTGGAATCATTTCTAGGATAAGAGTGATTCAGAATAAGGAGGTAATAGAGTTAGGAAAGAAGGAAAGTGATATCCGGAAGGGAAGATCAAACCTGCCTGTTGTATGTATCCGAAATGCTTGACCCTGTCCTTGGGAGTGGGAAGTCGCTCCCAGTTGGAGATGAATGCTTTTCATGGTTGGATGGGTCTGGTCCATGGTGAGGTCAAACATCATTTTCAGTGACTTGTTGCAACATTCATGATTAATGTTGATTTATTACTCGATCACTGTGTTATGTAAATAGGCAGCAGTTTTTGTGCGTGTCTTGGTGTGATGCTGGTTTAATTGAGTTTGGAGCTGGAGGGTGGAGGAGGTGGGAGGTTCTAGGGTTAATACTGTTAGCTTCTTCCTCAGTAGCAAACTCTTCTCATGATGGATGAAATAGCCAAACTGTTAATGGAATTCCATATGGAAGAGAGGGGTTTTATTATGGCAATTTTCTGACAGTAACAGGCAAAGATCTATAAACTAAAGAAAGTTAGTTATAAATGTTACCATGAATCAAAAACTGCAACAAAGCATATGCTAATTATCTGACTCCTTAACCAAACTAAATTTTTTATTTTATTTTACTGAATAGTGAGCTTATTTAGTGAAACACAGACATACATGGATACACGGACACACACACAGGCATGCGTGCAGAGACAATTTATACTAGAAGCAGCAACCTTATATATTTTCCAAATGATTGAAGTTTATGCCAAATGAAAATGGAAAACCCCACATTTATTATACGATTTCTATAATGAAAATGGAATTATTGTATAATCAGAAAAAAAATAATTAAACCCAGATTGTACCAGTATTTGATCTAGAAGCTTCTGTTGGGAATGTGAAACTCAAAGTGAAGACAACTTTCATATCCATGAAAGAGACACTTATCTCTAGATTTTACTTGGTACCAAGAACTACAAGTGATGAGAAAAAGAATCTCTACCCTAAGATTTGGAGATTCTGAATCAATACCTGAGTTTCTGATGACCGAGGTATCTGTACTACCAATCTGCCTTGCCCCTGCAGAGCTGCCGATACAGAGTGTGGGAGGTGAGCGGGACAAAGACTCTTCAATTGTGATCAGATAGCTGTTCACAGAAAGGTCTTCCCAGAGTTTGCTGTATAGAAAGCACAACCCACACATCATCATTATTCATTCTTCCAGCTTAAGAGGCTTGTTTTTCTGCAGATGTACCCTTCCTGTTTGGCATTTGTAACTGTGGACTGTTGTTCAGTTGAGGAAAATGCGTCATCTAAATATGAACTGAGATTTCGAGCTGATTCATGAACACCTTTTGTTGAGTGAGACATAAAGAGGAGTATCGTTGCCCAGAGTGAGGTATGCAGCCTGGCAGAATTTTACTACGATGTGCCACACCAGGCATAAGGGAGTGGGGCTGGTGCGGTCAAGGCAGCCCCTCTCTCAGAAAAAGTAAAATATGAGTGATAAGAAAATTTTTAGGGAAAATAAAGAGACAACATGCTTTAGCTTCCATTTTGCTCTATCTTTCTTTGGAGGCTTTTCCCACAGAGAGAGTGTGTTATTTTTTAAAGCAACTCCCCGATTCATTCCTTGAAGCAAATTAGCCTTCCTCCTACACTTTGATTCAGACATTTGTTTTAGGGAATGTTGCATCTACTGAGGCAGTAGAGAGAGGGGAATGACAGACTCAGTCAAAATGACAGGAGGGGATCTTGTGATTACAGGGGACATATTCATTCATTCAACATTTATTGAGCGCCCATTGTTAGCTAGGCAGTGTGTGCAATAAATGTTTGTGGAATTGATTTCTTGCCATTTCCATGACACCTCA
This sequence comes from Prionailurus viverrinus, assembly GCF_022837055.1. Lineage (NCBI taxonomy): Eukaryota > Metazoa > Chordata > Mammalia > Carnivora > Felidae > Prionailurus > Prionailurus viverrinus. The sequence continues at coordinate 25,240,558 of NC_062571.1, read as the reverse complement.
AACTTCCTGTGTCAGATGCTGAAGTATGACCCGAGCCAATTTGGTCTGGGGATTCGGAGTCCAGGACTTTGTGACCACTAGAAATCGTGGAGATAGTAACAGCACCTCGAGGAATACAATATTTTTATCAGGCTGTACATCTGCTCGAAGTTGGTCTGTTAGCTATTATCAGAGCAAATGAGATCATTCTAGTAGAGGACATACATATTTTCTATCTTAGGTCTTTTACTGTTTCCACAGTGGATCATTATCATCTAAGTTCACATCTGCATTTCACCAACTAGGAGGAAACAAATACCACCACCTTATTTCCTAACCAATGTATTATAGAAATGATCAAATTTGTTCAAAGTTCCGGGTCTAATTCCTAGCTACTTCTCAACTCTGTGACCTTGGATAAGTCACTCCTTTGAATCTCAGCTTCCTCAAATAAGCAATGAATAGAAATTAATGGACATGGAATGAGATAATGATCATAAAAATCATTTTAAACCTTTGGTGCCCTATGCAAAGGCACAGTACAGTACATTTAAAAAGGTTAGCTTAAAATCAATTAAGTCAAAGGCAGGGAACAAATTTGGGGTAGGTAAAATTTATTTTGTTGTATTGAACCCCTTAATCCTTTTCCACTTAATTAGAATGTCCTGGATGCTAAATTCCTAGATGAAATTAATTGCTAGTTAGTGCCCAAAATTCCACCTCAAAATGTGATTATCCCTGTTTTAATGTAAGTATACTTGAACTGTACATTGGTCATGTACACTTTAGTATAACTGAGAAGAGATTAAGAAGTTTATTTTAAGAAGGGAGGAAGGCTGAACACTCCTAATGGGAAGCTGAAGGGTTAGAAAAGATGTCCACATTCCCCTAAACTGTAATTCTGAAATTTTCAAACTACAGAACTTTTTGGTAACTCATTTAGCACCAAAACTTGCCCTGAATGGATATGAGACTATTTAGATTCTTTATTTTTCCCACTTAGTATGATTGGATGTTCAAATGCTTTGCTGTAGAATGTAAACGGATTTGACTAGAAAAGGGTTTTCCTGAGGCCCTGATGAGGATATAATGCAGCATATAGCATATTATACAAAATCTGAAAAAGTTTAAATTCCAAAAAACACTGGGGCCCAATGATTTCACTGAACCTATACAAATATTTTGTACTGCCCAGATTACTTCCATATTATTGTCTTTTTAAAAGACTGAGTCCTTTTAAAAACTTGCCTATTGGCAAGAGAAATAAGCCAAACTTCACGTAAAATTAATGACCTAATGGAGTTTAAAGAACATAGGATTAGCTTCAGAATTGCCCCATTTTACCTACTTACATCTATTTACTTCTATTGGCCTATTACATATCCTTAGTCTTCGGGCTTCTCTACTGTCTGTGTGTTCCAATTCACAGTTTTTGTTTTGTTTTGTTTGTTTTGTTTTTTACCCTTCTAAGATTTGGTTTTTTACATTCTAAACTTGTGTCATTGGGTCTGCCTGGATAGACAGCTTCATAATGACAATGTCACTGGACAGATCATGGGCCTCTAATTCTGATGTAGTGAACTAGGAAGTGACCCTCACTGGGAGCTGCCCGGCCCCACAGTTAGTTCCTAAACACCACTAATCGGCATTAAGGGCACTGGAAGAAGTGTTTAGTGCCTTACTGCCTTGCTTCCAAAGTGTGGTCCCTGGAACAGCATAGGCTTCACCTGGGAGTTTGTGAGAAATGCAGAGTCTCAAGCCTTACCCCAGACCTTCTGAACCAGAATCTGCATTTCAGTAAGATCTCAGGCTATGTTCATTCATATTAAAGTCAGAGAAATCCTGCTCTAGACCAGTGTCCCCACTAAGCCTAGCATGATTGCAAGCTGCTTGCTGTAGGGGTTAATTTCCACAAAGAAGGTTATAAATATTTGAAACTGGCAGCTTAAAGTAAAATACATTTCTATACTAATGTATTTTTATGAGAAATTTGCCTCAAAGTCTTTTTCTCAGGATAATCAGGCAAGTAAGACATTTAAGAAAATTCTTTTTTTTTAAAAGTTCTATTTTCAGGGGTTCCTTGGTGGTTCGGTTGGTTAAGTGTCCAACTTTGGCTCAGGTTATGATCTCGCGGCTCATGAGTTCAAGCCTCGCATAGGGCTCACTGCTGTCAGCAAGGAGCCTGCTTCAGATCTTCTGTCTCCCTCTCTCTCTCTGCTCTTCCCCTGCTCTCACTTTCTCTCTCTCTCTCTAAAATAAATAAACATTAAAAAAATTAAAGTTCTATTTTCAGTGTCAACTACTCTTCTGTTCATTTTTGAACAGTAGAATTCTGCTTCTCGTGACATCACACTTGCAGGTATTGAGGAAGATCAATGATTAGGTTTTACTTTTTAATACCCAATTCACCAAAACCTGCATGTATATATAACATCCTACATGTTCTTAAAAGGGTTTTCAGGAGGCATATAGTAGTCCTTCCCTCTCCTCTGCTTTGTAATTACAGTTTGCCCAGAGGTAATCATAAGGAATATTTTTAAATAATAGCTTATTTTAGAAAATTTACACTTCCCCTGATTTATAAAGCACATTGATAAAAAACATCTTAGTGTATCTCACAACTAGTATGTTTTAAAATCTCGAGATTAATATATATATTTTTCTCAACATTTACCATAGACACTTTAGCTAAATCATAGGTTACTGCTCAGGTGGTATATTTTGTAAGCAAGCCAGCAAACCCTAATTCATCAACTGTTTATTGTTATTTGCGGGTACAGTCTTGGGCTTTGTGACATGAGAACATAAAGGTCCAGAAGGTCTGGTGCATTTCCTCAGGGAACTTATGGTCTACAACATGAACCAAAATGACGGTGTCATGAAAAGAGTCTAATAGTTGTTATAAAAGCATAAACAGGCCACCGGGAGACTTTGGAGAAAAGAGAGAACACATCTGGTTTGGGGGTGGGGTGGAGGCACATCTAGAAAGTCTTTCATAAGCATGAACTTTGACCACACAAACTTATTTATTTATTTATTTATTTATTTAATTTTTGAGAGGGAGAGCACAAGAAGCGGAAGGGAAGAGAGAGGGGGAGATAGAGGATCCGAAGGGGGCTCCATGCTGACAGCCGAAAGCCCCATGTGGGGCTTGAAATCACAAGCTGTGAGATCATGACCTGAGCCTAAGTCAGATGCTTAACCAACTGAGCCACCCAGGTGCCCCAAATGCTTACTTTTTTTATGATTAAAAATAGAAGAAAATCCAGCCTTGTCTGCATGGTTGCTACTGTTTTCTTCGTTGTCTCCTACTTTGTCCTTATCCCTTCCCAGATGAGCACTGGAAAAGGGGAGGGAAGGCAAGACAGAGCACTGTTTCCTGGTGGCTTTTTCTCCATGACTCCAAAGACCCCAAATGCTGGTGTGCCTAATCGCTCTCCTGACTGGCCTGAGTGATTTGTGTACCATGGAGACACAGTCTTTGCCACCTGGTGGCTTTCTTCTGGCCTCTGCCGTGCTGGAAGTCGGAGGTTCCCTGTAGCACAGTGCCAGTGTTGGTCTTCAAAGATGGAAGTCTCAACTTTCAAGAAAGGAGATGAAAAGAAAGGAAGCGGGGGCGTGGGAGGACGCTGCAGACCCCCAGAAGAAGGTCAAAGGCCACCGACCTACGACAACTTCAAATGGGGCAGCTATGAAAATAAGACTTTTCATAGCCTCTCAGTTGCTGAAGACCTATGATATATATCCTATTTATCATATAGATCAACAGAATATCTTTGCTTGCCAGAATAGTGACTAAATTTAGTCTCCCTAGTATGGGTCAAGGAGTCAGGAAACCTGACTTCCGGCTTGATACAAGCCATTGCCCAGCTGACATTAATGTCTCTGTCCATCCCTCTGTTGATGGCTTTCACACGCAAATAATAACTCCTGAGGATAACACATCTAGAAGTTTTCTGAACTCTGGCCAAAGCTTTCTCGTTAAACCCAATGCAATAAGACTATGTCTGAGAGTGAAATATGAAAATCTGGTGATAGAAAGGAAGCAGAACTCCTCACCAGCGAGGCTGCTTCCAGTTTATCATGGAATTCTGGAATGGCTGGTATCTGTACAAGTGTTGTGTTTTTGTTAGTCATGGAGAAAAAGACCCATGAAAATATTTGTTGATGCCAATCTTAAAAGGCAGTTGTTTGTATGACTCAGGAAAGTAAATTTGCAAAACTGTTAAATAATATACTTAAATGATCCCATTTTTAAACATTTTAAATGAAAACAGATTTGGGAATGTAAGATTTATATTTTCACAACGGATTAGAAATCCAGTCTAAACTGTTTGACTAGAAATTGCCAGTTGCAATAAAACCAATTCTCACCAAAACCTGACCTATTGGGCTTTGGCTACGCAGTATAATTATATATTTATACACCCCAGAATCCTGCCTGACAATTGAACATTCAGAGTAGAAGCACAGAAATCAGATTGGAAGCTAATAGAGAGTTCCTTTCTCTTTGCAAAAGTTTGCTGGGTCAGGCAGTGTGGGAAATTCTACAAGGCTCACACTCTCTTCTTATTCCAAGGAGAAGTAAATGGCTTGAGAGCCCCTTGGGCATTCTTTGGAAGGAGTGTGGTCACAGACTTTCAAAAACTGGGCTTTTTTTCACCATGAACTTATTTGTTAGTCCTCTTCCAGTCTGTAAATACACCCCTCCCCCTGTTTCCTTGAATAAATCATGAGCTAAAAAGCTGTTTAAGGCAAGATACTTTACTCATATAAGATGAAAAAAAAAAAAAAAAGAAACTATGTGAGGCACTCAGTAAGCATAATGAGACAGTGGAGCTTCTAGACAAGTCACTAAGCCTTCCTATACCTCAATTTATCCATCTGTGAAATGGGATAATAATATACATTCTCCTACCTCACAAATAATTCCGTCAGGAGACTATTTTTGTGGGGGACCAAGAAATGAAGGCCCTTCCCAGATGAATGCCGTGTGTTCATCACACAAACACTGGATTGAAGGTCTTCACGGCAGGTGCTTGGACAGTTCTGGGGAAACAGCAGTGAGAAGATACCCTAAACTATCTGAGCAAAACAGAGGCAGGGCAGAATGTCCTTTGGCCAGGCTGTATGGATGTGTGCCTGATTCTTAGGGAGAGGGGCTGTGATTCAGAAGTAACTGTGATTGTCTGAAAATGATCCCCATGGTCCAGTGGCAGACCTGCTGTAGGGTTCATGGGGCAGGGTGTGACCCTGTGGGGCAGGTGACCCTGCCTATGGGGGCAGGCATTAGTGCCCCCACCCATAGCAGAGGCCACAGCTCTCACTTGGGCCTTTGAGACTTTCAGGAATATCCCCCATGGCCATAGGGAGCTGGAGTGGAGCATGTCTTAGTCCAGGATGCTGTAACAAATAGTAGAGACTGAAGAGCTTGAACAACATTTACTTCTCATGGTGTGGAAGCTGGAAGTCCAAGATCAAGGGGCTGGCAGATTTGGTTTCTGGTTTGGACCCTCTCCCTGCCTTGCAGACAACTCTCTCACTGTGTTGTCACATGGTGGGGACTGACAGAGTGAGATCTTGTCTCTTTCCCCCCTTCTTCTTCTTCTTCTTCTTTGGTGCAAAAAGGTGATTTTATTAAAGCGTGGGGATAGGACCCATGGGCAGAAAGAGCTGCTTCGTCTCTTTCTCTTCTTATAAGGGCACCAATTCCATTATGAGGACCCCTCCCTCATGGTATCATTTAAGCATAATTACCTCTTGAAGGCCTCATCTCCAAATCCCATCACACTGGGGATGAGAGCTTCAGCATATGAATTCTGGGGCGGGGGGGGGGGGGGGGGCATACACATTCAAGTCCATAACAGGAGGGAAATGGCGGGTGACCCTCAGAGCTAAGAGCTTGTGAGATTCTCTTGGGAGGTTCCTCTCATGAGAAGTCATTATGGGTGAACTTCCCAGGGAATGGTGATGGTGCCGAAAGAATGAATGAGCTAAGAGCTGGAGAAAGACTATGCTTAATGTTATGGTGGCTTGCTACTGTTACTACTGCTGTCATTACCACCACTGCCATTGCTGTGACCACGGCTTCTACTACTACTGCTTCTAATGCTACAGCCACTGCTACTGTTATTATTACAACCACTGCTATTGCTCCTTCTGCTGCTACTATTACTACTACAAATATGATGGTGACGATGACGGTGATGATGACGGTGATGGTGATGATGATGATGATGATGTTGGTGATGATGATGGTGATGGTGATGATGATGATGGTGATGATGATGTCGTCTCTTCAGGCACAAGGAAACACATTCTCTGTAGTCGTAGTTGTTGTAGTACTGAACTTGAACCACAGCTGTGAAAAATAGGAGAAACAAAAATCAAACCAACATGTAAGAACTTGACTTACAGAATTATATCAGATATCTTACTGGAAATGATATGTGAAGCTCAGTCAATACTTTCATGGTTGACACCCTTAATCGTGGCCTTTTTAAAATTAATTACTTTTAAAATATTCAAAATGGATTCTTGATTTTTCCTGATTATCCTTTTTTTTGTGTGGGTGGAATACCTACCTTTTTGTTGTATATTTACTGCAACATACGTTTTCATCTATGTGAGAATATTGTTTTGATTCGTTTTTTGGATTGTCTGAAATGGCTGACTGGGTTTACATACAATTGGAAGACTATGGTTGTTCTGATTTGACTCTGATTCCCTTGGCGGGTTGCAGTTGAGGAGTAACTAGAACTCATGCCTCGGCATACTGAGAAAGAGATATGCTATTCAGAGGTGAAGCCAGGTGAGCTAGAATGACAAACATCCAGAAGTATGGAAAATTTCATTAACAGTCTGATGCTCTGAATTCAGACATGAAAAAAAAAAAAGGAAAATTAGCATTAATTGTATAGACTCCAGATTACACTGATTCTCTGAAAACAATTTTAAATGTTTGTAGTTCCAATAGACCCATAGTGTTGTCTTCCATGTAGCCAGATGCCCTCCTAACTGATATTATCTGCAGGAAGACATGACCATATTCTCACAGTGCTGGCAAGGCACTTACCAAACCACATTGGAATCAGTCTTTTTTTTTTTTAATAATTTTTTAAATGTTTTATTTCTGAGAGACAGAGGGAGACAGAATGTGAGCTGGGGAGGGGCAGAGAGAGAGGGAGGCACAGAATCTGAACAAGGCTCCAAGCTCCAAGCTATCAGCACAGAGCCTGACACAGGGCTCAAACTCACGAACTGTGAGATCATGACCTGAGCCAAAGTCGGACACTTAACCGACTGAGCCACCCAGGCATCCCTGGAACCAGGGAATTTCTGTTTGTCTCTCCCATTGGCCAGGAATCTCCTTGGGTCCAAAGATGATCACCTCTGCATCTTTGGCATTGTAGCACCTCCAGGCAAAAAGCTAAGGTTCTATAAACATTGGGTGAATGAATGCTCACTTCTATACTCTATTATCGCCTATATTCTCTTGGGTCTCATTGCAATTAAGATGCTCTGAATGAGTAATATTTAGGACATTAAACAGACAGATTTGGTGATTCATTGGATGTGGGAAGAAAGAAAGAGAGAGAGCATGAGATCCATGAATCTAGGATGACTCCTAAGCGTCTGGACCAGACAATTAAAAGCAGTCTGAGTGACACTCATCTAAACAGGAAATAAGGTAAGTAGTATTTTGGGGAAAAAAACAATGAAGTTTATTATTTCCATTGGCAGATAAGAAAACTGAAGCTTAGAGAGTTAAATACCGTATCTGAAATCAAACAACCAACAAGTGGCAGAACAAAGATTCAAGCTTCGGCAGTTACACAACTGCCCTGACATCTATTATTAGAATGTTTCTTAATCTTGGGCCCTGCCTACCTGCCCACGGGGAGCCATGCATTTCAGCCAAAGCAGGATGAATGCAGAGACCAAAAATGTCTATCTCTCTAACACCGCGAGCATCTGTGAGCACAACCAGAAGCTGGACCAGCACACAGCAAGGCACACCAATATCATTAGTATTAGGTCTTTTAAAACATCATCATTTTTCTTCCAAGGAAAACATTTTGAGAAATTATTCCTAAATATCAAAGTGAGCAAAACCTTATGTAGTAAAGATATTTGTTAAAAGTATTAGTATTATATTAGTAAAGAAAATGGAAATATCCCATGTATGTATCTGTGTATGGGTGTATGTTTGTTGCTTACTTTCTAATTTTATCATCAAATTTTCTTAATTAATTTTATGCAGGAGAATTTCACATTATAAGGTAAGAATTTATAAGTACTTAAAAGACTTCCTGAACTAAAGGCAACCCAAAGAATTTGTACAGCAACAGCTGTCATTGTATTATTTTTATCTGTAAACTAACTATATTATTTAATGTTACTTAATTCAAAGGACTAAATGAGTTAATATATTCAAAATGCTCAGAACAATTTCTGACACACAGTAGAAATTTTATAAACATTAGCTATTACTATGGACAACAGTTTTGGTTTCCCTTCTTCACAACTATCTATTTGATACCTACTCTGTCCAAGCACATAGGGACTCAAAATCCTGCTGTGCTTAAAATAGCCTTTTCAGGAAAATAAAGATTCAAAAAAATGTATTCTTTAAATTTATGGTAAGAAAGGGGTTTTAAAAATTATTAACATTAGATGAAAAAATGCTTTTTTTTAAGGTAAAATTTCTTATGCGGCATAAGCCAATCACATATCATAACTGGATAAAATTCACTTCAAATTTATATGTAATAACATCTCTTTAACAGGCTGTGAATCACATATTTATTTAAACAATTGAAAACTCTACAAATCTTTGCATTTAAGATATTACTTTTTAATATCCTTGCATTAAAATGAAAATGATTACTTTTTAATATTACTGGAAACCACCCTATCCCCAATTGTAAAGATATATTTCTTGTGTGATTTTATTATATGCTTAATAATAGTACCTGAGAGCTCAGATTTCTTTTGAATAAAATTGATTGGAAACAATATCTACCCTAAAGCATCTTTAATGTCATTATAGATGGGTAGGAGTAAATTAAGCGGTATTTAGGCACCAAAGTCTTTAATTTCATTGCATTTGAGTAGGAGTAAGACATTATGAGGTCCAATTAAAAAAGTCGCTAATGTTTTTACATCTGAGTAGGAGTAAATTAAACAAAATCACTCCTGAGCTGCTAATATCATTTTAATTGAATGTCATTCAGTTTCTAACTGCTGTTACAACACTACGGATAATGAGGCTGTTTCTACAAAGCATCTGAGACTCTAGGGCTGTGGCTGCTGAAAATAAAGTTATAGGTTAGGAGATGACAAGGCAAACACTGGGATGTGGAAAAAGAAGGCAGCCAACACGTTGAGAGAGGTGACATCCTGTTTGATGAGATGACCTACATATATTTAAACTACTGGATCAAGGAGCCTGAAAACCTGCTGGTTGCAATTTGGATTGTTATTCTTGCAGAACTGGCATTGGAAAACTACATCTTCCCTGATGCTGCGATTTATAGATTCTGAAAGCTAGATGCACTAATCCCATTGATTTAGCCACTATGAATTATTCATAGAGTTCTATTCAATAGAAAATCTGAAGTTGAGACAATAGTTAAGAAAGGCATTGAAAATAATAGAGTGATAACTTTAAGGCAGTCTGAGTAATATAAACATTAAATAAAGTTTCTTCTGTACCTAAGGTTATTGTTTGAGACCTTGAAAGATTTTAATAGTTGGAGGAGGAAAAATCTTAAAAAGGAAATCCAAGTTTGGTATAGAAGCCAGATAGCATTATTACTATTATTATTATTTACAATAACGTTTACAAAGTGTTGATTGGGGAGCAGAAGATTTATTAATGAAAACTGCTATTAATCCTTTAAAAATTAAAAAAATTTTGTCAAAGAATGTTTGTATACATACTACATTTGTACATTTAAATATACATTTACAAGTCAAAGGTTTATAACATAAAACACCTGTTTCCTATCCCTCCCCATTCAAAATGATTTTCCATTGGCCAGCTGTTTCTTTTGCCATTTTCCCTCATATTTCTAAATATTAATCTTATATTGTTATTCTTTTTTATTTTTTATATTGTTATTTCTTGATTTTCAACTTCAGAAATTGCCATTGACTTTGAATTACGCAAGATGAGGAATCAGCACACTTTCACACACTCTTTCTCCCACACTCCTCCTAACATATGCACATCAGAGTTTCTGTTAAATCCATATCTGCTGTTTGATTTTTACAACCATGTAAATAAAACATGTAGCGTACTAATATTGCATTTTCTTAAAGTTTTTTAAAAAAGTATTCCTGGGAGAAGGATAGCCTTTAAAAAATCTATTTAGTTTTCTAAGAATCTGTCACTAAGACACTTCACTAGATCCAAGTACTTCTTGGTGGGGTCAAATGTGTATAATCTCTCAGTTTCACTTTTTTTCCCCTATGAAACTCTCTCTCCTGCGGGGCATCAGGGTGGCTCAGTTGGTTGAGTCAGCTGACTTCAGCTCAGGTCACGGTCTTGCAGTTCATGAGTTCAAGCTCTGCATTGGGCTTGCTGCTCTCAGCGCACAGCCCGCTTTGGCTTCTGCCCTCCACCTTCCCTCACTCTGTCCCAACCCTGCTCGTGCTCTCTCTCTCAAAAATAAATAAAACATTAAAAAATTAAAAACCAACAACAACCAAAACAGAAAGAAAAAACGATCTCCTCTAGACCCTTCTGCCATTTGCTCTCATCTGGCCTGGCTACCTAGGCCTATGCTCAGCTGTTACTTCAGAAATTGTCTTCACAACCCTGACATACCCTTTATTATGATGATTTTATTTTTATTTTTTATTTTATTATTTATTACTATTAATTTTTTTAACCTTTATTTTTGAGAGACACAGAGAGAGAGGGCGTGAGCAGGGGAGGGGCAGGGAGAGAGGGAGACACGGAATCTGAAACAGGCTCCGGGCTCTGAGCTGTCAGCACAGAGCCCCAGTGGGGCTCACAAACCACGAGATCATGACCTGAGCCCAAGCCGGACCTCAACTGACTGAGCCACCCAGGTGCCCCCCTGACATACTCATTTGCATGATGCAGTAGAGACCAGTAGTTGCCTTTAATTATCCATTTTCCCCCTCTTTCATAAAAGCAAAATTAGAATTTTTAGCTGGTAACATGGCTGCTGGTATTAGAAACGAACTCTCTATTTCCAGGCCTCTTTTATTCTAGGCAGGGCCATATGGCTGTATTCTGGCCAATGGGATGTAAGTGGGCATGTTATATATAACAAATTCTGGGAACTTGCCTTCAGAAACAATTTGTTTGTATTCTTTTCCCTTCTGTGAAACTTCTTCCATTTTGTTACTTAGTACAAGATGTTGCCTTGAACTAAAAGGATGAGTTCCTGCCAAGGGATATCAGAGTGGAGGGCCACTGAGGACAGTATAGTAAAACTCATACCTCAAGTTTTTTCAGTATGAGAAAAATTAATGTCTGTCTGGTTTAAATCTTCCCCTTTTTCTTCACAATTTTTTATTGAGATGGAATTCCCATAAAATTCACCCTTTTAAAATTAAATTCAGTCGTTTTTAGTGTGTTCACAAGATTGTAAAACTCACCACTATCTAATTCAGATCATTTGTACCATCCCAAAAAGAAATTCCATACCCATCAGCCACTCTCAAACCCCTCTCCCTTCCTCTCCAGCAAACACTATCCTTTCTGTCGCTATGGATATGTCCATTCTGGACAATTTCACATATATGGAATCATACAATATTTGTCATTTTGTGTCTGATTTCTTTTATGTAGCATAATATTTTCAAGGTTCATCCATGTTGAGCATGTATCAGTACTTTATCGCATTTTGTGGTTGAATAATATTCCATTATAATGGACATATAGAGTTTATACATCCATTCATCAGCAGATGGACATTGGTATTTTCTCCCTTTTGGGTATAATGAATTATATAGCTGTGAACATATTGGTATATATGTCTTTCTGTGAACACACGTTTCAGTTCTTTCAGGGATACACCGAGAGGTGAGATTGCTGGGTCATATGGTAAGTAACTCTATGTTTAACTTCTTGGGAAACTGTCAACCTGTTTTCCACACTGGCTGAATCACTGTACATTCCTACTGCAATGTTTGAGAGTTCTTCTAATGAATTTTTCATTTCAGTAATTGTGTGCTTTTCAACTCCAGGATTTCTATCTTTTAAAAATCATTTCTATCCTGTTATTAATATTCTCTATTTGATTCTTATTCTAAAGAATAAACTTTCCTTTAGTTCTTTAGACATGGTTTTCTTTAGCCCTTTGAATATATTAAAAAAACCTGATTAATGTCTTTGTCCAGTACGTCCAGTGCTTGGGTTTCTTCAGAATTAATTTCTACTGATTGCTTCTTTTTCTGTCTGTGGGTCATACTTTCTTATTTATTTGAATACCTCATGTTTTTGGTGAAAACTAGACATTTTGAATAATATAATGTGGCGACTTTGGAAATCAGATTCTATTTCCCTCTTAGGATTTGTTGTTGTTGTTGTGTCTAGTAGTTGTGGTTATTTGTTTGGTTAGTGACTTTACTCAACTATTTCTGTAAAGTCTGTATCCTTTTTCCTGTAAGGCCACTGTAATCTCTATTCTGTTAGTTCAGTGGTCAACTAAAAATTAGACAGTTTTTCTTAACGCCTAAAATTGAAAAACCTCCCAATTTTTGCAGAGGAGCTCAGTGTGTATGTTAGGACATGCCTTCAACACTCAGCCAGGCAGTTTGCAAAACTGCTTTAGCCTTTCCTTTCTGTTTGCACTAAACCATGAGTTCAGCCAGAGGTAAGAGCTTAAGATCTTCTTTGGTCTTTTCTGAGCATGCACATAGCCTTGGGTGTATACATAGCTTTCTAGATTTCCAGGAGTATATGGAAGCATGTCAAAGCCCATATGAAAATCTCATTCCCCAGTCTTTCCTCCTAATATTTTAGAATGGCCTCTTGTTTGCCTTGTTATCCTTTGCCTCAGGCAGTGGCAACTAAATCAGACCAGATACAGATTTTCCTTGACTTATGATGGGGTTGTGTCCAGATAAACCCATTGCAACTTGAAAATATTGTAGATTGAAAATGCATTTAAGTCACCTAACCTACCAAACATCCTAGCTTAGCCTGGCCTACCTTAAATGTGCTCAGAACACTTATATTAGGCTATAGTTGGGCAAAATCATCTAACACAGTTTTATGATATGTATTGAATAGCTCCTGTAATTTATTGGATACTGTACTTTTTCACTGAAAGTGAAAAACAGAATGGTCATAAGGGTACAGAATGATTGTGAGTGATTGGCTGTTTATCATCGTGATTGCATGATTGACTGGGAGCCCAGCATCACCAGAGTATTGCAGTGCATATTGTTAGCCCAGGAAAAGATCAAAATTCAGAATCTGAGGTATGTTTTTTTACTGAATGTGTGTCACTTTTGTACCATCATAAAGTCAAAACATTGTAAATCAAACCATCCTAAGTTGGGAACGATCTGTATAAAGAACAATCACAAATGTCCTTTGGTAGATCAGGTCATTGTTCCCGGTTCTTTAAATGCTTTCTATAGGAGGAGTACACATTATCCACTCTGCCATGAGACTTGGCAAAGCCTCCAAGTTAAATAGGTGGAGTAAACACCCTGGCCCTATTGATATTAGGATTGGTCACCTGACTTGATTTGGCCAATGGGAAGTTAGCAGGTCTGATGAAAACAAAGGCTTTAAATAAGTGTACATACTTTGGCGTGGCCTCTTGTACCTCTGCCATCTGTCTGGGACACAAGCATGTCCTGAGATGACGCTTGTCCCAGAATGAGAGGTGTGGAACAGACTGGTCCCATGTAAGCCCGACGTAGAGCTTCCCCTGATGATCTGCAGGCCCACACGGGAGAAATTGGGGCTTGTAGTTTAAACCACTAGGTTTTCTTTGATTGTTTGGAATGTTATGATATAAATACAGTCACCAATATAAGACTTGCACAAATAAGTCAAGGAAATTCTCAAAATCTCAATTGAAAATGAATGAAAAACCAAGAACAAACTAATCTCTCTCTTTCTCTCTCTCTCTAGCTCTATCTAGTTCTCTCTCTATTGCTCTTGCTTGCACTACATGGAAAAGTATTCAAGCTTAGTAATAAACACATTCAGATTAAAATATCAATGATATATTCCTCAACTTATCAACTTCCTAATGTAATACTCTAGCTGTAAAAATACTCTAGTAAAAAAAAACTACTCCATTCTTTTTTCTTGCAATAACCAATTACTTGGTCTTCCCTGGTCCATTCTGATTGTTCAATAATCTATTCTCCACATTGCAGCAAGAGGGTACTTTTCAGAATTCAATCTGAATTTTCAGAATTCAGATCATGTCACCTTCATGCTAACCCCCTGGTTATATCTTAATCTTATCTCAAATTACTCATAGTGTTCTATTCATTTCCTATATAGTGCATTTATCTGTAATTATGTTTCAATTTGCATAATTATTTGTTCAGTATCTATCTCTTATAACAAATCACACACTCCAAGAGATCAGAAACTAGGTTTGTTTTTGCTGTCAGTGCATACCTGGAGAGATATTTTGTCTAATTAATTAATGAACACTATTATTTTGCAATTGATTGAGACTGACTAAACAAGGTTAACACTTCGTGTTGGCAAAGCTACAATAAAGGGGAGCCAGGCTGGCTCAGTCAGTAGAGCATATGACTCTTAATCTTGGGGTTGTGAGTTTGAGCTGCTTGTTGGGGATAGAGATTACTTTATTTATTTATTTATTTATTTCATGTTTAGTTTGGAGAAAGAGAGTGTATATGCACACATGTGCACGTGAGTGGGGAGGGTCAGAGAGAAGGAGATAGAGAACCAGAAGCAGACTCCATGCTGTCAGTGCAAAGCCCCATGTGGGGCTCGAACCTAAGAACTTACCTGTGAGATCATCATCTGAGCTGAAATCTGAGCTGAAATCATCAGCTGAGCATCATCACCTGGAACTTAATCTGTTTTAATAATCAAAGAGGCACTCTGGAATTATGAATGCTGGAACAATGTATATTATAGCAAAAATTAAAGGAAAGCAAATGTCCATCAACAAATGTCTAAATAAGTTATGGTATGTGACAAGAGATTATGCAGCCATGGAAAACTGCTAATGATAATGTCCAGTGAAACATAAATAAATAAATAAATAAATAAAGCTTTTAAAAAAAGAATAAATTTATTTTATTTTATTTTTACTTTTTTATCAGTTTACTTTTTTTTTTTTTAAACAAAAGCATATAGTTTTATTCAGTTGTTAGCTTTTAAACCCTTTCAGGCAGTCTTTTTCATTATTTTGTTTAGTTTTTCTAGTTGTCCTCAAATGGAAAAGTGATCCGGATTACATCGTAGAAACCAAAGTTTGAAAATCATTTGTGTTTTCTAGATACACTATTTTTCCCCATGTAAAAACCCTACTACATTATAAATATCCAATTTTTAAAGTTTACTCTGTTCGGGACAACACTAATTATATTAGAAAGTTAATTACTGCAAGACCATTCACTAGATGACAGTTTTAGTTATCTCTGTCTTATGGATATATTTGGTCATCTTGATTGTCCTTACTCCTTTCGAAATTCTCCACCAGCCATATGTGTATACAAGTGAGACTCATGTTAAACGCTTTTATAGTGGCTAAGTCTATTTAGTTTTTAAAAACCTTTTAATGTTTATTTATTTTGGAGAGAGACAGAGACAGAGTGTGAGCAAAGAGGGGCAGAGAGAGGGAGACACAGAATCCGAAGCAGTCTCCGGGCTCTGAGTTGTCAGAACAGAGCCCAATGAGGGGCTTGCACTCACGAACCGTGAGATCATGACCTAAGCCAAAGACAGATGCTCAACCGACTGAGTCACCCAGGTGCCCCTATCCATTTTAACTAGTTAAAAAAATAGTTTTGCCATTAGATGAGATTTTATTTATAAATGTGTAATCATCCTGGGAATGCAAACTGGTGCAGCCACTCTGGAAAACATTATGGAGATTCCTCAAAAAACTAAAAATAGAAATACCCTACGACCCAGCAATTGCACTACTAGGCATTTATCTAAGGGATACAGGTGTGCTGTTTTGAGGGGACACATGCACTCCAATGTTTATAGCAGCACTATCAACAATAGCCAAAGTATGGAAAGAGCCCATACGTCCATCAATGGATGACTGGATAAAGAAGATGTGGTATATCTATACAATGGAGTATTACTCGGCAATCAAAAAGAATGAAATCTTGCCATTTGCAACTACGTGGATGGAACTGGAGGGTATTATGCTAGGTGAAATTAGTCAGAGAAAGACAAAAATCACATGACTTCACTCATATGAGGACTTTAAGAGACAAAATAGATGAACATAAGGGAAGGGAAGCAGAAATAATATAAAAACAGGGAGGGGGACAAAACAGAAGAGACTCATAAATATGGAGAACAAACTGGGGGTTACTGGAGGGGTTGTGGGATGGGGGGTGGTCTAAATAGGTAAGGGGCACTAAGGAATCTCCTCCTGAAATCATTGTTGCACTATATGCTAACTAATTTGGATGTAAATTAAAAAAAATAAAAAATAAAACAAGTTAAAAAAAATAAATGTGTAATCATCCTATTCATTAGCTACATTGTATGCATTTTAAAATAAAAGCTAAACTATAGGGGCACTTGGGTGGCTCAGTCAGTTGAGTGTCTGACTTCAGCTCAGGTCATGATCTCAAAGTCCGTGAGTTTGAGCCCCGCATTGGGCTCTGTGCTGACAGCTCAGAGCCTGGAGCCTGTTTCAGATTCTGTGTCTCCTTCTCTCTGCCCCTTCCCTGCTCATGCTCTGTCTCTCTCTGTCTCTCAAAAATGAATAAACATTAAAAAATTTTTTTTTAAAAGCTAAACTATAAAATCTGCTTTAAAGTGCATTAAATATGAAAGCAAAGCCACAATACACTTAATAAGCATTGGATAAGCACCTATACTACATGCCTGGCAGTGTTCTGAGAAGTGAACTTACAGCAGTGAAAAAAACAAAATAACAACTACAACAAAACCCAACATCAACAACCAAAAAACAAAGCAAACTCAAGCATCTTTGCAAAATAAAAGTTTTCCTTTAGGCTGAATTCAGCAATCCTTATTCTTCTTAATTTGTTGAGCTTTGTTTTTCTTTGTGTGTTTGTCACATCCTACAAGCTCATTCCCAATCTTAGATATGCATAGAATACTATGCACAAATGGGTCAAACACTGTGGACTACGCTTTTCTCCCAGCCTTGGACGAACTGTTAAGTAGATTCTATAACTTTTATCATCAATCTCAGAGAATAAAAGTCTTCTCAGAATCTTATCCCAAGAAGAGGCTCATTTCAGTCATTGATTCGTCCAGATGGTGTCATAATGAACATCTAGAGCCTCATTCAAAGTTGAATTGTGACCTTAGCCTCCTTCAGGTCAGCAAGCATGTGGCTGGAGGTGGAATTTGGTTGGATTCTTCATCTCTACATGTTCTCTTCCTGCTCTCCCCCTCACTGGATTGTTTCTGGCTCCTTCAGGGTTGAATAAGGAGCTCCAAAGAGAGGTGAGATGAAACATCTCCAATGACTTGGCACATACATAATTTAGTGATGGTGCCTACTGGGTATGAAATAGTCCCAGTGTAGGTTTCTTTCTTCCTTAGTTGATGCTCAAATGGGTTCCTTGCAAGATATGCATGTGTGGAACCCCTGTCTATACTTCCCATGGCATGAGAAAGTATTTTTCTGACTGGTCACTCAGAATTCTTTTCTCAACGCCTAGACTTCCTATGGTCCACCTCCCCAATTTGGTCACTTCACTCCTTGAGGAAGTCCTTTCAAGCACAGTTCAATCCAGCCATGTGCTCATGCATTTTTACTCTGCCATTAGTGTAGGTATAGTTTTCTTCCAATGCAATCACGCAGTCCATTTGCTCCCTAGTCTCCAGGAGACACATTGGGCTGGTTCTGTTGAATTTCCCCTTTCTCTTGGACTTGACTAAGCAGAAGGTCTTCCATCCCTCCCCTCATCAGTGGAGAACACCAACAAATCTCCAAATAAATCCTCCTCTTCCTTTATAACTTCAATCCTTTTATATCCTTAGGTAGGGGGAATTCCTTCCCCCACAAACTATTTTTAGCTACCCCTTTGGCCTTCCTAGAAGGTCCAACATTCAATTTGCAATGCCATGAGATTTAGCACTTACTGGCCATTAGGCCTTATCCAAAATTAAGGCAGAAATTGTCTTGTGTTAACATCCTGTTGCACTGACTAGAAAATGTTTGAATTCTAGCAGTGTGGAAAAAAACACTGCTAGGTCTAAAGACTAACTACATCAGATTCTTCTGCTTCTTTCTTCTTCTTTTTTTTAATCTTACAAGGGGAATGTCTTACTTCTTCTCAGAAAAGATAGATTTTTACTTAAAAAAAACCCTGATGGACATCTTTGATTTGAAAAGGTCATTCACATAGTTCTGCAAGGAGAAGGTGAAACAAAGGGTGTGTGATGTGTTGTGCTCAATAGGTGAGAGGAATCTTGAATTTCCCAGGAAAAGGGATGAAGGGGCCTGGAAAGAGGACTCAGTGGGGGAGGTGTGAAGTGGTTCGGTGAAGGAAGCCTATTGGGAGGTCATGGCTCAAGGAGAAAGGATGATTAATGACAGGGATGGTCAAGGGAATTTCAATACAAAGATGCTTACCATTAACTGCTGAAGTGTTTAGTGCCAGTCCTCTTTTGTAAGTAGGCTATAAGGAGGAACCTCATCTTAAGAGGTGGCTTTGGAAGTTAAAGCAAAAAAGATCTTGTGTAATGTTTGGGATGATGTGAAATACAGGAAACAAGACTCTCTAGTGAGACCAAGTGGGAGTAGGAAATTAAGTGGGAATTGACCAGGAGAGGTGAGCCTTGGGGAAGGCACTAATCTTCCCATAGTATGGGATGGAAGGACTGGGGTACTTAAACATTTTTTCCATTATAGGGGCACCGGGGTGTCTCAGTCAGTTAAGCCTCTGACTTTGGCTCAGGTCATGGTCTTACAGTTTGTGAATTTGAGCCCTACATCTGGTTCTCTGCTGTCAGTGCAGAGACTGCTTGCATCCTCTGTCCCCCTCTCTCTCTGCCCCTCCCCTGCTTGTGCTCTCTCTCTCTCTCTCTCAAAAATAAATAAACATTAACCATTTTTATCATTATAGAAACTTTGAAAAACACTTGGTTCCTGTCACTCAGTTTCAAAAGCCAAAGAGGCATTTTTTATTTTTAATATTTAAGAAAAATGTGAGTTCATTAAGGACATAGGACTTGGTGAAAAGCAGGGAGTCCTCGTCTGTGATAACCATTGCAAAATGGGTGATTGGGAGGCTTCTTATAATGTTCTAGGAATAGTGGTAGAGTCAGTCCATTCACATATCAGTGACTTTTCTTTTTTTAGGATTTTTAAAAAATTTTATTCATTTATTTTGAGAGAGAAAGGTTGCGAGCAGGGGTGGGGCAGAGAGAAAGGAAGAGAGAGAGAGAGAGAGAGAGAGAGAGAGAGAGAGTCCCAAGCAGGCTCCACACTGCCAGTGCAGAGCCCATCGTGGGGCTCAAACCCTGCGAACCACGAGATCATGACCTGAGCCAAAACCAAGAGTTGGATGTTTTAACCAACTGAGCTACCCAGGTGCCCCAATCAGTGACTTTTTAAACAGGAGATCTATCACACCTAAGAGACTTCTTCCAAGCAGAAGTAATTCCAACATCCTTTAATTTTCACTGAGTACTACAATTTATTTGAGAAAGATGTGTTTTCGTTCATTTTGTCAGATGTATTTGAGTTCTGTGGAAATGCTCATTTGGCAAGGCATTGTATAGAGTGCACAGTAGTCTTAGAAAGTTGCTCTATTTTCTCCAGGTGCATAGATTCCTGGAAAGTCACTGTAACAGGATGATGTCAGTATCCTAAAACTGGTTGAAACAAACAAAGAAAAAGTACATTTGTTATCTTGCATATCAGGAAGTCCAGGGGCAGAATAGTTCCAGGGTTAATTCAGTGGTTCTGAATGTTATCAAAGCTCCAGGCTCTTTTCATCTTTCCACTGTGCTATGGCCAGTGTTTTGATTTTCCTTATCTTCGCCCTTCAGGTTTACAGTATAACTGCTGCAGATCCAGACATTACATCCTCACATGGGAGCCCCCATAGGAAAGAGAGGAAGAATTTTTCCTTTCTAACGTCTTAGTGGAGAAGACAACCATGCATAGACATCCCCAGCAAATTTCCCCCGCAGCCAGTTGTCTGAGGTTGAGTCACATTTTCATGCCTTGCTGCAAAGAAGGCTGGGAAAGTCAAGTGTTTTAAAATGTATCTTAGGAAGTAGGCTCTGCGTAGGGAAAATGTAGGTTGGACGTGATTATTGGTAGGCAACCACTGGTGTCTGCCACCAATATTTAGGAAGTAAATATGATTAAATAGCGGTATTTATTTCTATTGCATGCTAATATTCTTAGCACCTATGGTGTGCAAGAAATGCCAACACGGTGCCCTTAAATCTACTGCAAGAGCAGCAAGTCCCCATTAATGCATGGTAGAGTGTTTTTTTTTAAGATTTAAAAAAGTATTTATTTTATTTTTTTTGAGAGAGAAAGCACAAGCAGGGGAAGGACAGAAAGAAGGAGAGAGAGAATCCCAAACAGGCTCCATGATGTCAGAGCAGAGACAAATGTGGGACTCGAGTCATGAACAGCAAGATCATGACCTAGGCTGAAATCAAGAGCTGGATGCTTAACCAACTGAGCCACCCAGGTGCCCCAAGTTTTTTTTTTTTTTTTTTTTTTAACGTTCGTTTATTTTTGGGAAAGGGACAGGGTGTGAACTGTAACAGAGGGAGAAGGTGTGAGCTGCAGAGGGGCAGAGAGAGAGGGAGACAGAGAATCCCAAGGAGACTCTGCGATGTTAGTGCAGAGCCCCACATGGGGCTCAATCACATGAACTGTGAGATCATGACCTGAGCCGAAATCCAGAGGCCTACACGTAACCGCCTGAGTCACACAGGTGCCCCTGCACGGTAGTTTTTATGACTGTATCAGGGAAGGTCAAGGTGTAGAGAAAAGAATCCAAGGCTAGAAGTCAAAGAAATGAGGATTTAGACCTGGCTTTGCCCCTTCCCAGCCTGACACCAGTGCAAGTAATCTTTCAAATTGTTGGTGTTCTTAATCTATAGTTACCTGTGGAATGGAGGTGTTTTGGTTGTCTTGAAGTGAATTCCCTTCATTTCAATAAGACCTCCTCAATTTTTTTTTTCATTGCTTGCCATCTTGGTAGGTCTGTGTCCCGCCCAGCTCTGGCCGAAAGGTGGGCAGAGGATCCCAGCTTGGCCGACTAAAACCTTCTCTTGATTCTGAATCTGTTTGCAGCTACTGCCTTCTTTCCTGGTTCCATTTTAGAGAGAAATGTCTCAGATATTTTTTTTTTCCTCTTCTCCCATTTTCTCTTGACCTTCTCCCATTGGTTTTTTGTTCCCACTACATTATCTGAACAGCACTTCATTGTTGCCAGCCCCTAACATGTTGCCAAATTCAATAGTTAATTCTGTCTTACTTGACCTGTCACCCTAATTTGGCACAGAGTCTCTTGAAACATTTTCCTTGCTTGGTTTTTAGGATACAAGTCCCTTCTGGTTTACTTCCTGTTCCCTTACCCTTCCTTTGCTGAATCTCCTTTACGTCTCTAACCTGTCAGTACTTATGCCTCTTCTTACTCCCTGGGTGAATTCATCCAGTCCTATGGGTTTAGATGCCACTTACAGAGGGACAATCCTCAAATCAATAGCTCCGGTTGGACCCTTCCCCTAAATTTTGGATTTATTTATTTATTAACAATTTTTTTTAATGTTTATTTATTTCTGAGACACAGCATGAGTGGGGGAGGGGCAGAGAGAGAGGGAGACACAGAATCAGAAGCAGGCTCCAGGCTCCAAGCTGTCAGCACAGAGCCTGATGCGGGGCTCGAACTCACGAACTGCAAGATCATGACCTGAGCCGAAGTTGGTCGCTCAGCTGACTGAGCCACCCAGGTGCCCCTAAATTCTTGATTTATATATCCAACTACTGCTCAAGATGCGCACTTGAATGTTTAATAGCCATCTCGAATTAATCTATCCCAAATAAAATTCCTAATTCCCATCCCAATTTCCATGTCCACCACCTGCCATATAACCTGTTCCACCTCATCATGATTAATAAAAATTCTGTCCTCCTTTATTGTCGTCTTGACATTATCTCATTATAAAGACAATCTCTTGTTGTCTTCTTGCATTTTTTTCCCTACTAGGTGGATCTTTAAAATTTAGAATAATTTGATTAGTTAAAAAAGCTCTTTGGAATTTTGATCAGAACTACATTGATTATATAATATAGTTTGAAGAAAATAAGCATTCTTACAATAATGAGTCTTCTCTATCCCATTCACAAACCCAACACAGCTTGCTGTTGGAAGGCATTTCATTTTGATGATCACATTATTTATCGAATAAATATTCCTTAATACAAATACTGGATTTTCCTATATTAGTGATTGAAATTTTGTTTGAATAGGGAATAGTATACCATTTGTCTTTTTAAAGAGCTTCTAAATGAAAATTACCATAATGGCTGTTACTGTACTTTTTAAACAAGCAAGCATGTCTTCAATGAGTGTATTTTACTTCCTTTATATTTAAATAATACTTCCTCATAATGTCAGTACTTTTTCATGCACCGTTGGCTCCTCTTTCTATTTTTTTTGCCTACCTCTAGTTAAATTCCATGTCTCAGGGAACCATTCTGGAATATTACTAAATCTTTCTTTCATTTCCATTTTTGGTGCTACTAACCTAACCCAAGCACTTGTTTTTTTTAAGCTTGGCTTAAACAATTATCATTATAGTTTTCTAGTTGGTCCCCCACTTTCTTTTTTTTCAGGCTGCTATCTTGTCCCCTCCACTTTCTTATAGTCTTTATTTGTCCTTAATACTACTGACATGTTGCTTTTTATTCTTTTTTTAGGTTTTTATTTAAGTTCCAGTTAGTTAACATACAGTGTAATATTAGTTTCAGGTGGATAATATAGTGATACCACACTTCTCACTTCTGTACAACACCTGGTGCTCACCACAAGTGCACTCCTTAATCCCTATCATTTACTTAACCCATCCTCCCACCCACCTCCTCTTTGATAACCATCAGTTTGTTCTCTATAGTTGAGTCTGTTTCTTGGTTTGCCTCTCTCCTCTTTTTCCCCCTTTGCTAGTTTGTCTTGTTTCTTAAATTCCAGGGGCACCTGGGTGGCGCAGTCGGTTAAGCGTCCGACTTCAGCCAGGTCATGATCTCGCGGTCTGTGAGTTCGAGCCCCGCGTCAGGCTCTGGGCTGATGGCTCAGAGCCTGGAGCCTGCTTCCGATTCTGTGTCTCCCTCTCTCTCTGCTCCTCCCCCGTTCATGCTCTGTCTCTCTCTGTCCCCAAAATAAATAAATGTTGAAAAAAATATCCACATATGAGTGAAATCATATATTTGTCTTTCACTGGCTTATTTTGCTTGGAATTATACACTCTAGCTCCATCCATGTCATTGCAAATGGCAAGATTTCATTCTTTTTGATGGCTAGGTAATATTCTTTTGTGTGTGTGTATGTGTGTGTGTACCACATCTTTAAATTTTTTTTAACGTTTATTTATTTTTGAGAGAGAGAGAGACAGAGAGAGAGAGACAGAGTGAGAGAGGGAGAGGGGCAGAGAGAGAGGGAGACACAGAATCCGAAGCAGGCTCCAGGCTCTGAGCTGTCAGCCCAGAGCCTGATGCAGGGCTTGAACTCACAGTCTGAGAGATCATGACCTGAGCCGAAGTCGGATGCTTAACTGACTGAGCCACCCAGGCACCCCTATATACCACATCTTTATTCATTCATCAGTCAATGGATATTTGGGCTGCTTCTATAATTTGGCTATTATAGATGATGTTGCTATAAACATCAGGATGCATGTATCCCTTTGAATTAGTATTTTTGTATTCTTTGAGTAAATACCTAATAGTGTGATTGCTGGATCATAGGGTAGTTCTATTTTTAACTTTCAAGGAAACTTCATTCTGTTTTCCAGAGTGGCTGCAACTAGTTTGCATTCCCACCGACAATGCAAGAGGGTTCCCCTTTCTCCTC
The DNA here is from genome assembly GCF_022837055.1 of Prionailurus viverrinus. Lineage (NCBI taxonomy): Eukaryota > Metazoa > Chordata > Mammalia > Carnivora > Felidae > Prionailurus > Prionailurus viverrinus. Next base: position 25,216,324 of record NC_062571.1, on the reverse strand, counting down.
ATCTTCACCAACACCTGTTATTCCTTGTGTTGTTGATGTAGCCATTCTGACAGGTGTGAGGTGATATCTCATTGTGTTTTGATTTGTATTTTCCTGATGACGAGTGATGTTGCACATCTTTTCATGTGCCTGTTAGCCATCTGGATGTCTTCTTTGTAAAAATGTCTATTCATTTTGTCAAATGTCTTTGCCCATTTTAAATAGGATTATTCTTTTGGGGGGTGTTTGAGATTTAGAAGTTCTTTATATTTTTTGGATACTATTCTTTTATTAGGTATGCCATTTGCAAGTATTTTCTCCCATTCCGTAGGTTGCCTTTCAATTTTGTTGATTATTTCCTTCATTGTGCAGAAGCTTTTTTTTGATGAAGTCTCAATAGTTTATTTTTGTTTTTTGTTTCCCTTACCTCAGGAAACATATCTAGAAGAAACATATCTAGAAAGAAGTTGCTATGGCCCATGTCAAAGAGGTTACTGCCTGTGTCCTCCTCTAGGATTTTAATGGTTTCCTGTCTCACATTTAGGTCTTTAATGACATGCTGATTTTTAAATACTAATTTATATTGATGTGCCCCTTCTCACTAAGCTGTCAGTCATCCAACAGCATGGAACCCTAGCATCCATTTTCCACATCTAGAGTTAAACAAATACACCAAGATGACAATACTCCAAAGACGGAGCTGTAGAAAATGGAAAATGACTTGGGTGCTTGATGATATTGTTGAGCCCCGGTTCAGTTTAGCCAGAAACCTAGACTTCTTGCTATTCAAAACAACAATTTTCATTACCAAATGGAGCTGGAATTTACTGATATATGTTGCTAAAACCATCCTAAGTGATATAGGTCTCACACTGATACTGGTTGATGGCCAAGACTGCATGGAAAGAGCTTTCCTTGGTAGGTTCCTAGTGTGAATTAGGAGAACCTGGTAATCAACTCACGGTTCTCATGGGCAATAAGAAGATGAACAGTGGGGCTTAATAACTGTAGCAAGGAAACCTGTAGCCAGGAAGCCTCCAGGTCATACAAGCCAGGACTGGGTCATGGGTGTGAGAAACAGGATGATCATGATTGCAGTGGTGTTGGGCAGTCAACTCTAAGGGCCACAACATTTGTATATAATTGAACAGATAGTGATATGAATTGTTTTGTTGGATTTTTTATTTTAAGGCTCTTAAAATGTCTGATTCATAATAGGCTTTCAAACTGAAAACTCAGCGCAGTCGCTCCCCAGTATGGCGGTTCACTCATTGAAATCACCTGAAGAACTTAAAAAACAAACAACAACTGAGCAAACTCCCTTCCTCCCCAAAGATTCTGATTTATAGATCTGATATAGGGTCTAGGAATCTGTGTTTACAAAACATTTCTCAGGGCTTGGCAATTACTCCTATGAAGATTATCTAGTCCAGTCCTCTTTTTTGCATATTAGGAAAACTTTTAAACACAGGAGGTTCAAGTGACATGGGTGCTTTTCCTACTTTTCCAGCTTTTCCTAAGCAGGTACCAGTGAACATATCATCCAGCTACCAGCTATATCATCCAACTAAAACTTTCTCTGGTATCTGAGAGTCACCCTTAGAGAGCCTCAATAATGGATTCTATTCAGTTAAGAACAGCGCTTGCTTTTCTTATCTTTTGCCTCTTTCTCTTACAAAGAGGAGAGTAAACAATATCAGCTTAATTGCTTAATTAAGGGATCTGGTTAGACAGAATCTAGTGAAAGCAGGTTTCATTTCAATCAGAACAATAATGACTTAAGTTTTCTGCTGGAGGAAGACAGAGAGTGAGGAAATTGCTTTTATCTATACAAATTGAATTTATCTCAGCAGCTTCCTCTTAGTTCTTCAAGAAGGAAATACAAGATTTCGCTAACTTAAAAAGTCTCATAATTACTTATTTGGAACTAAGGTCATGTGGTTGTCATGCTTGATTGTGTAAATAGTGTGTCTTTTTTTTTTTAACCTCCCAAATCATTGGCAGCATTTAAGAAAAAGAATTCTATATACCTTCCTGTAATATTTATATTATTTTCCAATTTAAAAATTCCTTTTCCATCACAATAAAAGATTGTTTAAACTTATCAAAATCACTTTGATTTTACACCTACAATCAGGATCCTAACATCTCGATTTTCGACACTTATAAATGCTTTAATAGATACATGGACAGTAATTTAGTTTGACTTAAATGTAATAATCGAGCCCATTTATCTAGGCTGACAAGATTTCATTTCCTAATGATCTTTTATTGTAAATTTATTTGATTTCCTTTAATATATTATCTCATTTCTCATCGCCTTTCCCTTAGAAAAAATATGAATAATTTTGTATGGAATTATGAAGACTTGGCCTTGAGCTGACAGCAGCTCTGAGAAGCACTGAATATCTCCATCCTTAGAACAAATTACATAGTTTGATAACAAAGTCCTGAGAAGAAAGCAACATTAGTTTATCAAGAAGTTCTTCTAAAAGATGCCAAGAATTGTACTTCTAGGGGCTCTTGCTTTCCTTGCAAGAAGGGGAACCAAAATAATTAGGCCAAGCTAACTCCTTTTCTACATTTCCAACTGCCTATTTGAGCTCTGAGTATCCCACAAGCAACTCACATTCAACATTTGGTTTTAAAGCCAAACTTACCTTCTTTTCTCCAAAATGGCCTCTCCTTCTAAATTTGTATTCACATTACATTTACATTAATGATGTCACCATCCATTCAGTCAGTCAACCTGAAAGTTTCCAAGATATTTCAGAGACCTCTCACTCTCCAAAATAGTCATCTGGCACAATGCCTTGACTACCACAAATTCCAAATGGTTCTCAAAACTGTCCCTACTTCTCCATTCCTTCTGCTGTTGTCCTCTTGATTCTGGTATGGACAGTAACTACAACCTCCTCCTTGGTTTCTCTGCCTCCGACCTCACCTCACACCACCCATCACCTGTGCTAGTGCAACACTGATCCTGAGGGGAATACCAGTTGGACTTAGCTCCTTATCTGAATACTCTTTTTTTTTTAAGTTTATTTATTTTGAGAGAGAGGGAAAACACAAATGGGGAAGGGATAGAGAATGAGAGAGAGAGAGAGAGAGAGAGAAGAAGAAGAATCCCAAGCAGACTCCACACTGTCAGTGCAGAACCCAATGCGGGGCTTGAACTCATAAACTATGAGGCCATGACCTGAGCCGAAATCAAGAGTCAAACGCTTAACCGACTGAGCTTCCCAGGCATCCCTCTGAATAATCTTCACTGGCTCCCTATTGCCTGCAGGACTAACTTCACAGTCTCAGCAAGCCGTATGAACCCCTCCAAGGACCTCATTCAGCCTAGTTCTCTGGCTTCGTCTTGTGTCACTCTTTCCCTAGATCTGCTCTCCTACCTCAAACTCCTCTCCATCTTTAAAGAATAAACTCAGACACCCCCTCCTCTGATGATGCCCAGTACAGGTAGCCTTGGTTTCCACTGCACTTTTAAGTCCCATGCTTGCCTCTAAGGTACTGTTGACTCAATGCTGTGATCATTCACTTATGTCTCTCTCTCACCAGACTGTAAGATCCTCAAGAGGAAGTACTGTATTCCATTCATTTTCTCTCTTCCTAGATGTTTGGCATACCAATCACATAATGGATATTCATTGAATGAAGAGTTGAATGACTGAATAAGCTCCAAAGGGCTGTTTAAATTATTTTCTTTGGCTGGATGTCTTACTGTTGTCTCTGTGAAGCATAACTAGAATTTGGTATTTGTTACAATTATATTTGTTGAAATGGTATTTGATCTGTCACAACTCCATAGTAGAAAGACATGCCAAAATAAGATGGCAATTTACAAACTTGTAGTTGTAGTATAAACATAGGCTATTTGCAATTTTAATACTTTTTAAAAGATCTTATTGCAAAACTATATTTTCTTTCCCTTTCCTGCCTCACCCCTTTTGTAAACACCCTACACATGTTTGTTTGTTTATGTTGTATAGAAGCCTTCTGTATTGGTTTCCCCTCAGGTTTATTGAGATGTAATTGACAAATAACACTGTGTAAATTTAAGGTGTACAATGTGATGAGTTGATATGCATACATATTATGAAATGATTATCACAGTAAGGTTAGTTTATACATCCAGCGTCTCACATCTATGTGTGTGTGTGTGTGTGTGTGTGTGTGTAGAACATTTAAGATCTACTCTCTTAGCAAATTTTAAGTATTCAATATACGGTATTGTTAACAACCATATTGGGTTTTGCAACAACCCTTCCTTTCTGCAGAATTGGGCTGGTAAGCATCACATCCACTACGCCCAGGATGTGAAGCAACTTGAACAAACATATGCAATCAAAATGCTGTAGGTATTTTTGTGAACAGAAAGAGAGCACTACTAAAATCTGCTTCTTTGTTTATATCCCATCTTGTTTAAAACAGACTTAAAACAGTTGATTGTGTTTAATACAGTACACACTCTTACTAAAGGAGAAAATACCCTGGATTTATAAGTAATTTTTTTTTTTTACAATGTAGGGCAAACAGGAAAAAAGTCTAAAAACTACTTGCCCCTCATCAAGAAGCAACTTAATTTTATTTACAGTTATACTGTAACCTTTTCCAGATCCACTTGATATTCAGCTGAGTTTGGAGATTACATAATACACACTTAAGATTTGAGTAGGAAGCTTGAGAGATTTCCATTTATGGCAAATAAAATCCTTATTTTCTTTTGTTTTTCAACCTCTAGGGTTGTCTTAAGGAAACCTTAAATTTGATGGGGCGCCTGGGTGGCGCAGTCGGTTAAGCGTCCGACTTCAGCCAGGTCACGATCTCGCGGTCCGTGAGTTGGAGCCCCACATCGGGCTCTGGGCTGACGGCTCAGAGCCTGGACCCTGTTTCCAATTCTGTGTCTCCCTCTCTCTCTGCCCCTCCCCCGTTCATGCTCTGTCTCTCTCTGTCCCAAAAATAAATAAACGTTGAAAAAAAAAATTAAAAAAAAATTTGAAAAACCAAAAGCAAAATTAATTTAAGTGTTATATTATAAATTATAGAGCAAAATAATTATATACTTGAGAGATCCTAAAAGTTCAATATGGTTGTTTTGTATTTTTTAATTAAAATTTTTATTTTTTTCACTAGCAATTTAAATATAAGATTTAAATAATTTAAATAATCCATAGAAGGGCATTGCATATTACAAAAGCCTGGGGAATAACTAATATGGCAATAAAACTAATTTTTCTCCTTTTAAAAAAATCAGCTCTTGGTTTCAGAGGGAAGATGGATGATGATTTTATTAAAAATATTTTTATTATCTTGGTATTCAAGGCCCTCCACAGTGTAACCCTGAGCAAACCTTCTTTGCTGTCAGCACATCTGCTTTTGGAAGAACTCATCATTGCATTCTTGATGACTCCACAGGATCCTACCCACCCCTCCCTCAGAGCACTTCATCCCCTCAATTAGAGCTTTTTTTTTTTTTTAATTTTCTTCTTTAATATTTATGCAGTTTTGACAGAGTGCGAGTGGGGGAAGTGCAGAGAGAGAGGGAAGACACAGAATCTGATGCAGGCTCCAGGCTCTGAGCTGTCAGCACAGAGCCTGATGGGGGGCTCAAACTCATGAATCACGAGATCATGATCTGAGCCGAAGTCAGACACTTAACTGACTGAGCCACCCAGGCACCCCTAGAGTTTTTTTTTAACTTTACTTATTTATTTTGAGAGAGAGAGGGAGAGAGAGAGAGAGAGAATGAATGAGTGGGAGAGGGACAGAGAGAGAGAGGGAGACAGAGAATCCCAAGCAGGCTCCAAGCTATCAGCGCAGAGCCCCTCATGGGTCTCAACCCCCCCAAACTCTGAAATCATGACCTGAGCCAAAACCAAGAGTCAGACACTCAACTGACTCACCCACCCAGGTGTCCCTCAATTAGAGTTTTCTAAATGCCACTTGATTGTCCAGCTAAGCTGTAAGCTTCTTAAAATTCTTTTTTCCCTCTTTTTGTTGATATATACGTGAAATGTACTAATACAGTGAAACCTTGGTTTGCGAGCATAACTCACATGCTTGTAGTGCAAAGCACTCGCATATCAAAGTAAATTTCAAGAACCATTGGCTCAGTTGTGCTCATGTGACGATCAGCATCAGGTACTACTCAAATTGGAAGACATTGCTCATTGTTATCAACTTAAAATTTATTAGAAATGTTTGCTTATCTTGGAGAACACTGGCAGACCAAGTTACTCACAATCCAAGGTTTTACTGTATTTTGTGTGCAGCCTGATGGTTTTTTACATTTCCACCCAGATCAAGATACAGAGCATTTCTAGCATCCCAGGATGCACTTTTGAGCCCCTTCTTATTCAGTACCCCACCTCCACTCTTCTGACTTCCATCACAATGGATTTTTTTGGCTTGTGCTTGAACTTCATAAGAATGGAATAATATTGCGTGTACTCTTTTTTGTCTGATTTCTTTCTCTCAGCATTATACCTTTCAGATATATCCATGTAGTTGAATGAAGCAATAATTTATTCTTGCTATTGTTGTATAATATTCCATTATAGGAATGTTCTAAACATACTGCAATTTATTTATCTGTTCTACTGTTAATGGGTATTTTGGTTCTTTCTAAGTTATTGCTATTATGAGAAAGCTGCCACAGACATTTTTGTACATTTCTTTAGGTAGATATATGCTCTCATTTCTCTTAGGGACATATACCGAAGTGGCTGTGTTGGGTCATAGCATGGGCATTTATTTGGCTTTAGTAGTTTAGTAAATATTGAGAAATAACTTTCCAATTTGTACCAGGCTTTTGCAGGGCTAACAGTTTCTGTCATCTTTATATCCTCAGGGCCTAATATTTGGCACATAGTAGGTGTCCAGCAAACACTTATTGAATGACCAGATGCTGAGAGGTAGCAGTAGGCATTCTTTGGTTGTAAACAACAGAACTTCCACCCATGTTGTCCCAGATTACCTTCTCTTCTGTGTGAAGCCATCACCTTGCATAGCTCACAACTATCTTCAAAATCTCTTGCAGGTACATTTGCTTGGTCATATATGAACCCTATGTGCAAGGGAATCTGGGAAATATAGTTTCAATTTTCAGCCTCTATAATACAAGAAGTATGACGGAGGGCTTAGAGACAATATAGGATGAGCCATTATGCAGATTCTGATACAGAAATTAAAGGGTGGGCTGGAAAAAAAGTAAAAAAAGACAGAAGCTGGAGCAGCTTTGGGGGTCTAGATGACAGAAACCAACTGACATTTCTTTTAGGGATATTGTTCTTCCTTTTATGATAGAGATTCAGAGTCTTGGAAAGGAGTGTCCAGGCGGCAAAGATCAGGTCACATGCCCATTTCCTGGGTAGGAGAGGAATGGGCTGACAGTCCCACCAAAATAGCATATAATAGTGAAGCAGTTCTCCAAAAGAAATGGGATGCTATTGCCAAGAGGAAGGGAAACGTACTTTGGGGAAAAAACCCCACAGATTCCCACTACAGGTTAAAAAAAAAAGGAATTAGAGTTTGAATATCAAACTATGTTTCACCCGTTTTGCCTGAGAACCAATATCCCCATGAATTATAGTAGTTAGAGACAAAGGGGATTTAGAGAGGTCACTGTATGGGGTCAGGTATATTATGCGATAACTTACATACTAGAAACTTACCCTTTTTAGATGGAGAACACTGCAATCAAGATATGGAATATTTCCTTCACTCCAAAATTCCCCATGTCCCTTTGTGATCAATTCTCTCCCTCATCCCTAGTCCCAGCCTTTGGCAGCCACTGAGTTGATTTCTGCACCTATGGTTTTGCCTTGTCCAGAGTGTCCAAAAATGGAAATATATAGTTTTGAGTCTGACTTCTTTCACTTAACCAGAGATCGATTTGTTCAATGGTTTTCAATCTCTTTTCCCCTCTGCTAGGAACATTTTTTTAGCCCCTAAACAAACTTTTGTGCAGAAACTTAATATTTGAGACAGATAGAAATGGATTGCTTTCATGAATGATGGTGAGGAGCCCAAGTGCAATGTGTCTTTGGATGAAGTGAGGACCTTGTAATTTGCTCACAGAGTTTTATTTTCCCCTCATATTCCATAGTTACAATCCATTGAGAATGGCTGTGCTTTTTTCAAGGTAGGTTTCTTGTTGCAGAAATGTTTACAGACCAGTTTCCATGGAGGAAGACATAGCCTGGGAAAACTATCAGAAATGCTAAAAAATGTCTAGTCCTTAAACTTTTGTTAAAGTATGAATTCTTACTTAGTTGATTTTCTTGCGAAAAATGTCCAGTTCAGGTCCACTAGGTGTCAGTTACCATCTCTTCCATCTTTTTTAACCTGCTTCTTATTAATGCCACTGTTAACCATTAGAATGGCAAGTGTCCATGTATCACCCATCCAAACAAATGTGAAGGGAAGACTCTGCAAGATCCGGCTTCCAGACCCATGCTGTCCCAAGGGTCAGTCATTAGCCACACACAGCTACCGAGTATTTGAAAAGTAGCTAGTCCAAATTAAGACGTGTCATATGTGTAAAGTACACACTGGATTTGTAGACTTTGTAAAAAAAAGAATATAAAAATATCTTGTTAGTAATTTTTATATTGAATTTTGAAATGGTATCTTCAAGCTATTGGGTTAATGAACATTATTAAAATGAATTTTCCTTCTGTCTTGTTACTTTTTCCTTTTTTTAAAATTTAATTTGATTTAATTTTTTTTATTTTTATTTTTTTCTGAAATTTATTGACAAATTGGTTTCCATACGACACCCAGTGCTCATCCCAAAAGGTGCCCTCCTCAATACCCATCACCCACCCTCTCCTCCCTCCCACCCCCCATCAACCCTCAGTTTGTTCTCAGTTTTTAACAGTCTCTTATGCTTTGGCTCTCTCCCATTCTAACCTCTTTTTTTTTTTTTCCTTCCCCTCCCCCATGGGTTCCTGTTAAGTTTCTCAGGATCCACATAAGAGTGAAACCATATGGTATCTGTCTTTCTCTGTATGGCTTATTTCACTTAGCATCACACTCTCCAGTTCCATCCACGTTGCTACAAAAGGCCATATTTCATTTTTTCTCATTGCCACGTAATATTCCATTGTGTATATAAACCACAATTTCTTTATCCATTCATCAGTTGATGGACATTTAGGCTCTTTCCATAATTTGGCTATTGTTGAGAGTGCTGCTATGAACATTGGGGTACAAGTGGCCCTATGCATCAGCGCTCCTGTATCCCTTGGATAAATTCCTAGCAGTGCTATTGCTGGGTCATAGGGTAGGTCTATTTTTAATTTTCTGAGGAACCTCCACACTGTTTTCCAGAGCGGCTGCACCAATTTGCATTCCCACCAACAGTGCAAGAGGGTTCCCGTTTCTCCACATCCTCTCCAGCATCTATAGTCTCCTGATTTGTTCATTTTGGCCACTCTGACTGGCGTGAGGTGATACCTGAGTGTGGTTTTGATTTGTATTTCCCTGATAAGGAGCGACGCTGAACATCTTTTCATGTGCCTGTTGGCCATCCGGATGTCTTCTTTAGAGACGTGTCTATTCATGTTTTCTGCCCATTTCTTCACTGGGTTATTTGTTTTTCGGGTGTGGAGTTTGGTGAGCTCTTTATAGATTTTGGATACTAGCCCTTTGTCCGATATGTCATTTGCGAATATCTTTTCCCATTCCGTTGGTTGCCTTTTAGTTTTGTTGGTTGTTTCCTTTGCTGTGCAGAAGCTTTTTATCTTCATAAGGTCCCAGTAATTCACTTTTGCTTTTAATTCCCTTGCCTTTGGGGATGTGTCGAGTAAGAGATTGCTATGGCTGAGGTCAGAGAGGTCTTTTCCTGCTTTCTCCTCTAAGGTTTTGATGGTTTCCTGTCTCACATTTAGGTCCTTTATCCATTTTGAGTTTATTTTTGTGAATGGTGTGAGAAAGTGGTCTAGTTTCAACCTTCTGCATGTTGCTGTCCAGTTCTCCCAGCACCATTTGTTAAAGAGGCTGTCTTTTTTCCATTGGATGTTCTTTCCTGCTTTGTCAAAGATGAGTTGGCCATACGTTTGTGGGTCTAGTTCTGGGGTTTCTATTCTATTCCATTGGTCTATGTGTCTGTTTTGGTGCCAATACCATGCTGTCTTGATGATGACAGCTTTGTAGTAGAGGCTAAAGTCTGGGATTGTGATGCCTCCTGCTTTGGTCTTCTTCTTCAAAATTCCTTTGGCTATTCGGGGCCTTTTGTGGTTCCATATGAATTTTAGGATTGCTTGTTCTAGTTTCGAGAAGAATGCTGGTGCAATTTTTATTGGGATTGCATTGAATGTGTAGATAGCTTTGGGTAGTATTGACATTTTGACAATATTTATTTTTCCAATCCATGAGCAGGGAATGTCTTTCCATTTCTTTAAATCTTCTTCAATTTCCTTCATAAGCTTTCTATAATTTTCAGCATACAGATCCTTTACATCTTTGGTTAGATTTATTCCTAGGTATTTTATGCTTCTTGGTGCAATTGTGAATGGGATCAGTTTCTTTATTTGTCTTTCTGTTGCTTCATTGTTAGTGTATAAGAATGTAACTGATTTCTGTACATTGATTTTGTATCCTGCAACTTTGCTGAATTCCTGTATCAGTTCTAGCAGACTTTTGGTGGAGTCTATCGGATTTTCCATGTATAATATCATGTCATCTGCAAAAAGCGAAAGCTTGACTTCATCTTTGCCAATTTTGATGCCTTTGATTTCCTTTTGTTGTCTGATTGCTGATGCTAGAACTTCCAGCACTATGTTAAACAGCAGCGGTGAGAGTGGGCATCCTTGTCGTGTTCCTGATCTCAGGGAAAAAGCTTTCAGTTTTTCCCCGTGTCTTGTTACTTTTTAAGGTGTGACTACAAGGAAATTGAAAATTACTAGTGCAGCTCATGTTTGTGGCTTGCATTATATTTCTATGGCACAGCACTGACGTGACAGATTGCTGATTATACATTTTGCATAAAAGACCCTAAGAAAGACCCCAAATCTATACTTCTCCAGGCTGGATCTCAGAGATCAGGAGACACTCAGGCCACTTCCAGTTTTGTGAACTTCCTAGTCAGTTTAAAACTGGGAAATGTCAAAAGTGACATAAATGGTTTTATATTTTCATGGTGCAAAAAACATTTTTTAACGTTTATTCCTTTTTGAGAGACAGAGAGAGGGTATGAGTGGGGAAGGGGCAAAGAGAGGGAGACACAGAATCTGAAACAGGCTCCAGGCTCTGAGCTGTCAGCACAGAGCCCGACGCGGGGCTCGAACTCACAAACTGTGTGATCCTGACCTGAGCCGAAGTCGGGTGCTCAACCGACTGAGCCACCCAGGCGCCCCATGGTGCAAAATTTTATACTTAATAAATCAACACTTTTAATATAAAAATACATCACAATGTCACATAACTGTGCCAGCCCTAAGATAAATTTAGGATTTATAAGAAAGAGAGCAATGGAGGTAACATGGTCAACTGGACCACAATTTGGTCAATTGCAGCATAGTTTGAAAGCTAGTAAAGGAACTTCTTCCCACTTCTTGATTTCTGTAAGTTGCATGTATAATCTTCTTTGGAGATGACTTCAGAAGGCTAAATTGTGAATGTGAGGCCTGGGCCCAATGGTCTGCCTGCCACCATCCCACCCCACCCCAGTGGTGACAGGCCCTGTCGTCCGTCTTTCTCAGACATCTGCCACTTGTTCCTTCGATGTGCCAGGCTGTCCACCACACACTTTGCAATATTGATCTGAAGACTTGCAAAATCTGCAAAAAGCAAAAAAAGGTGTCATTGTTAGAAAGTAAAAGAACAACTACTAATTCTCCCCCAAACTCCTCTCAGCAGTGATGTCCTTGGAGGGAGTCGGGTGATAGAAATTTGGGGCAGAAAGGAAAATAAATGATAGAGGAAGGGAGTGACAAGAAATAAATCCCCTGTTGCTTGTCTACATACAGCTCAACTGTCCTCACCTGTATGGCATGCAGACTCATCCACAAAGCTCTTTTCCAGGAACTGATTGTTTGCCTCTGTGTATGCTAGACTGCCCCAAATTGGAGGCATTTAAAAAACTATCTGGAGGAGCAGGAGGAGAGCTATAGCTAGTACCTTCCATGAGAGCACCACCTCCCAGCTACAAATTACTCACTTTAAACCCTGCATTAGGCGGATGCTGCTTTGCCAACTGGGCTCTCAGGTTTTTATTCTTCTCCATGTATATTCCGTTTACGCCTGTAAAGTTGGGTTTTGTTTTGTGACTACGTGAATCGGAGCTAAGTGAGTTTCTTTTTTTCCTGTGACTGGAGCCACAGTGAAGCATTCCAGCACTTTATACACTTCTGTGCTGTGTGGGCAGAAAACAAGGCAGAGGGAGCTCTTGAATGCACTTTTCACCTGGTTTAAACAAGAGCTTTGACTTCTCCTTCCTCTTAATCATTATTGGGCTTGAAGTGAAAGCAGGATTCATGGAGTTGTTAAGAAAAACTGTTATAGGATCCTTGGCTTTTAACACTTCCGGTTATGGCTGAAACAATCACCCAGGACTCCTGGAATGTGGATGGTAGAAATACTGGTGGTCTTTCAGTGTAGGCAGGTTTTCTATTCTTTTCTGAAACATCTCTGTATGTTGGCTAATGATAAAAGCCAGTGAGGTATTTTCTTCACAAAAGCAGAGCTGGTTGGAAAAGCCTTCTCAGACATTTATTCACCCAACATTTCCTGATCTTCTACTGTGTGTTTGTGCACAGACAAAACAAGTGGGGAGGCATGAGAAAAAGGACAAATGTGACCCAGCTCCCAGGTGGCCCCCAGCTACACCTTGAAGGACAGGTAGCTGTTAGCCAGATGACAAAAGCAAGCAGGTAGGATTTTTAAAAATACACTTTATTTTTGATTTTATTGTTTTTAGTTTCAAGTTTTCATTTAAATTCCAGTTAGTTAACATACTATGTAATATTAGTTTCAGGTGTAGAATTTAGTGATTTATCACTTACAACACCCAGTGCTCATCACAAAAAGTGCCCTCCTTAATGCCCACCCCCCAAGTAGCCCACGCCCTGCCCACCTCCCCTTAAAATAGATTTTATTTTTTAGAGCAGTTTTTGGTTCACAGAAAAAGTGAACGTAAGGGAGAGAGATTTCCCATATGCCCCTTACCCTCCTTCCACACATAAACCTCCTCCATTATCAACATCTCCCACCAGAGTGGTGGATTTGTTACAACTGATGAACCTATATTTATACATCGTTATCATACAGAGCCCATGGTTTACGTTAGGGATCACTTTTGGTGTTGTACATTCTGTGGGTTTGGACAAATGTGTAATGCAATGTACTCATCATTACAGTGTCATAGAGTGGTCTTGTTGCTCTAAAATTCCTCTGTGCCCTCCTGTCTCCCTCTACATCCCTGCCCCTGGCAACCAGTGATTCCTTCACTGTCTCCACAGTTTTGCATTTTCCAGAATGTCATGTATAGTTGGGATCACACAGTATACAGCTTTTTCAGATTGGCTTCTTTCATGTAATAATACTCAGTTAAGGTTCCTCTGTGTCTTTTCATAGCTTGATAACCCATTTCCCTTTAGCACTGAATAGTATTCCATTGTCTGCATGGACCGCAGTTTATCCATTCACCTCCTGAAGGACCTCTTGGTTTCCTCCAAGTTTTGGCAAGGATAGGTATTTTAAGTAGAGTAGAACTTGTAAAGGCACATGGGAATGAGTGCAAGGCCCTTTGTGGCATACAGAGTGTGGGGAGATGTTGCATGGGCAATGACAGAGAAGGCTCATCCTTCATTTGGAGCATCATTCCAGAGCCACAATGTGGATCCTATTACACTGGTGGCATTTCCATCATTATAATATGTCATCTTGTAGATCTTGCCTGGAAACAGACATAGGAATGTCCAACTTACACATGATTCGCAAGTTTATTTGGTTAATATTATAATCTTTCCTAAAAAACAAAAAGCTTCTATGGGGTGATTTTAAGTTATGGGTTACGTTATGAAAGTGAAGTCAAGGGATATAGTAACTTGTGGGTTTGAGTACAGTTTGACCTTCTTATGACTCAAAAAGTCATGTGGTTTTGGTTTTTGGTGAGAGCTCCATTGCATATTTTGGGCAGGGACCTGAGTTTGTAGGTTGTTGTTGGTGGTGGTGGCAATCTAATGTAGCTGAATGCTGATGCATCTCTCTTCATTTAGACATAAACCAAGTAACAAATGAGTCACTCTAAAAACATAGTGTGCAGCCTCGTTAGCAGGAAAACAATTACTATTCCTGTTCAATACTTTATGAACTAAGTGGGGTTTACATGACAGATGTAATTATGCCAATAGCGTGCCGGTGAGCAATCCAATCAATACTTCACTTGAATAATCTAAAGGCACCTCTTTTCCCCCTGACAGACTTTATTTCATCTCTTAATGTAACAAACATTGGTTGATCTTGTAATATTCTCTCTTGAATACACTTCTGTCATTGATGAACTCCATCGGTATCTGTCCTTAAGAGACTCAAGTCTTCATAGCTTGGAGACATAACATTTTATTTCATTTGTGAAAGCACTTCCAAAAGTATAAAGTGTTACATTGATGCTAGATATCATTATTCTACTTTTTGTTCCCTCCCCTTTTTTTAGGATAATGAAGGAGCTTGATGTGGGGATCTGTCTTTTGCTATTGAACTATTAAGAAATCATGTTATAATGATATTCAATCCATTGACTCAAACTTAGAGATGAATTTTAAATAAATAATTCTGCAGAATTAAGAAGTGTCCTTGCCTCACTCCTTAGTCATTGTGGTGCTGTTTTCAACAGGAGAGGAAACTCAATTAAAATAAGCAATCAATGTGGAAATCTAACTATATAACATTATGGAAATTTACATTAAGAAAATATCTTATTGGCTTTAATAATCAGCCAATACACAGAGGTGCATTAGAAAATACATTTAAATATTTAACAAGATGGAAATGCTTTAGTAACCAACTGTATGAGGAAATATTATGCTAACATTAATATGATAGTTGGGGAGGTTGTTATAGAAAGATAGAAACATGCTTACAATAGAGCATGTGAAAAAGCAGAATGTGGATTGGCCCATGTACACACACACAAAAAAAATGAATGAGCCTGTGGAAACAAAACGATGGCATTAGAATTTGGAGATGGCAGGGGCGCCTGGGTGGCGTAGTGGGTTAAGTGTCCGACTTCAGCCAGGTCACGATCTCGCGGTCCGTGAGTTCGAGCCCCGCGTCAGGCTCTGGGCTGATGGCTCAGAGCCTGGAGCCTGCTTCCGATTCTGTGTCTCCCTCTCTCTCTGCCCCTCCCCCGTTCATGCTCTGTCTCTCTCTGTCCCAAAAATAAATAAACGTTGAAAAAAAAATTAAAAAAAAAAAAGAATTTGGAGATGGTTAGGGAGATGAAATTTATCATGCTATTCTTTTACTGAAACGTTTCTTTTTCTTTTCTTTTCTTTTTAAAATTGTGTCTGTGGGTTTTTAAAAATATTTTTAAGTTTATTTATTTATTTTG
Source organism: Prionailurus viverrinus (assembly GCF_022837055.1). Taxonomy (NCBI): domain Eukaryota; kingdom Metazoa; phylum Chordata; class Mammalia; order Carnivora; family Felidae; genus Prionailurus; species Prionailurus viverrinus. The sequence continues at coordinate 25,200,783 of NC_062571.1, read as the reverse complement.
AGAGAAAGAGCAGGGGAGGTGCAGAGAGATAGAGAGAGAGGGAGAGAGAGAATCCCAAGCATGCTTTGTGTTGTCAGCACAGAGCCTGACATGGGGCTCGATCTCATGAACTGTGAGATTATGACCTGAGCAAAAACTAAGAGTTGGGACACTTAACCTACTGAGCCACTCAGGTGCCCCTGAAATGTTTCTTAATATTGATGTATGTGCTACCTTGTCAATGACTTTAAAATTAAAGCTTTGTGGTCCTTCAGTTCAAAGAGCGTCAGAAAATTTCATATTACGGCAAACCTGAAAAGAAATTATTTCTCATAGGACCACCAAAGGCATCATCACATTCAAAGTGTATTTGTTAGATATTCTTGGTTTGTGGCTAAGGGTTATTAATACTTGCCCTCTAGTGGCTTAAAGTTGGAAACAGACAATTTTGGTTTTGTTTTTGTTGCTATTGCTGATGTCGTTATTTTTGAAGATAATAATACATAAATTACATAAGGTAAAATACTTATAAAGTCACAGGGTGGAGTGTGCCCAAAGAGCATAATGTGGTCAGTCAGTCCTAAACCAGCCCTTTGTAGCTCACAGCTATTTGTAAGGTTCAGGAGGGCAGAGTAGCATGGGAGTTGCAAGTCTGGGCTTTGCAATGGAAAGAACTAGATAATCTGAGGTTCTGCCACACACCAGCTTGGGCATGTTCATTACTTTGTTTTCCTCATCTACTAAGTGGGGATAATAATACTGCTACTTCATAATGTTCTTTGGATGATGATGTGTAATGTGTAATGTAGCACAAGTGTATGACCTGTAAAGTACTATTATCATTACTATTTTCCAGGAATGATTCTGGTGCTATAGGTGTTGATCTTTGTGCTGAAGATGGAAAAAGAAATGCAAGAAAAATTGGCCTTTAAAGAGATTCCCAACTGCTTAGGAGACAAGATATATTTTCATGCAATAATTGTAAAAATACACAGTAAGCAAATGCTAAGGGGGTTAAAAACTATATATCATTGCTCCTACGACAGATTTATCATGTTTCATATCCATTTATTGGGATGCATCTAATAATTGATAGCAACTTATTTAATAATTGGTAGCATCTTTTCATTTTTTAGTGGTATATAAAATAATTGTGTATCTTGCAACTGATGGGGTCTCAGATTCAATGAAATATGGTAGCTGGTAGTAATATGTAACATTTAAAATATTTACCACAGGCTAGATAAAGAACGGAATGGGTAATAAACATCATCATAATACTTACATAATCTTAACATAATCCTTAGGAGAAGTTCTGTGAATTTGGAAAATGGGAAAATCACTGGAGAAATCAATGACTCTCAAGGCAGGGAATTTATAAAGGACTCCCAAGGCCAGACTTGAGGTAAGTTGCTAAATGAGGAGAGTTGATTTAAATCAACCCTAAGAAGAGGGGTAGGTATTCCAGGAACAGAGATGCTGCCCATGTGATATCCTGCTTGGAAAAGTTGTGGTAAAGCTACCTGTGTGGCCACTCTGGCTATTCACTTATTAAAACCTCTCCCATCTTTACTGTATTCCTTTAAAGGTAAAACCTGGCACAACTTTTCTTTAGTCTGATTTCTTTTATTTCTTTTTTATTTTTTGAGAGAGAGAGAGAGAGAGGGAGAGAGAGAGAGAAAGTGCAAGGGCATGAGCAGGGGAGGGGAAGAGAGAGAGGGAGAGAGAATCCCAAACAGACTCCAGCACAGAGCCTGACCCGGGGCTCGATCTCGCCAACCGTGAGATCATGACCTGAGTTGAAACCAAGATTCGGATGCTTACCCGACTGAGTCACCCAGGCATCCCTCTTTAGCCTGATTTCTTATCCATTTTGCTTTTGAATTTTAATTGCTTAAAGCAGAGTTTTCCAACCTTGGCACTATTGACATTTTGGGGGCAAGATAACTCTTTGTTGTGGGAGGTTTTGCTGTGCATTGTGGGAAATTTAGCATCATTCCTGGCCTCTACCCAGCAGACACTAGTAACACCTTCCTGTTGGGACAAACAAAAATGTCTCTTCTATCTTGCTCTGAAGTCTGGCTAGTAGACCATAATGATGCCATTGTGTGTAAGTCAAACAAGCACTGCTCACTTGCTGGTTTGCTACCAATTCTGAAGTGTGATGGGTGGACGGGGATTAGTGCCTGGGGAGCATATTTTTTTCTTTTTATTCTGAAATAATTTTATGTTCCTTTATATCTTCTCCCAATTTCCTCTAGTGCTGACATCTTACATAACTGTGATACATTTATCAAAACTAAGATCTTAGCAATGATTGATACAATATTATTAACTGAACTATGAACTTTATTTGGATTTGCTCAGTTTCCCCACAACCCTCCATTTTCTGAGCCAGGGTTTAATCCAGATCTCTCAATGCATTTAGAGAGAGCACAGGTTTTTTTTAAATGGAAAGGATAAAATATATTCCTGGAAAATTGCCGATTCTCAGATGATGACAGCGAGCAGAATTTTCTAAGCAGACCTATCCGCGTTAGCACCCACTGAGCTAAAAAATTCCCTTATTTCTGCTTCAAGTAGAAAGTGGAATCAATACTCGCCAAGGCAGAAACAGCTATGACAGTTCACATTTTCTAAATCTCTGAAAAAATAGCCTAAAGATGGCTTTCATCTTGACTCTCAGTCTAAACCTTCCTCATTTCACAGTTTTTCTATGAATGACAAATGCTAATGGGGTGAACCAAAAGTATAGTCCCAAATTGCTGTTTCATATTTAGGGCAAGCTGAATGGTTCTTTTCCAATTTTTCTCGACAAATACGACACGAACACAAAGTGACATGGAAAAGCTGTAATCTATTGAACTTGGTAAATGTGAGTTGTAAGTAATTGCGTTTCCTTCTTAGTCCCATTTGCTGTTCAACCATTTCTCATTATATGATCCCTTAAAGTCAACCTGATTCAGGAGCAGATCAATACTAGGGAAACCCTTTTGTCTTCTTTTAGGGCATAAAATTTAAAAGATGCTTAAGTCAATATTCCTTTTAATAATGTGTCTTACGGAAATGCCCGGGTTCCCTCTTCTTGTTATATAATTAATTGAGCTGCCTGCCACCCACAAGGTATAGTCATTCCCTCCCATAATTCTCCTTTGGCCTAATTGCCATTCTGTTTTCAGTTCTATTTGTCTTTAGATATTTCTTTTCTCCCCAACAGTGTTGGGCATGCTTTGTACTTAGTTTTATCTTTCTGTGCTTTTGCTTCTAAATGTCAGCATAATTTTTCTGCCTTATAATATTGGAGATGTCATAACCATCCATCAGCCCAATAGAAGAGCAGAAAAGATTAGATATCATTTATCTGTATTGGTTGTTCATTGTAATGACCCAGTGGACAACATGAACAGATAATCTGTTGCTTTGATGAAAACTAATTATTCTTAAGCATGACAGCATCGAAATAGCTTTTGTGACATTGTTTTTAAAAATGACGGTTACCTAGTCATTATTAGTGTAAGCAGACATTCAGTTGTGTTCTCTGATGATTTCCCTACTTAAGCAACACGACAGTTTGGACCTTTTACTACTGCTTTATGAGAAAAATTGAACTAAAATTTAAGAAATTTAGAATTTCAACTGACATTCAAATAGAGGGGCTATCCAATAAACATTTCTTAATGTGAGATAATTTACTATTTCCTACAGAAAAGTAAAAGTACAACTAGCAGATATTTTTTCTAGGAGGGGTTAATATAGCTTGATTTTTATTTTGCTGCTGGTGATTGTACTAACTATGGGATTTGGAAGATAAAGTTAAGATTCATTTCTGTTGGAGTTTCCTAAGTGAAAAGCATGGTTCTATGATTTACTCTTTAAATAATACAATTTATATGCACAAATAGGTGAAGAGGTTTTATTTTATGTGCACTTAGGTGTAAACTGAAAAAAACCCAGTATGTTGATGTATCTTTATGTTTTTACATTTTTTTAATGTTTACTTTTGAGAGAGAGAGCACAAGTGAGGGAGGGAAAGAGAGAGAGGGAGACAGAGAATCCCAAGCAAGCCCCATGCTGTGAGCGCAGAGCCCAATGCAGGGCTCAAATGGCAATCTGTGAGATCATGACCTGAGCCGAAGTCGGATGCTCAACCAACCGAGACACCTAGGTGCCCCGATGCATTTATATTTTTATATACTGTTCCTAAAATGCTTTTGAAACTTCATCAATATTATATTAGTACCACTAATAACCAAACCAAAATTTCTATATTATTGGTGGCCAGAGCAGAAAAGCACTTTCAGTACAGCATGCCTTAAGTTGAGAACAGAAGCAAACTTCATGTGCCAAATGTTGCCCTTCGTTGTAACAGCTTTGTTAAAGCTTTAAGCTTCGGGGATGACTGAGATGATGATAGAAACCATGGCTAATATATTGAAATACACTAAGTTATAATTGCACAAGTAACACTTACTGTAAAAAACTATTGCTGTAAAAACATTTGAACAATGCTAAAGTCGGTAGAATAAAAATACAAGTGTCCTCTTACCTTCTGCTTATTCTGGTTTCTTCAATTCCATTCTCTTCTTCAGAGGGTTGCTTAACACTTTGGTGCATATTGTTCCAGGCTCTTTTCCATGCATTTATGTACGAGTGCACACACACATATACACACATAAAGACACACACACACACACACACACACACACCTGTAAGACTGTGTTATGGATATTCTACAGACTTCTCTGCAATTTGTATTTTTCACCTAAAAATATGTGGCTGTTTTGTTTTGTTTTGTTTCAATTTTAGAGAGAAAGAGCACGAGCAGGGGGCGTGTGGGGCAGAGGGAGAGAGAGAGAGAGAGAGAGAGAGAGAGAAACTTAAGCAGGCTCCATTCTCAGTGTGGAACCCAGTGTGAGGCTCGATCCCACAACCCTGCGATCATGACCAGAACTGAAACGAAGAGTCGGACTGTCAACCAGCTGAGCCACCCAGGCACCCCTAAAAATATGTTTTAAGTATCCTTTCACATATGTATATATAGCTTTTAAAAAAAACTGGTCATACCTATTTTTAACTATTGTATCATTTTATGAAGTAATGTTTGCTCTTTCACATTATCCTCTGTTTTAGGAAGTCTCCTTCAGATGCAGATAAACTGGAGGAAAACCTCAATAGGAGCTTCAGCTAGTTAAATGGCTGACTTGGGTTGACCCCTTCTGGCTGTATCCAAAGAAGGAGCTCATTCCATGGTTAGGGAGGATGTGAGCCCCTGATTCGGCATAAGTACAGGTGGGAAATCTGGCTCTGACACATGAGCAAATCACCTTTCTAGGCTTAAATTTCCCCATTTGAAAAAAGGAGCTGGGGTGGAGGGCTGTGTGTGAAGGGAGAAGGCTGAGTGGGTGAGGTGAACAGGCCTGGAAAATGGAAGCTAAGGGACAAACCTAACTATGATCTCAAGACACGAAGGCAGAGATTACACACAAGTTTTTTGTTACATCCTCTATTTCTATCTTCTGAGTGAAAAGCTTCTTTTTACGGGGCGGGAGTAATTCTTCTGGGATTAGTTATAATTGTGGGCTCATGAGAGACATCTAAAATTTTAAGTATGGACACTCAGGTCTATTTTTACCGAATTGGGCATATGCCTTTGTCCTTGAAAACACTGCTTGGAATGGCCTTGGTCATCACCAAGGTATGATAATGCTAACCAACAGGGAGAGCAACAGACAGCCTGCTCCTCTTGTAGCCACCTAAGAAAGCTGTATTGGAAGACTTACTTGTTATTACAACTTGTTATCACAGCCCTTTAAAGATGATTCGAGATACACCCTCAACTATCATTTGAAACCTGTTAGTTGACTTTAGAATTTACCCTGGCCAGATGATGCTTATCAACAGGTGTTCTTTTACCACATTTACTTTAGAATGATGTGTTCAAACATCATAAAAACAATAATAATAATAGCAGCTAACATTAATGAGCACTTACTATGTGTTAGGCACTGTTTAAAGCACTTTCATAGTCACTCACAGCAACCCTATAAATAGTTTACAGATGGGAAGCAGAGGCTCAGAAAGGATAAGTAATCTGTCCAAAGGCATAGAGTTGCAACTTAGGGATGCTACTGGCATGCAAATTCTTTTTCAAGGGAAAAAAGTAAAGTCAGGAGTTAACTGACTAGCTACACAGTTATAAAACGACAAAAAATTTAACCTGAAGGGGGTGACAGATTTGGCCACATGCAGATGGTAAGTGCCTTTCCCTTATTACAACAACACCGTAAGCAAGGTTGACTTGCGAGTGGTCCGTTTCTCAGGCACACTCATGGTGCTGTCTATTGTAGTGGGTCCTTTAAAAAATATGTAAACAAAGCAGTTCCTTATATTCTTTCTGCTGCTATAGATCATTCACACTGACTTTTGCAAAGCTCTTGCTCTGGTAGACAGGCCCTGGTGTTGGAATCTGCAAAGTTGATGATTAGCCGAAACAGTCTGGACTGCAGCCACGGGACATCTTGTAGCACAATCAAGAGCCACTTCATCATGCCTGGTGACAGGAGTTTTCCCGTTCAGTTTCCATCAGGAGCAAGGAGCCAGGGCACAGCTCAGCAGCTAATTAGACAAGGCAACGTACAAGGCTAGTACATGCCAACCTCAATGGGCTGGAGTGGTGGATCTGTCAAACGAATCTGTCTTGGCCTCTGTGCTTTATATCCATTACTGTACCTGGTTGAACATTAACACTTGGAAATCTGCTGATTTTCTCCAATATCCTGGCCCATGCAGAGAAGGAGTTGAAAAGGAACTGTATGTCTTTAAGGTAGTTCCATGCTTCATTATCCTGAAAAGCATCAATCTTCAACTCATTGTTCAAGGAGCATCACAAGACGTGGAGATGTGGAGAGGATGGGTGGAAATGCAGTGTATGGACTTTTTAGTCTTTCTGCAATGATTTCCTCTCTTCCCTGTGATGTTTGTTTCGAAAAAAGTTAAAGACTTTTAAAAAAATGAAAAAAGTTTCCCAGTTGAGACAAAAGCCTCAAAAGTTGAGAAATTCCAAGTGTTTCCTTCTCTCTTGCTTCAGTATCTCTTAAAAGATTGAGGTAAAAAAAAATCTTAGGGGTGTGTGTGTGTGTGTGTGTGTGTATTTTTAATGAGTTATCAAAATATAAAGCCAGATACTCCCAAAACATTTGAAACAAATATGTGGACTATAAAGGTAATTTCAACAAATCTTTAAACATGCAGCAGCAGCAACAATAAAAAGCTAAGTATTTTATATCAGGTTGGGATATATATCACTTAACAGTTAACCCTACACAGTCTTACAGTAAGATGCCATTTATGTGTGTATATGTGTTTTCATCAGAAAACCTTGTCAGCCTCTACTCCCTGGGGCAGAAGCAGAAGACGTTGAAACTAGGAGACATGCGGAGTCAATTCTGTCACTTCACAGATGAGAAAACCACGGGGGACATATCCACGAGAATCCCAGCTTGGACATGCCCACTGCCACTGGTCTTTCCTGCTGGGGACCCACTGCTTTTTCTACAACACCATGCTGTCGTTCACTGGGAATTTAGGGGTAGGGCCCCTTTTCATAAGCTGAAATACTGAGGGTGAAATCGCCTCAGAATCTTGAGGGCTAGAAACAGGGACCACTCCACCTTTCCACTTTGTTTGCTTATAGAAAATATTTCATTGTGTATGTCTGAAAGTGAGGCACTGTCATCTTCTGACTAATTTCTGGGAAAAAATGTATTCAGAGGTAACTCGTGATGTGCTGTGTAAATTTGTATACTGCTCTTCTGTGTAGCACAGTGGACCTGTTAAATCACCGAATGAAGAACAATGTGGTTCAATAGGAGACCCTGATTTACTGCTAAGTAAATAATAATAATAATAATAATAATGACAACTATAATAATGTTGTTTGTTGTCTCTGTAGCTATGGAGCTATGTGATAATGCCATCCAAGGGTAGACCCCAAAACCTGTGAGTATGACTGAAAAGGATAGGCTTCTTTTTGCTTATATTCAACTTGGTGAAGAAATTCTCCAATCACATGAGAGTATTGTAGAATTGCTAATAGCTAAAAACACACACTGCATTGAATGGCAAAACTGGAGACTTTGGTCCTAGATCTAGCTTCCTGACCACGTAGCTAGGTTTCTAACCATCCCAAACATGGAATCTCTTTGAGTCTCAGTTCCTTCAGATGTAAAATGAGTGGATTAACATGAGTTTATGTCTAAGGGTATTTTGATGTCTAATGTTGAGTGATTGTCTGATTTTAACAGTTGCAGTGTTACTGCTATGAAATATTCTTTGCTCTCACTTTTTAGTTGATTTGTTCCTGCGTGTCAACGTGGGCCAATTGGCACTGCTTCATCTCATGTCCGCAGATGTGATTCCTCAAACGGGCAGAATTTTTTGAATAAAAAAGAGACTATATACATAGATAAGAGCTCATCAGTTGTCGTAACTGAGAAAAAAATGTCTTGAAAATGTCTCAATATATATATTAAGCATTAACTTCATGGAGGAAAGAAACTCTTCCTTTGCTGATCCCAAAGTTTTGTGTTGAATTTAGATTTAGCCCAAAGCGAGGGCTGGGAGTGAAGGGCTGTGTGTGAAGGAAGAGGGCTGAGTGGGTGAGGTGAACAGGCCTGGAAAACAGAAGCTAAGGGACAAATCTAACTATGATCTCAAGACCTGAAGGCAGAGGTTACACACAAGCTTTTTGTTTTATTTTTTTGCTTGCTTTTTGGCCTACGTGGTATTACTTGGAACAGTGTTTCTTTAAAAGACCAAAAAACAAACAACAACTACAAAAAACCAGACTCATTGCCAACAGGAAAAGTCCAGATTTCTGGCTTCTCTTGAAACATCAGTTTGGCAGCCTTGGGTCCTGAATCCCAGCCTGTCAGCGACTGGCTGGCTGTGTGCAGTGGCTACCACTCTTAGATGGGCTTACTGTGCTTGTGTTTTCCGCAGTCCCCACTGCTCCCCACTGCCATCACTGAGGCTTGGCATAGTTGCCATTTACCATTGCCCTTAGAGTGTTATTTTCATGTAGCAGAGTTAAGGTAAAAACAATCAATTTCTTATATCCGTCTCCATTAAAAGTGGGAAAAGAAAACTAGCTTGAGTGGGATGTGCGATTCTTATACCCAGTCTGCTTTCCATGTTGATGTTATCTGTCTTTCTCCTGCAAATAATTCAGTTTTCCAGCCCTGTCCTAACTTAAGCTCTGTTCTTGACTTAAACAGCAAAGAAAAAAAAAATCCGGCTAAACTGGAGAAGCACAAAGCATAAAAAATTAGCCAAATCCTCTCCCTACCCTATTAAATGTATAATTTGATTGTTATTCCTTAATGAGTTTGAAGCAATCAGGGCTAGAATTTTGAGGTTCTTCCTGATTTTGTAGCTGGGGTTAAGGACGAGAGTGTGGGATGACATGGGTAAGACACTGATGTGGGAGATTCTTCCTCTGGCCTCTCTTGCCCAGAAGCCAACTCACCAAGTATGCCAAGGAATGCCCTTGTGGTGAATTTGCCAGAGCAGCTACTGTCTATATAAGTCAACTTGCTCTAATTATTTGTGGTTCCCAGTTTAACCTGGAAATCTCTCCATAGAAATACTTGGGGTTTGAGGTTTGCTGTCTCAGATTCTGAGGGCACTGGGAAAACCTGGAACGATTGTTGCAACAATCTTCATCAGTTACTTTTTTAGGTTAGATTAATAGCTGGTCTGGAGTGATTGTTTCACTCCAGATGGAATACTCGAATGGTAACTCTAAATATTCAAGTCTTGAGCTATGCATGACTTTGTTCTTGCATGACTTTCTTAGTCTCACCTTTTATGTTTCTCAATTCTTTAATTAATGAGATTATGAAAATTTCAAAGGAACTACACAAGTGTGGCACCATCAAAATGCTAGTAGAGACATGAAATTGAATTATGAAATTAGGAATAAAGACAAGTCATAGCACTTAAATTCAAAGTGCAATTTTTATCTCTTTTATTTTCAGCTGCTCATTTATTCCCTCAAGAGAAAACAAAATCCAGAGATATCAGGGGTGAAATTGTTAGATGACTAGAAATTAGCTTGTTTTCTGGGACTCTTGTACAGACATGGAAACGGTCTTTGTGTGTGTATGTGTGTGTGTGCACGCACACACGCATGCTGGTGGGAACTTGATGGAGGATTTAGGTAGGAAAATATCAAGCCCAAGACTCAGATAAACATGCCGACATTTCAGTGCTCACCCAGTGCTTAGCCCTCTTTGGTTGGGAAACAACATGAGAACAGGCTTTGTTTTTATATTCCAGTTCATTACTGGTGGGACCTTAGCCAACAAGAAAACGCTGTCAGAACAGCTTCAGAATTCAGACAAAGAATCACGTCAGTTCTTATTTTAGACAAACTGGTTCGGCCATTCCTCCTTCAGAGAAGTAGGGTGGGTTTCCCCGGTGAGCCTAATTGAAGGGACTTGCTTCCACTTGAAAGATGTGGTAAACATCTGGCAAAGTAAGGGGAGTTTGGAACTATGTAGAAATCTTGGAAGAGACCGGGAGCCAGAGGCATAACTAACTAGATTCAGGGCCAGGGTCACCGGTTTCATGCCTGACTCCATTCATTTGACTTTGACCTTGGATGTAACTTGGTTATGTGTTTCCCCTCTGTTGAATGGGAATGATGAGATGATGAGTCACATTTACCACTGGGACAATTAATTGTGAACAACTAAAAAGCACAAATAAGGGCTTCCACAGGGGCCCAATTATGCTCAAATAGCCAGAAAAATTTTGGTGGTGTACAAATTTCTAGGCAGGAACAATAAACTCTAGATTTTGCTGCTTAAGAAAACACGCCCTTCCATAATTTCAGGACAGTTGCAAGCTTTTATTATCAAAGGACATTTCATAGAAGAATATGGAGTGTAGAAACAGTAGGTAAGACCAAAGATATTGAAAGGGACTTTCTTCCATTCATTAACTCAACACATATTTATTCAGCTTTTTCTATGATTTATGGACTGGGTTGGAAATAACAATTAAACACAGAAACTCTTGCCTTATGAAGCTCCCTGTCTAGTGGAGATGCAAAAAAGGAAAATGGTAGTAGTAAATTCTGGTCCTAGAGGTATGGGTAAGTAACCTCTGTGTCTTAATTTTTACATCTGAGAATTAGAGATCATACCCATCCCTAGCATTCACTCTAAGATTAAATGAGTATTTCATATAAACTAGTTAGCACAGTGTCTGAAAACAGTGAGTATTTATGGTAATATGGAATATCTTTATTGCAAATGTCTTTTTTAAAAATTAGATCTTTATATAATTAATCATTGGAGGAATTATTTTTAACTGTTGGAAGACTTCCATAGATAGAGGTGGGTTTGAAAAGAAAATGAAGAATTAGACATTTCAATAGCCTCACATACGATTATAACTTCATTCCCAATGACAAAGAAGCATCATGGTAGGATTTAAAAACACAAATAGGAGTGCTCAGCTGGCTCAGGCAGACAGGCGTCTGTCTTGGGCTCAGGTCATGATCTTGCAGTTTGTGGGTTCGAGCTCTTCAGGGGGGCTCTGCACTGACCGTGGAACCCTCTTGGGATTCTCTCTCTCTCTCTCTCTCTCTCTCTCTCTCTCTTTGCCCCCTCCCCACTTGTGCCCTCTCTCAAAATAAATACATAAACTTTAAAAAATTAAAATGATTAAAAAAACAAATAAACAAGAAATGGAAGAAAGGAGAACAGGATTCTAGAGTTGGCTATGCTGCAACTTTACTGTGAAATCTTGGAAAACTCAACTTTATGGGCTTCAGTTTCTTCATCTATAAAATGGGTTGGTAGTCATAATTGTGGTCTATTTCAATCCTAAATTTGATGACTCTATTTTTGAACGGTAGCAGTCAACAAAATGCAATGCCACTGCTAATTTCTTTTCAGTGGGGGCTAAGACATGAGCCTGTGCTAGTAAGCATTATTTGCATGCATAGGAGAAGAATAATAGTATAAATGAGGAAAAATGTTCTAGACTTAATCCTTAATAGAAGGATATATATATATATGTGTGTGTGTGTGTGTGTGTGTGTATATATATATATATTTAGTACATTTGTGCTTACTCCCACATATATATCACTGTTGCAGATTACCGTGGATAATGTTGCTTAAATTGGTAAGCAAATCAGACTAGTGATTAAGAGTATGCCTGAGCAAAGTGATAAGTAGGCATAGAAATCCTAAGTGGCTGAAAAATCAACCTTTTCTTTTTTTAAGTTATTTGGTTATTTTGAGAGAGAGAGGGCACAGATGAACATGAGTGGGGGAGGGCAGAAAGAGAGGAAGAGAGAGAATTCCAAGTAGGCTCCAAGCTGCCAGCTGTGGACCCAACGTGAGGCTCAAACCCACGAACCGTGATGACCTGAGCCGAAATCAAGAGTCAGTTTAACCAACTGAGCCACCCAGGCACCTCCGAAAATCAACCTTTAAAGAAAGTCAAGACCCTCTGCAGTCCTTAGATAAAATAAACCAGGGTTTCTCACAGTGCTGTTTCTGAACCGGCAGCATGAGCAACACCTGGGAACTTGTTAGAAATGCAAATGTTCAGATCATACCGCAGACCTATTAAATAAGGAACTCTGAGTGTGGAGCCCAGCAACCTGTTTAAAAAACCCTCCAACGATTCTGATGAATACTCACGTCTGAGACTCACTGAATAGACTCTTGTCCAGATAAGTGGTAAGCAGAGTAAGGAGATACCAAGAGAAAATTAAGCTTGTGACTAATTGATGCATTTATGTATTTATTAAGCATCTATGAGGTGTAAAGCACTTTGCTTGATTCTGTAAGGAGATACCAAGATTTACTCTGAAATAAAATGGAACAATGTCATGATTGACAACATGGAGCCTAGTGAAAGAAAGATAATCAAAAGTTACAATCTGAAACAGATTGCCTCTCCTCTTCCTCTGGCCAGTGATGAAACCCTGGACACACCATCTCCAATCCCTGGGTTATAGTTTCTTCCGCTGAATCAGAATCAGGGATTCTCATCCAGGAATGAGGAGGTGGTGGGCATATCAGAATTATCCTGAAGATTTTACTCAAAATAAGAAAGCTCTCCTTCACCTTGTCTTTAAGAAAGTATTGTACCTTTCCCATGGGCTGGGGTAGGGAAAACAAAGAAAAATAAAAATGAAAGATAACTAGACTAGATGCCCTGGAAATGACTGTGACCAGGATCAGGAAAACAAATTGGGTGGAGAATTACCGGTGAAGGATTTTAAAGGGTATGTGGAGTAATCTGGGGAGTGAGGCCATTTATAGATTGAGAATAAACCGTATAGTTCTCAAGAACCGAGAAATAGCCTCTCAGAGACCAGGTGCTTTGGCTTGGTGGTAACATGAATGAGAGCTGAGTACACAGAGTACTTTTCTTCCAAGGATTTGATCTCTATTGTTTCTTTCATTTTCTTGGCCTCTCTGTGAGATAGGCGTGGGTGGGTGCTATTTCCCCATCTCCTTGTAAACAGGAACACCAGGAAAACCTGTACCTTTGATTGGAGCAAGCTCCATCAGTCAACAAATATTTATGAAGTATCTGACATTATTTCCTGGCATCCCTTTTTTCAAAGGAATGTTGTAAGGATGTCCCTTCATTTGGTGCAATATAGAAGGAGACTCAATGAATTAAGGGAAAATTAAGGTTTTATTGCTTGTCTAATATTGCTGAGAGGGATAGTAGGGACACAGGCTTGGGTACTTGTTCTACTAAGCACAGTTTATCACCATGACTCATTCCTGCCCTTGAAGGCTGCTCTTTCTGCAGCCTGCTAATGACCGACTGTGAGGTTGGAGTGTGGTAAGGTGAGACCTCCATTAACCAGGAAAGGTGGTTAAATCAAGTTTTCTTACCAACCAAAGTTCAAATTAAAAAAAAATTATATATCCAGGAATAATATATTAGTGCAAACAGTTTTAGAGCAGGGATAGGAGACCTTTGTCTCAGCCTTGCCTCTGCCATCCAGTGGTACCATGATGTTTGACTCAACCTTTCTCATCCATAAAATGAAAGGGTCGTTCCAAATAATCTTTATGGCTCCTTTGTGAACTCTTTTGAGATTTTATGCTTTCTTTCTGATGGGCAGAAGCATCAACGTCCCAACATTAATTTGTATCCAGGCCTGCAGCAATAAATTGAGAAAATGAGAGAAAATGACCCAGTGTGATCTGAAAATAAGCAAAAAACTTAGTGTTACTTTTTGGAGAAAAATGTGGTATCAGCTTGTTTTAATATATTTCAGTATATTTGCTGTAGGTTCATTTTGATTTATTTGCAAAGTAATGTATATTTAATATATTTGCAAATCCAGTTATCTCCGAGTGATAAGACAGCAGGTGATTTTAGTTTTCCTTTTTATTGTTTGTTACAACTATGTAATGAACATATATTACTTATGTGTTAACAAAAATAGGTAATAAAAAATGAACATTGTGGAAATAGAACCAAAGAGGTTAAAAGCTGAAAAAGTGCATGGGTCTAGTCCAAGACACTCATTTTCAAATTGAAAAACTGAGGACCAGAGAGATAAGGGACTTGCTCAAACTCTCTGAACCTGTTGGAAGCAGAAACCTGTTGGAAGTTTCTAGTTTCTTAGCTCTGTACTCTTTTACCATAGCATACTTCATTGTATTTTTCCATTTTCTTCTTTTTAAAAAAAAAAAAAAGGAGACCACCAATAATAATTGGACATTCTCGTTATTTCGATTCTGCTTAATTAAGACTTGGTAAGCCCCATGGAGTTGATCTGTTGGAACCCAGCCTTTACCAACAGACTGTGGCCAAAACTCATGTGTTGTATGTCAAGAGTGGCCATTGTTTTGGTGTGTGTGTCTCTGCTTTGCTGTGCACGTTGCGGGAGGTGTTTCACATAAAATTCCCTCCCGATCATCATAGACATCATCAGGAACACATTCAGGAAACTAAAGAGGGCTGAGGAACACGACAGAAATGAGCCAAGGAGCACAAAGGCCAAGGAGGCGAAGAGAGCAATGCCCTAAGCTTGTTACCCCAGTGATGTAAGCACACAAGACGCTCATTCACAGGTAGCAGTGCCTGGGTGCAAAGACCCAACAGTCTCTTTACATAGGCCTCGTTCATTCTGATGATTTCAGGGAAAAAAAGAGGGACTTATTTTTGTCAGTTTGGAGTTAACTGATCTGTATAAATGATCTAACTGCATTATTACTCCAAATGAGAGGTTCTTCTGGGTAATGAATGACAAACAAATGTTCTACAGAATGAAGAATGTTAGCAAGTGGATATGATGGGGACTATCTGTATATGGAAACCAAGTTAGGTGAACACTTTTGGCTTAAACTGTAAATAAGTTTCCTCAAAAACAAGCCTATCTGCCCCCCCCCATCTTCATATGTAATTTCTACTAATAAATATTTCTTATGCTTTACATCTTTGTGGAAAAATTGCCTCCCACACAAGCCCCACCTTCCAGCCAGGTCCAAGACTCTCTCCACCAATGTTATCATTATACTCAGGACTCCAGCTGCCTTTGGTTATGAGTATTTCATGCAAATCTGAACCAAAGAGAGCAAAACATAAAAAGCTGCCATTTTTCCTTCCCATTTCCCCAAGTTAAATAACAGTTTATTCTGCAAGCTTTCAAATCACTCCCACAAAATCAGCAATCCAATACAATTGACACATTCATGCTAATCCACCCAGAAGTAAATACACTGTGGTAAAATTGTGACATTTGCAAAGACCATGGCTCCCCAATTACTGAAGAATTAACTAGGGATATAATGCAGAAGGGCCAAGTGTGATTCAGTGTGGAGAGAAGCAGCTTTGCCATTCTGTGTCTAATCCTCAAGAGGAAACTTTCTATACATTCGAGAACTTAAAAGGGAAGTGTGGATAACTTTGACATTCCCTTTCAATAAAAAGGTTGCATTGCATTTTCTTGGTTTCAACCTAAGGACTGCCACAGGGCCCCTAAGGGATACTGGCTTGGGATTTTTTTTTTTCTTTTCTGGATGTAGCCACTACTAGAATAGACACAAACCTTTGCAGGAATGTTTGTCATGAAAGCACAGTCCATTGGGTCCAATAGTTGTTGGATGTCTGTAGAAAGAAAAGAGAATTTAGCTAGCTTTGCTTTTCTTGGGTCTTGGGATGGGAGTAGGCGACGTTGGATTTGAACCCAAGATTTGCCCTATTACTAATAATGGCACTGGGAAGAACCATTTGTTAATTGCTGTACAAATTACTGGAGTTTTTATATGCATTTTTACCTTATGTTGACCCTGTGAGGCAACAGAGTTACTGGTTAGTCACTCCTGTTTTATAGATGAGGAAGCTGAGGATCAGAGATGTTGTTAAGGTGTTATCTAGTAGCAGCCACTTCCCTCATACAGCAAACAAGCCCAGGCAGAAGTCCAGAAAAGGTAGCTGTTTCACCTGGCATCACACAGCAAGTCTGATGCTGGACAGGGTATAATTGGTCTGGAATTTCCAGCCCATTGCTTAGGTCACTAGACCATGTCATCTACATGTGTCCAGCCTGGCCTGGGAGGTGAGCCACCTCACATATTATCCCCTAGGCCAGGAAATTGTTGCTGGGCTCTGACTGGGTCAAAGCGAGCACAGCAGTCATAGACAGGTAGTTGGGAGAGGAAATAAAACACTAATGATGTTCTTTGCATTTATAAGAGCATCTCCCATCCCTATAAATGGACAGCTTGGTTAGACTACTCTGTAGTCATAATAAATAACGACTTGCCACCACTTTAATCTCTGATCCCAGGCCACCCACAGCTTTTAGGAAAATGCCTGACTGAGCAGACAGCTTCACAGACTCTAGACTGTGTCCGATCAGGAGGGGAAGAACATTCCGGAGGCGTGGGCCCTCTGGGAGAAGGCTAGTCTGCTTCCAGACAACTCCTAGATTGCATGCAGGCAGTTTTGCCTAGAGAGCATTGGACATCCCAACACCATAGTGGGGAGTCAAGAGAAACATTTTTCTTTGACTGGGCACTTGAGTATAATAAAGTAAGTTTTATTGAGCACATACTACATGCAGGACTAAAATCAAATATTTAACAAATGCTAATAATCAATGGTGCAAAACATTACATGCTGAATCTTCTTCTCCCAAGATATGAGCTTCATCAAAAAAAAAAAAAATTAAATTGTAGTGGGGAAAGAAATCAAGTTTTTGAAGACAGGGAGAGAAGAGGATGAAAGAATTGTGGTCAATGGTTGTTATGCTTGTTAAAAGCACCATTTATAAACTTGAACTCACTTGGTTTAGAAACAGAAAGTGCATTTTGTGCAATTTGTTCATAAAATGATGCTTCTTTTGTATGTTCCGGGTTATGAAATCCAAAAGTGAAAATTTCAGGAAGATATGGAACAAAGAGCTTCTCCCAGAACAATCTTTAGAAATACGTGTCTTTTTCTGATTTTTTTGTTGCTACTTTACTCCAAGAACTTAAATTATAAATATATTTTGTTTTTTTTTCTTTTTTTAAAATGTTTATTTATTTTTGAGAGACAGAGTGTGAGCGGGAGAGGGGCAGAGAGAAAGGGAGACAGAATCTGAAGGAGGCTCCAGGCTCTGAGCCGTCAGCACAGAGACTGACACGGGGCTGGAACTCACAAACCGCGAAATCATGACCTGAACTGAAGTCAGATGCTTAATCAACTGAGCCACCCAGATGCCCCCTAAATATATTTTCTTTTTTAGAGTTACTAAGTAACTTTAACAAAGATTGTTGTGAGTAAAAAATGTGGTTGTTAGCAAAACCAGACAAAAACCCAACAGAACTACACACATACACACAAAACACACTGAGAATCCCCCACATCCATCGAATTAAAGTTATTCTGTTATTTTCCTGCATTTGATATTTAGTTTTCCTTTGCGTAAGCATTGATTATCTAATGACTTACTAATTTTTATGGTGTTTCCCCCCCAATAAATTAGTTTCTATTTGACCTGAAGTACCTATTGCCTTCAGTTGCCTTCAGGGGGACCTCTGTGTCCTTGGTTGGCTTTAAACCTTGCATCTCCCCAGCAGGGAGGAACTCAGCAGGGGGAGCCTTACCTTCTTTAGTTTCCACCTGTGGACACATGCCAGCATCTGCCCTCACGTTCCCCTCTGGGGCTGGAGGAGGGTGCAGGAGGAAGGACAGGAGGAATTGGAACTCCACACTGGGACAGGAGTTTAAACATTTGGTTTCTGCTGTCCATTAATGAAAGATGTCTGATAATTGGTAGATATGGAAAATAGGGGATTCTTTTCAAAATGAAGGATAAAATAATTTAAATATAAAAGATAAAGAAAACCAAAGCTGTTACAATTTACTGAGTGAAAAACTTTACAATAGGTGCAAGTGTATTTTACCCCTCTCTGTGTCTGCTCCCTTGTCAATTAATATTGAGTAAACACTTCCTAGTATGTGCCAGGCCCAAGGCCTTATACTGGGGCTTTGGAAATGAATGACACAATCTTTGCAGTATCTGGGCCAGCCATTTCTCACATGTTGTTTAATTTTTATTTTCAATAATGCTCTAAGATACATATCTTTACCCCCATTTCACAGATCAAGGAACAGCCTTGGAAAGTGTAAGCAACTTACCCAAGGTCATGTAATGAGTGAATGGAGAGCTTGAAATGGCTTGATGATCCCAAAGTCCCTGCTCGGTCACCCGGGTTATAGTCCCTGGTCTGTGGCTGGTTATAAGCTCTTGAAGCATTGATGCAAGATGGTAAGATTTCAGAAGAGCTCCAGAAAAGGGTGGTGGAGTGTAAGAAGTATGAGAACATCCAAGTAGGAGTGGAAAGGGAGAGCAGGCCTGTGAAAGAGGCAGGCAAAGGCTGAACTAAGCAAAACAGGGTGACTGGGGTGTGTATTTGTGTGTGTGTGTGGGGGGGGGATCTGAGGGAGGTTGGGGAGTGATGGGGGTGGGATGAGGGCATGGGGATCTGAGGGAAGTGGGGGGTGGGATGGGTGGGGGAGGGGGGATCTGAGAGATATGGGGTGGGGGGAGGCTGGCTAAGCAGGCAGTGCAGGCCAGTTTGAGTAGGGGCTTGAAAGCCAGACCAAGGGGTTTGAATCTGAAGCTAAGTTTTGAATCTGAGATTAAACCCTCTAGCTATTGGAGGATGGCAGAGATTGAATTTTGGTGGGAAAAATCCATTCCCAATGCAGCCATACCATAGAGAGAAATGAGATATTCACTGACTATTTCAAGATCCATCTATATCATTCATTCTTAGATTCTTCTACAGTTTCGAGGTGATTGTTCTATTCAGGACTTAATGTGACTTACACATGCCTAAGAACTCCCCTTGAGAAGGACTTCAAAGGTCTCACATATGGACCTCCTTTTGGTTGAATCTAGAAAAAGGAACCAGAAAATAAAGTCACTTAAGCAGATCTTTGCTGAGGACATATGATGTGCAAAACATTGTTCTAGGCATGGTTGGGAACAAGACATAATGCAAAAAAAAAAAAAATGTGCCTAGCAATACAGGGAAATCCTGAGACAGGATGTCATAGCCATACCCTGAAATACTTTCTGTTGGTTTGACTTGATCTGGACAGTGGTCCATGAGACAAGGCAGAATTGACAAATATCAGACTGTCACAGAAGCGGAAGGGTACCGAGCAAGGGCATCTGTTTAAGTTGGGGCCAATGGAAAGAGGTGCATGAAACTTTTTGGTAAATTTGAAGTTGTCTCTGTTTTACAGAAAAAGAAGTGGTAAAGGTGAAAATGACCATGATGAAGAAGATGATGGTATTGATGATGACTGGGAGACGATGGGTCTGACTCGTTCCTGTTTTTCTCATTTGAACATGAAAGGCCTGAAAATCGATGGTATCTGAAAGACATTAAGCCAGTTGCAAACTAATATTTCACTTACCACAAATCTTTTTTCATGTTAATAAACTTTGGCTAGTAGGATTCCTTGGGGCAGGGAGTGTATATCCTGAAAAGAAATATTGAAAAATTAGAGAAACATTCTTATTGCTAATGACTTGGTCAACTGAGAGTGGGTAATAGGCCTCATTTCTGTTTGTTATTAGGCATAACATGTTTTATTCCTTAGTGTAGAAAATATGAGCTTTTGATATCACTGCTTAGTATAATTGACTCTCTGAGCCCTGTTTGAACTTAGTGATTCATCATTTTTCAAATTAGCAGGGACACGGGTAGGGTAATCTGAGGCTGTAATCAGTAAAACCTTCCGAATGCTTTCCATAATAATGGATTAGGCTGTCATTTGTTGTATCTCTTATTTCTGTTACTGTGTGAGCTTAGGATGTCAATTTAAGCTCATTAGTTTAATTTTTGAGATGTTTCTCCTTGCTTCTGACAGCCATAAGAAGCATGTCCACTTGATGCATGCTGCCTTATTTGTTGAATTTGGCAGCAGTGACCCCCCCCCCCCCCCCTTGTAAAAGACAAGATACTCAAGTGTCAAGCGCTTACCGGGTCATCTATCTTCCTCCGCCTTCCACCCACTGGGCTGGACCACATGCACCCACTGTTTGGGCCCCTTCTCTGCTCTCTTTTTGCCATTATGCTGTTGTCAATTCCACCGTGTATTCAGTGATTAATCATCATTTGGAAGGTTCTGCTGGGAGCCAACAGAAAGGGGAGTATTCCTGCAGGTGGTTTCTCTCTGATTAGTCAAAAGTGCCAATGACCTGCTGCTGGGGCTTTGTCGTAAGGAGGGGAAGATGGTGTGTTCTTTTTCTTTTGTGGAAATGCGTTTGAGTTTTATAAACCTGGGAAATAAACTTAATTGTACAAACATTAGAACAGGTCTTTTAAAAGTGTTCCCTAGAGACACTGTTTTCAGTTGAATCACATTTAGACTCACAACTCGCTTACCTCTCACTCTGAGGTTTTCGTATTTTTTTTTTTAACCTTAGGGCATGAGGGTACACGTTTATCAACTTAAGTGCCTAAAAATAACTCCAAGGGAGATGAGAGATCTCATGGTTTACCAGCAATTACTTCTCACTGAGGCAATGTATTTAATATTTTTACCTTTGACAGTCACAAAGATGGATAATGTTGGTATTTAACTTGGCTCATATTACTCTTTTATATTATTTATTTAGGAAAAGAATCTCTGATGGTGAAGGTTTCCATTATACGGTTTAATGATGGCTACTTCTCTTAAAAGAATAAAAAGCATTTAGAAGGATGGATATGCTGGAAGATTTTCCCAAGAGGCTCAGGCTCTTGTCAAAGCGGGGGTGCCTGGTGTGTGGTGGTGAGGTGTGGCCAGGAAGTCAGTGTGGCTCTGGGAGGTGAAGGGAAGGGGATCAGGGAGGTTGGGGAGGAGCGAGGGAATGCGTTCTGCCTACTTCCAGCTGGACCAGTCCCTCCACCAATTCCCATGCATGTGATTTCTAAGTGAGTAGGCAAGGTTTCCAGAAAGAGGAAAGACCATCTGTGGACAGAGAGAAAGAGTATGAGTGTACACAAATTTTTTTTCACTTCTCATGAGTGTAAGAAGGATGAGTAGGCTCAGAGAGGTGTACTAATTTCAGAAGTCTTATTCCTGTGGGCAAATTCAGAGATCCCAGATACTGTTCTGCGGATTTATTCATTATTTTCATCCTCTCCCAATGCGGAGTTTCTCTCAACTGACGTGTGGATAAAAGAGACTAAACATGTCAAGATTCCAGAACCAAATATTGGTGTCTGGTATTTACTTTGAGTAGCAAATTATCTCCTCCTCTCCAGGCTCCCTCCTCTTTGCTGGGGATTCAGGTTTTTGCTCAGATCTTTGCTCTTTTTGGTCTGAGACTGAGCATGGCATTTGGAGCCCAGGAATGATCCCTATGTGGGTGGAGGAAACAGTGGTCACTGGAAGCATCCTGCTGGTGTGCATGGCTGGCGTGTGTGTGAGAAGTAGGGAAGGGATCCCTCCCCCAGGACAGCTGCCTCTTGGGCAAGGAGCTTGGACAAGTATTGGGGTGATTTGCAATTCACCAGTTAGTCTTTAACAGGCCAGTTCCCTGGGGACTGGGAGCAGCTGTTGCCTGACAGGGAGATGGGCAAGAGTGACAGCTGAGTGGCCAGCCTGGGAGGTGGCTGGGAGTCCTGTGGTGGAGGAAGGGCTCTTGCAGAAGATGGCTCAAGAATAAGGGACCCACATGGATGTGTGAGGAGCAGGGATGGATGTAGAGAGCAGTCCAAAGCCCTTTCCTGGGCAGCATCAGCAAAGCACTGAAGGCAAGCCCCAGTGTCCCCTCCTGACCTTCTGGCTTTCTGCCCACCACCCCCACATCTAACCCTGCTCTAGGAGCCTTTTCCCACCCTCTGGTGTAAGAGGCTGATGAGGGCTGGAGTGTAATCTGTTCCAGGTGAAGATTGCTTTTGAATGGACATCATGACCGTGAGCAATGGCTCCCAAAGTGTGGTCCCTGGGCCAGCAGAGTTAGCATTACTTGGAAATTTGTTAGGCAAATTCCTAGGCCCTACCACATACCTACTGAGGCAGAAACTCTGGGAGTTAGGACCCAGCAATCCAGTTTAACAAGCCCCCCAGGTGATTCTGATGTGTGCTAAAGTCTGAGAATCACCGACCTACAGTGACTGCACTATGACCAGTGGTATTTGGCGCATTTGCCGGTGAATTGAGGCAAAAGAACACTAGGGAGAACAGGGCTTCAGGAGCCGCATCTTCTCACCCCTCCCAAGAGGCAACCTACACTACGTGCTACTAAAGCCATCCTACCCATGGGTCCTAAGTTGCTGAATTCAACAGAGTAAAAATAGCCTTTAGAATTAATTAGCCAGAGTATTTCAAACTTTGGACAAATAAACTGTTGAAACACTTGAGCAAATGTGGCTTCCCTTTCTTGTTCCTACTGCTCAAGTTAAGCTTTCCAGTTATTCTCCTGGAGTGGAACCATTGCTTTTCAGGGAGTGATTCTCCAAGGTCTGGGTGAGAGAGAAAGGGGATCTGTATTTATTAAGATCTGGCAAGCAAGTTGTGCTAATAAAGAACATTGGGATAGGGGCATTTGGCTGGCTCAGTCGGTTGAGTGTCCAACTTCGGCTCAGGTCATGGTCTCACAGTCCATGAGTTCGAGCCCCGTGTCAGGCTCTGTTCTGACAGCTCAGGGCCTGAAGCCTGCTTCAGATTGTGTCTCCCTCTCTCTCTGCCCCTTCCCCACTCACACTCTGTCTCTCTCTCTCAAAATAAAATAAAAACATTAAAAAAAAAGAAAAGAAAAGAACAATGGGATATAGGGAATTCCCCAGTGGTTGGCAAACTCTATCTCCAATGCAGGCCCCTGCCTCAGGAATGGCACCAAGGAACATTTCATGGAAGAGAGTGGGACCTTAAGAAAGTTAGGATTGTGTCCAGAGCAGTGGTCAGTACAGCACAGTAGGTCCTTGGTAGTTTCTTATTGAATTGAAAACCTCCTCAACTTCATTTCAAGAGCCTGTTTGTGACTCTTCATTCATACATTTATCTCAACCCTCTTGAACCTAATTTTAATTTTGGTTTATATAGGATCTTGCAGTAACATGTCCCAGATGAGGTAATGAATTTACTACCCACAGTGTAATGGAATGTGTCCCTTTATTTATCCTAAAACGACCTCTTCCAAGTTTCAAGGTTCTTATCTGAAATCTTAACTCTTAGATTTGGCTGTTGATTGCTTCCGACTTGGTCTGAGATACTCTCTTTGTGATTGTGCAAAGATGAGTCAGTAGTGCAGATCAGTCCTGCCACACCACACCAGGCTCAGAGAGAAACTCTTCAAGGAGAGCAATGTCATCTGATGCCATTCCAGGGCCTAGCTCACCTCTGCTAGAGTCAGTGGTCATCTCTATAATGTAGTTTAGGAACTCACAAAGACCCCACCACACCCCTCCGGAATCAGTTCTACCAGCTTCAAGTTCTACCCGAAAACACACTGCTTTGGGCAAAATGTTTCCTTTTCAAATATTTTCTCCTACTGATTTAATTTCCATAAAGTTAGGGAGCATGCCTCAATCATTTTTTGTTAGCTCTTTCTGCCTGTCAGAGAGTCTGAAATAATAGGCTTGCCATAACTCTTTGTGTTTGTACATGCACATATTCTTAGAGAGGAAAAATGAGTTATTCATTTACTCCTTACTATGAATGGGATGTGAGGGTGGAGACAAATGATTGAGGCATGCTCCTTGCCTTCGTGAAAGTTAAATCTAGTAGGAGAGCATACTTGTAAAGGAGTTGCTCTACCCAGAGAAATGAGTTTCCAACGGTAAAAGTTTAGGCATTTTTGATCTCGCCAACTGGTCCAGCCACACAGGACTCATCTTCCTTCCTCACTCTCCTGTGTGGTGTCTAGAAGGGACCTCAATTTAGAGAAAAAGTTCTGTCCATTCTCTGAAAACCAGGGAGAGCAGGACAGCATGAGTATTCTGGTGACAGGAAAAAAAAAAAAAAGAAAAAGAAAAGGATACACTGAAATAACAGCTAACATTTACTGAGTGTTTACTGTGTGCCAGGAATTCTTAAATGCACTTAATAGGTGTCAGCTCACTTGATTCTCATAATAACTCCAGGAAGTAAACACTCTTCGTATCCTGGTCTTAGAGAAGGGAAAATCAAGGTGCAGAAAAGTTAAGTGACTTGCTAAAAGAGACCCAGCTAGTAAGTGGAAGAGCTAGAATTCAAACCTAGACAGTTAGATTTCAAAGCCTGGCTCTGAAACAATATGCTGTACTGCCTCCCTGCAGAGGAAAAGGGACACAGAAAGGCAAAATCAGGGCCAGAGGCTAACTACCTCTACTCCAGCATTTCCTGAGCATGAGCCTACCTTGGCCTGTAGTAGAGTTCCAGGGAACCAAGATTGGATACTGCTAGGATGCTGGGAGAAAAGGCATAGACAGAACACTGCTTTATCAGGTAGGGGAGGGAAAGGCTTATTTAGAGGGAGATCAGAAGCCCCCTAATTATTTGATCAGTTCTTTCTGGAAAGCACTTAGTTGCTATGGTAATGAGTACTCTATAAATATTAATAGAATAAGGCCAAACAGAATATTACCCCATTAACGCAGAGGCTCACAGAATTAGCCTTGAACATCATGGTCTAATGATGGACCACTCCGTCATTTTGTTTTAAATCCCACTGAACACATGTGCTAGCTCCGGACCTCATAGTGATTAGTAACAAAGGTCTGGAGTAAATACCGTCATGTTGCTTTTGAAGCTCAGCCCATCTCTTCTCAAGTGCTGTGCACATCATATATTTTCACAGTTTCAGTGTTTTTAGTGGAATATAATAGAAACAACTGTTATTCTGATTACTTGACATTATATTTAGTAACAGCTCATGGGATTTTAGCATTGAAGGACTACGGATAGATTCATCCAATTTAGAGCAGGAAAGGATCTTAGCGATTGGTTAGACTGGGAGTCTCAAACTCAAATGCCTACAGAGTCAAGGCAGGTAAGGTAAATGAGAGAAGCCGGCTGCACACAAGACAGTTGCAAATGGCAGGCACTGCGGCATGCCTGTCGCTTGAACTCTTATTAAAAAAATTTTTTTTGGGGGTGCCTGGGTGGCTCAGTCGGTTAAGCATCCGACTTCAGCTCAGGTCATGATCTCACAGTCTGTGAGTTCGAGCCCCGCGTAGGGCTCTGTGCTGACAGCGCAGAGCCTGGAGCCTGCTTCGGATTCTGTGTCTCCTTCTCTCTCTCTACCCCTCCCCCGCTCATGCTCTGTCTCTCTCTTTGTCAAAAATAAATAAACTTAAAAAAAATTTTTTTTAACGTTTATCTACTTTTGAAGTGTAGTGGGAGAGGGGCAGAGAGAGAGGGAGACACAGAATCCGAAGCAGGCTCCAGGCTCTGAGCTCAGCACAGAGTCCGATGCCGGGCTCAAACTCACGAGTGAGATCATGACCTGAGCTAAAGCTGTACACTTAACTGACTGAGCTACCTAGGTGTCCTGAAATCTTATTTTAGATGCAGTGTATTTGTTTACTCATTTCCCCTCCATTTCTGGATTTCAGGTGATACAAAGAAATGCAATAAAAAAAATAGGATGAGGGGAAATAACCATAAGAAAAATAAAACTAAGGATAAAGTTAATGAACATAATGATTTTAAAGTTCCGTATAGTTCCTAGATGTATATCACAAATCCTGAGGTTCCTAGCAGCCAGTGTAAAGAAAGGAACAGAACCAAATAGAAGCCCAGATTACATTTGATTCTGAAGCCTAAAGACACCCTGTGGGCTCCCTTCTTTAAACTCTGCTCTTCTTTCCTTCTCTCTTGGTCCTCCTCCCCTTTAATAATTCCTCCTGAGCTACTTTTGTAAACAACTTTCCCCATACGGATCCCTTGGTGTTCATCCTAGCCTGCTTACCCACAGCTGAGGCTTCAACAGTCAGCCGGCAAATGTTGAGCACTCACACTTTCCCCCACTAGCTCAACACTCTCTTCTAACTTCTAGATCTACCCGTCCAAATCCAGTCGCCTAGTACAGATCTCATCATAGACATCCCTCATGTCATCACACCCCAAACTGAATTTATCACCTTCCTCTGCTCTCTACTTTTCATGCCTTTTAGACCAGCCACTCACCCTTGTCTAGTAAATTACACCTCCAGCTCTAGCCGACAGGTTGCCCTGAGTAGACATCTGGGATTCATGTTTGAACCTTTCCTTCTCTCCCTCTGTACGTGGTTGAAGAGACCCGCTAGTCTTGCATCTTCTGTATCACTGAAATCTCTAGAGCCTTCATATAAAGCCACATCCCTTAGCAGGGAGCATGTGAAGTGTCTTGCCTACCTCCTTTTGCCTTAGTCACTTGGAAATGACCGGTCATATGAAGAAAGACTCCGGATGAGCTACACATAGTCTCCTTCACAAGGACCAGTCCTCTGCTAGGAGCATTTCTTCCACCATGTCTTCTGTTACATGACTATTTTTAGTTACCCAGAATCCTTCGCCTCTTTCAGAAAGCCCTTTCTGAACCTTCTTCCCCAGGTTTAGTATAGGAACCTTCCGCTATGCTCCAACAGCAGACATTCTTGACCTGGCATCCAGGGACCCCTGCATAATTCCAAGAAACTTTGATTAAGGAATCTTATGGCTTATGAAACTCCAGGTGTAAATGAATTCAAGGACCAGAGGCTTAAATAAGCATTCTAGAGTTGACTTCTCTATTTGTCTTCTTTGATTTTCTCTCTGTTGAATTCTTTCCAGGCATGTTTTCCCATGTGGTAGATCCTCACAGCTTCATACCTATCTTAGAAAAAAAAATCCACAAATCTGCCTTTTTCCTTTTAAAAATTTCCCATTTCTCTTCCAATAAAGATGAAAATCCTTAACATGGTGTACCATGCCCTACATAACCTACTTCTCCAACCTCATTTGTCAATCTTTTGTTGTTTCATTTTTTTTTCTTGAGAGTGAGGATTCAAGTGAGCCAGGGGCAGAGAGAGGGAGGGGAAAGAGAGAGAGAATATCCCATGTAGGGCAGAGACAGAGAGAAAAAGAGAGAAGCAGGGCTCACCCAAAGCAAGGCTTGTGTTTACCCGAAGTGGTGCTTGATCATGTCCTGAGCCAAAGTCAGATGCTCAACCGACTGAGCCACCTAGGTGCCCTGTTGTTCCTTTGAAGTAAAGTACCTTCTTTCTGGCTGCTTTTGAGATTTTTCTCTGTGCCATTGTTTTTCACAGATTTCGTACAATATACTTAAGGTTTTGCTGGTTTGTTTTGGTATTTTACATTCCTGGTGCTCTTGAGTCGATCCTTTTAAGTCTTGTGTCAATTCTGAATACTCCTTGGCTGATTTCTTCACACATTTCTTCTGCTCTGTTCTCTCTCCTCACCTTCTAGGACTCAATGACACGTAAGTTAGAACATTTCATTCTGTCCCATGTGACTCAGGCTTTTATGTAGATTCAATGCTTTTCTTTTCTGTCCTTCATTCCTGATATTTCCTCCTGACCTGTCTTATTCACTTCTCTTCATTTTTGTCAAGTTTTCTGTTTAAAACATCTGAGGAGTTTTTAATTTCAGTTACTGTATTCTCAGTCCTGGAATGTCTATTTTGTTATTTTTTTGGTAGACTCCAGTTCTCTGCTAAAATTCTCCATCCTGACCTCTCTTTTACTAAATATATCAATCAGGGTTGTTTAAAAATCCCTATCTGATAATGCTGAGTAGGCATCATCAACAGAGTCTATTTCGTTGTCTATATATATGTTTTCTTCTGGTCCTGTCTGTTGATGCATCTGATAACTTTTGATTGAATGCTGAACATTTTTAATGAAAATCCCTCCAGAGAAGATTTAGTTTCTGGCAGACATTTAGAGTAGAAGTAGCTTGCATCAACCCAATTAGGAATTGAACTGGTTCTAGGCTGGGTTTCTGTCTTCATGAGGTCCAGTCAATTCCCCAATTGCTCTTATTCCTTAAAAAAAAAAAAAGTCCTATAGGAGTCTAATCTGAGAGCCTGAGGTAATTACCAGACACCTTCTCCTCAGTGTCCCTGAACTTTTTATCTGCCCTCCATCCTGAGCCTATTAATTGCTGTGTTTAGCTCCCTAGACTCTTCTCTGCTGCTTTCTGCCTAGCCTCTGTGTCTCTGAGTCCAGTCAGCTTCTGAGTCAGCAAATGAATGCCTCAAGGGTAAGAGTGGTTCAAACAATCAGTCTCAGCCTATCTTCTCTAGGCTTCTTTTTTTATCTTGGTCCCTTACATCCTGGATGACTTAGTGGCCATGAACCTTAATTTCTGTCCCCTGGTCCCATGAGACTATCACCATCTCCTTCTGTCCCACTGTTTTCTGCTTGCCTCTCAGAGCCTCTGCCTGAGCTGCGCCAATGGGCAAACCAGCAGATGTTTAGAGGACAGAGAAAGGTAGAAGTGGGGCTTATCTCAAAAACATCCCTTTTCTCTGGGATCTTGGTCCCTCAAGTCTGCTGCTGTTCTGCTCTCCAACTGCCTTCAAACAGTTGTGTGTTCATAGAGCTCTTCTAGTTGTTCCTATGGGCTGTGTATGTCTGCTCAGTTGATCTTTGTTTATGGGGAAACACCCTAAAAGCCAAGGAACCTGATCAGATTCATTCAACAGCAACAACATTCACAACGTTTCAGGGCTGTTTGCTTCCAAGATCGTTAATCTCCCTGGGCTGTGAGAAGAAATGTGTTTTATAATTATGGCACCACTGCATACATTTTTAGGAGGAGTTTTTTTTTGGGGGGGGGATTCTCATCCCTAACTAAGTGATTAACTAACTAACTAGCCTCACCAGTTAACATTTGTGGGGCACTAACTACAGGCCAGGGAACTTTTTAGGAGTTCTACATATGCTATTTCATTTATTCCCCATAATAACTTTGAGAGAGGAGTTCTTTTATTATTCCTGTTTTTTTAGATGAGAAAACTAGTGTGCAGAGATGTTGGGTGATTTTGTAAGATAACTCTCCTCATAACTGGCAAAGCCAGAGTTTTAACCCAAAAAGTGAATCCAGAGTCCCTGTTCCCGATCACCAAATTATTTGCCTTTTTCCAATGACCAAATTATTACCTTTGCAGTGACGGCACAGGCAAATGAGAAATCCTGAAAGTATTTTGAGTAATAACAATGTCTTAAGAATAAGTTTATGAACTCAGCATAAGAGATAAATCTTACTTAGATGCATAAACTTGGTTATGTCTGTTCTTATAAGCTAAATTTTTAATGGAAACACCCATATACCACACATATATATGTATACACACATAGGTATCAATGTATAAACCCTGTAGTGTCGCTACATAATGATTAATTTGTGGTGAATTTGCTAGATAGAATCAAATTTCTATTCTATTATTTGTCAAAAGGTAACAAGAAAATATAGTCATTTAGATGTAACATTCAGGTCCTCTTAGTTTATTAAAATCATGACTCTGAGAAGAAACACCATACTTTGATTTCTTAGCATATGTGACTCACATACTTTTCTCATTACTTAGCGGAGTTTTTTCCCCTAGTGTGTGTTACTTCAAAATCACAATTTGCCATCTCAGGATGGTACGAGTTCTCTTGAAAGCTGTTGTCCTTCTCATAGATGAATCAAAGCACTGCAATCTTCTAATAGTAACTGTCTATTTCCATAGTTTAAGTTCAATCTTTAGCATGAGTTAAGTTTTAGCAGTGAATCATATCTAGAATTTTCTGGGACTATGTTGGTTTCAAACAGTCTAGTCCATTGTCTTCAGAAAAGTCAACCATATTTTCTAATTTGGGGTCTAGAAAATTTGGTGACCATACTTTTAAATCTGTTTTTCCAACTTCTTGTAGAAGACTTTTCTCCATGAGAAATCCACCCTGTTCATATCTTAGTAGCTAAGTACCTAAAAAGGTACTATATTTGTTGTTAAGTATTTCCCAGGTTAAGAGTTAGAACTGGTTTTGTTTTTGTCTTTAGCCTCTAAGTGGAACTGAGTCATCGTATATTAAAGTAGCTTTGTTTATAGGAACTGTTTCTTCAAGGAAACAAATTTCTTCTTTCATTTTTATAGTTCAGATAAATGTGGGGTTTGTATTTTGCCCAAGATGGAGTCAATTATTGTATACCAATTATCTATTCCTGTGTATCAAATTGCCTGAAAACTTAGTGGCTTAAAACAACAAGCATTTATTGTCTTAAGGTTTCTGTGGGTCAGGTATTTGGAAGTGGTTTGGCTGGATGGTACTGGTTCAGGGTTTCTTATGAGGGGAGAGTCAAAGTATTGTAGCACCAGTCATCTGAAGTCTGGATTGGGGCCAGAGGGTTCATTTCTAAGATGTCTGATAGTGGCAAGTAAGTGTGCGCTATAAGCAAGTGATTTAATTTGTTACTGAGTGGACCTCTCCATAAGGCCACTAAAGTGTCCCCATGACACAGTGTCTGGCTTCTCCCAGATAGAGTGAGTAAAGCAGGGACTCAAACATCTTTCATAGATTTAGCCTTAGAAGTAAAAAAAACTTCATTTCCACAATATCTTATTAGATATGGAAGTCAGCTCTATGCACTGTCGGGGAGGACTACACAAGGGCATGAACACCAAGAGATGGGACTCATTGGGGGCATCTTGGAGACTGGCTTCCACAGTTATTCATTTAACATTTCCTATGGAGTATTCACTCGTTACTGTGAAAGATTGGAAGAAATACCAAGTGCAATCCTGCCTTCCTGTACCCTTAAAGTCTACAGAAAACACTAGAAATAAAAGACAGTGCATACTAAATAAATAATGTTCATTTCAGGCAATGGTATCTATTGAGAGGTGCCCCTACTTAGAAACTCAGGGAAGGCTTTCAAGGGTACATGTGGTACGTGCTGGAAAGAGGGATAGGGCTGAAAAGTTTGGATGAGCAATTAAAAATCCATTCTTAAAACAAAATACCAAACTATACCAGGTAGGGTTCTTTGGTTCAAGCAAAGATGACAACTCTGGCCAACTCAAGAAAGAAAAAGTGAGTCATCAGGAGAATGCTAGGGTTTCTTCTAGGAGCCAAGGTTAGATGAATAGCAAGGTCTATAGAAAGCAAGAGTCACAGCAGCTGAGGATCTTGGTGGCAGGATGCATAGACAAGTTCTCCAGGATGAGAGACTGAATGAGTCTGCTTCATTGACTTTCCTTCTGAGTGTCCATAAGAGAGTCTGATTGGTCTAGCTTGTATCATGTGGTCACTCTAGTGGAGGAGATGAGAGAGCCTATGATTAGTTGTCTCCCAGAATCACAAGGAGTGAGGAAGGGCTGATTCCTCCAAGGAAGGGAGAATAGGTGGACAGACCTCTTTCTAAAACCAAATAGTTCTCTGTTTTTGAAAATTTGTCTTTGCATTTTATTTTTATTTTTTATTAAAAACTTTTAATGTCTATTTATTTTTGAAGGAAAGATATAGACTTAGTGTGAGAAGGGAAGAGACAGAGAGAGAGGGAGACACAAGATCTGAAGCAGGCTCCAGGCTCTGAGCTGTCAGCACAGAGCCTAATGTGGGGCTCGAACTCATGAACTGTGAGATCATGACCTGAGCTGAAGTTGGATACTTAACCCATTGAGCCACCCAAGGGCCCCTGTTTTTGCATTTTAAGAAAAATGAAAGTCTCATTAAGTCTCAAACATTATTCTACTTATTTTTAATTTCTTTATGTTGACGGTGTTGTTGGGGGTGATGCTACATTTCAGAGGGAAAAGAGCAGAACAATTGCCTTAGGCATTAATTTTTTCCCCCCAGAAAAAGCACCCAATTTATTTTGGGTTTCTGGTGTGTTTGGGTTTCTAATTAGTTTGCCTGAGATTTTCCAGAATGCTGTCCTCTGGAAATGACCAATTATCCTTTCCTACCAGAAGCAAAAAGGTATTAAGAATTTCCCAACAATTTTTTTCATGGTATTTCTCAATCTTTTTTTCTAGTACTTACCAGTTTATAATTCTTATTTATTATTATCTATAATGATTAATCTGTTTACATATTTGAAATCTCTGTCCTCCTTCACTGCCAAAATCGTTACTAGCACTTATTATAAAACAAGATTTCTCAACCTTGGCACTATTGAAATTTTGAACAGAATAATGCTTTGCTTTAGGGGTTTGTGCTGTGCATTCCTGTGCATTGCAGGATGTTTACCAGTGTCCTGGGCCTCTTCTCACCAAATGCCAGCAGTACTTTCCTAGTCGTGACACTCAAAAAATGTCTCCTGGTATCTTCTGGGGGGCAAAATCATCCTCAGCTGAGAACCCTTCATGTATATATAATTTATGCATAAAGAAATGCATTAATTAATTAACAGACTCACTCAGAAGTGTGATGGTATTTCCAAATCCTTGAGTCCTTGGGATTTTCTAATCCTTGAGTGAATGTTGCCCATTCATTTATTCTGATTCATTCATTCACTCATCTCTCCATTTACCAAACATTTATCATGGGCTGGCTATTGAAAGAGATCAGGGATAACTTCCCTCAGCACATACACACAAAAACCCAAAAAGGGGCACTTGGGTGGCTCAGTCTGTTAAACATCCAACTCTTGATCTCAGTTCAGGTCTTGACCTCAGGGTTGTGAGTTCAAACCCCACATTGGGCTCCTCCCTGGGCATGAAGCCTACTTAAAACAAACAAACAAACAAACAAACAAAGAAAAAGAAACCAAAAACCAAAAAACAACAACCCTGAAATACAATGCTCAGCAGACCTGTGCTAGGCATTACGAGGTCAAGGTTGACAAAAATATGAATTACCCTCAGTTTATTGTGCTCCTGAGAGGATGGTAATTCAAGCAACACATTTTGGGTCAAGCTTGCTCTGCCCTGCAATGCCCTCCTGCTTCTTCCCTGCTTTTCTGCATGTCATCTATCCTTCACACCAGTTCAGATCTACCCTCTGGAAGCCTGTGCAGAGAGAGTCCAGGCTCAAAGTTCTCTGCCCGTAGCTTCCTTAATTCATCTGATATTGATCATTTGTCCTTTGTATCTACCATACTGCCTTGGTGTTTTATAACCAAGTCTTATAAATATGTCTCGGCTTCCTAAATAAATGTTTGGAAGAAGTTTATTACAATGGAAAAATCCTTAGATATTAATGTAGTTCCAATCCTACTTCTGCCATCAGTCTAGCTTTGTGACCCTGGGCAGGTTGCTTAATTGCTGAGATTCACTTAATGTATAAAATGAAGATGGTTTTACCTGTTCTTCAAATACTTTATAAGAATGTTGAGGATGTCGGGGCACCTGGGTGGCTCAGTCGGTTAAACGTCTGACTTCGGCTCAGGTCATGATCTCATGGTCTGTGAGTTCGAGCCCCTCGTCGGGCTCTGTGCTGGCAGCTCAGAGCCTGGAGCCTGCTTCGGATTCTGTGTCTCCCTCTCTCTCTGCTCTTCCTCTACTTGCTCTCTCTCTCTCTCTCTCAAAAATAAACATTAAAAAAAAATAAAAAAAAGAATGTTTAAAGTGTTGAGTCAAATAATGGATATCGGTTTATTTTGTAAAGCACTATACAATTGTAATATGCTGGCCTTATCCATATTAAGAATAATAATACAAACGTCTTTAAAAAATTTTTTTAATGTTTTTATTCATTTTTGAGACAGAGAGAAACAGAGCATGAGCAGAGGAGGGGCAGAGAGAGAGGGAGACACAGAATCCGAAGCAGGCTTCAGGCTCTGAGCTGTCAGCACAGAGCCTGACGCAGGGCTCGAACCCACAGACTGTGAGATCATGACCTGAGCTGAAGTCGGACGTTTAACCGACTGAGCCACCCAGGTGCCCCAATAATGCAAATGTCTTGAGGCAGGGACTGTATTTTACATATCTTTGTGTCTCTATAGCCTACCATATGGCTGCCTATCTAGTAGGGAGCTCCACGATGATGGCTGGTGATGCCTCGTGATGCCGTTACGGTGTCTGTGAAGTGTGGATCTTATTCATTACATAAACTTGTTACCTCTGATTTTATACTAGTCAATAAATAGTTGTAGAGTCAAATTGAATTTCAGATAATCACCCAAGAAGTCTGTATTATTGCTCATGCATATGCATTCTGGCAGCTTCTGAAGCTATGCATTGTAAATATTCTATAGGAAACATATTTTAAGGACCTAATGGTGTCTTATGGATTTTTATTGAGAACTTTAAAGAATATTTTATTTTATACAAGAACACATCAAATAAGGTGGAAATGTTGATAAAATTTCACTGTGAAGTGTATTAAGACTGAAAGCAATGAATTTTCAGCACTTGAATAGATTCTTATGTTTTGTTTTGTTTTATTATAAAGGAAGTGACAAATCCTCTAGAACATAGTAAGAGATTAATCTATCTGAAAGACTCATCTTTTCCAACTATTGCCCGAGTTTTAAAAATTGTTTTAACCAGCGTATAAACTCAATTGACTAAAATTTGTTATTGCAAAAGTCACAGTTGGTCTTGCCTTCCTGATATTGGCTATTTTGTGGTAATGTTAAAATTGAACACCATAGTAACAAATTTGTTTTACTAAAAATATTGAGATAACACAAATAAGACATTAAGCAAACTCATGCATTAGCTGAGTTGACCTTTCTTGAAAAATAAATACTGAGGAAATATTTTAAGGGGGTTCCTTTTTTCCCCTCAACTTAGGGTTCACTTCCAGTCAAATACTGCTTTTGTTTAAAAAGAATTAGGTTAATATCTGTTAAATGTGGCAGTAAAATTTTACTACATATAATTAAGTTGTAAAACCAAATGGACTTTATTGGTATAATTTCCAATACAAGCTTTTATTTTTTTAATGAAAAAAAATAGCTATCTTATTGTACTAAATATTATACTGGTTACTGCACTGGTTACAGAGCCTTGAAAATATTTATAGTTTGTTTTTCTAAAATGGAAAATTCAGAATGAAGTGTTTTTTAAGTCCATAAAAAAGTGATGTATTTTTAAAAAGTGTATGTAATTAGTGTGGTACTGAACGTTTTCTCCATATAAATTCAGATTCAGAGGACCGTTGCTGACTATCTTCTGTGGGCCAAAGATAGTGCTAGGTTCTTCCTCATATGCAGTCACTTAATCTTCACTCTTTAAAGATGATGTCATCCTCATTGGGGAGAAGGAGAACCTGGGATGAAGAATGGGAGAACAAGGGGAGAAGGAGAACAATGGGATGAAGAAACTTGACTAAGTTATGAGTATTAAAAAGTGTCAAAACTGGGATACACACACGGATTTCCTTATTGTGACGTCAGTATTCTCACAGTGAATGTATGTATGCAGGATGATGTGAACCCAGGTGCCATTGTGGTAGTATTGTAACCTTCCCACGTCTAATGTGCCACCATGTGTTGACCTCAGGCAGGACCAGTAGTCTATCTATAATCTCTAAACTTCTTTAAAGTTTTCCTGAACTTGGCAAAATTACAGTTACTCATGGTATTCTTTCAGTTATTCTTTTATTCATTCATGTGCTTCTGTTTACAAATGCAAACCCATCTGGTTCTGTCAAAAGGTCCAATTAAAAAGAGGCAGTTTCACAAGACTAAACCTAATTCATGATCAGAAATGAGTGGAAAACATTTTTTTAAAGTAACCAACAATTCTTTGTTTCTTTGTTAAAACTGGCTAAGTCTGCAATATAAAACATGCTGGGAGTTCTTAGACAAGGTTAGGGAAAGGGAAGGGGTCTTAGGACAGAATGATGAACCAGCTCTAGGGTGACACCATCATTTCAAAACCAAGGGGAGCAGGTAAAATTTAGTCCAAGGAATTAGACCCAATGGTTCTCATCCAAGAGTCATGGCTTTGACAGAGCTTCTTGACCAGGGCAAGGCTCAGAATCTAGTGGGTGTCCCAGTGGGATGAGGGAAGTTATGGTAGGTATTCTTAATTGCTTATCCACTATGTATTCTGTCTTTCTTACAAATGGTGACAGAAATTGATACTTGTCTCTAATGAGCATTTCCCCATATTCCAGAATTAGAATTCCCAAATATTAGCTGGGCACATGGCCACCCAGAATTTATTTCCTAGCCTCCCTCTCAGTTAGATATGGATATGTGACTAATGAGATGAAAGTAGAGTGATACATCAAATGTTCAGGAAGTATCTTTAAAGTCTCCAGGCTTTCTTCCTTCTAGCTAGTTGGACAAGAGATGTGATGGCTGGAGTAGGAAAGGCCATTATAGACCATGAAGTGTGTTATGGCCTGAAAATTTGTGTACCCCCTTCCCGAATTCATATGTTGAAGGCCTAACTCCCAATGTGAAGGTATTAGGAGGTGGGGCCTCCTAATTTGGGAGGTAATTAGGTTTAGATGATCTTATGAGGGTGGATCCCCCATACTAGGATTAGTGTTCTTAGAAGAAGAGGAAGAAAAAGCTGAGCTCACTTGTTCTTTCTGTCTGTCTGTCTGTCTCTGTCTCTCTTTGCACACACAAAGAGGAAATCATGTGAACACTGAGAGGTGACGGGTATCTGCAAGCCAGTAGTAGCATCCTCACCAAGAAATGAATCTGCTAGCACATTGATTTTGGGTTTCCCGGCTTCCAGAACTGTGAGAAACAAATGGCTGTTGTTTAAGCCACCCAGTCAATGGTAATCTGTTATAGTATGGTGAACTGATTGAGACAATGTGCAAGTCCCATAATGAGGATGGTAGAACCACAAGGTAAAAGGAACCTGAGACCTGGTAGTTGTGAGGCCACCAAACCAGTCCTGGATTGCCTACATTAATATGAATTTAATCTTAACTAATACACTCACAGAAACTCTATATTATTGGGGGTGGCAATATATCCAACAATAAAACTATGGTTCCTAGCCTTCCATGAAGTTATATATGACAATATGTATAAGTTCTGGCTTGAAACAAAGTGGAAATTATGAAGGAATTCTGAAAACCTTCCTTAAAAGAAGTACAGAGGGCTGGAGAAAGTTCCTTGTGACTTCTCTCCTTCCTTCTGACTGCTTGAAATGTGGATGTGGTGGATGGTGGTCTAGGGACTATTTTGGACTATGAGAGCCCTTAAGAAGCAGAATGACAGGTATGTTTCTTCTTCTTTTTCCAAAGTTTCTTGATGACTTTGTGAAACCAACTTATCAGTAGGGTCACTTGCTTTTGGACTTCTTTTACACAAAGAAACAAATCTTTTGGTTTTAAGCCTCTGTGTTTTCTATTAGGTGCAGCCAAATCTAATCCTATCTGGCAGAGAGGTTCATTAGAGTTAACAAGAAGGTACAGGAAACATGGGTCAAACTCAGAAACCTGGATCTGGGGGCCTGTGTCTCAGCTCTAACTGGAAAACTGCAGTGGAAGTAGCAAATTCCTGGCAACAAGCTGGGTGACTGTCAAGTTCAATGTTAGTGCTCTGGACCAACTGAATGGTGTAGACCATTTGAACCCTGATCATTGGTGGATAAAAGTGCTAGTGTGATTCTAGACCAGGTATTCCCTGTGCTGGGCACACTAGGTAGGTCTGCAAAGGTCAGGTGTTCAGTGCCTGACATGGGCTGGGCAGAAGCAGAAGCAGAAGCAAGCAGGGGCTGACATCACCCATACCTCCTTTAGACATGGTTAAGGCAGAACCAATATGCTGATTTCTCTTATTGGGGCTATAAGCAGCTGGATGACTGTCTCTAACATCCAGGCTTGTGAGACTTAGCTTTGCTCCTCTTCCTCTGTCGTGTGTGGGCCAGCTGTATTCTTACTGGTCCTCATTTCCCCTGCATTGAGCTCATTTACTCTCTGGGGATTAATTTGACTGTGAATACTCTGGACTCCAAAGTGTGGGAAAACTGGAGACATAAACAACAGAAGCATTAATGCTAAAGGGGCAGAGAGTAGCATCTTTCCTTCATTTAACATCATGTAAGACCCAACAGACAGTTTTGTTGCTGGTAACGTTTCATAGTCAGAGACACTTTTAGGCAGTGACTCAGGGAGGCAGCCAGAATCCTGAGCTCATAAGGGAACTACTGGCCCAGAGCTTTTACGATCAAAGATGTCAGGTGGGTAGAAGAACGCTGTGAGATATAAAGTGCCCTACAGATTACTATAATTGTATTAATGGAGATAATAACAACAAGATCACCCTTTTCCCCACTGTTACTGACATCATGAGGTACAGACCCCCTTCAACATGCCCGGAGATAACAGGTTACTCTTTTGTTAATTTCTCCCCATCAAGGCTATCCTTGGGATTCATTTTAACCAAAGTTATTGTAGATTTTAAAAAGTTGGAGGAATAAGAACATTTAGAATAACTTGCTTCAGAACCTATTTATTGTGGGGGGTGATCTGCTCAGAATACCATTGTGAACAAAAATAACAGTTCAGTACACCTTCAAAATTAACCATGCAAATGATCGGTTATACTAAGTGTGTGTTCAACATGTTAATCATGCACCCAATTTATATACTAATCACATATTCCAGTTACTATTATTTACACCATTTCCAAAAGGGTGTTCTACTGTTAATAGGTGTTAGGTGAAGAAATTTTTGTAGAATAATTTTGAGAACATTGAGTTAAACCAAGTTGAGCTGCAAAATGGTTAATGGGTGTGTGAGTTCAGGGAGATGGAACTGTCCAAGGTACACACCCTGAAGTGAGGGTCTTCATTGCCCCTTGTAAGGAGTTTTCTGGAATAGGTAATAATGTTCTCTGCCCCCATCAGTCAGAGAACAGGCCTCCATCCTGGGCTTCTCTGTTCAAATGATTCATCCTGAGACGTTCATTGGGGGAATGACACAGTCAAAGGAGGAGATGAGGTGACTCATGGTGGCCGGGTTTCCAGGTTGTTCTGTGCCTAACATCCTTGGTTTTGCAGGCTTCCATGCTCCCTGGGAGGTCCTTCACGTCCCTCTATGACCCTCAGTTCTCCTTCGGACAGGCAGGGTTTGGCTGGCAACCAAGAACATTGACTAATGCAGAACTGAAATGAGTTTCTTTATCACCAGGCTCTCAGAACGTTTAATGTGCTAGTTTGCATTGTGATTCTCTAAAAGGTGCTTTGCTCCAGAAGCTCTGCCTTCACATTTCTTTCCATCTTCCCCACAACATCTTTTAGGGTTGGTGTTCCATGGAGCACCCGGATGGAAACGCTAATTTAGTAAGTCAGTACTTAGCTAAATCAGAAGACACCTTGGTGGTACGGAAGAGCTCATTTAACTGAAGAAATTTTCTTCCTGCTCTATAGGATATCCAGGATCTCATAGTAGATTATGCTCTTATCATGGATTCATACTGAATCTTTCTCTAGAGGACCATCATTGGCCTCATGTACACTGCCTCCTCTATATATCCTCTGTGCTGGCAGTGAGACCCTGGGACTGCAGTGGATGTTGTGAAACACTTTGGAGGAGCCAAACTACATCTTATTTTCATCCAACCCATTACATTTGCTTAATGACTTAGGTCAACTGGTAAGCAATGAGGTCATTCATAATTAATTTTGCTGTTCATTATAGCCAATTATTTTAACCACTGGATCATTTGTATTTTTATACAATCTGCAGTCTTTCAGGAACATACAAAAGCTTAATGGGTTGTATAATGTGCTATCCCTGATCCATGATTAACATACAGTTTAATGAGAACAATTCTAAGAACTCACTTGAAACTTTAGGATCTGCTTCTTCTGCAAAAGAAGGTGCTGGAAAGAAAAGTTGGTAACAGTAATGGGTTTTGAATGTTTTAAGTGGAAAGTTATTCTCACATCAATGAGACTCTCCTTTTAAGCGAAAGCAACCCCTTTGCACACAGCCATGCTGCGATGTTAGTGAGTAGGGGTGGCACTAAGAGCTTAATAACAATGCCAATTTCTGGTTTCCGGTTCGAGATATCCTGATTCAGTAGGTCCAGGGTGCATGAGGCATAGGCTTTTCCAACAATGTTCCAGGAAGTTTTGACACTGGGGTGGTGGCTCACACTTTAGGAAATATTCAACATGTTCTTTTGAGGTTTGAGTGTGCAGGGAACTGGCTTTCCCAGCTGAGGAATATGGAGGCCAAGACATGGTTCAGGGTCACCTGAGCATAGTGTCTGTCTCTGGTTTCTCTCTCTGGAGGAGCAGGTGACCTCACTAAGGCTGAGCCAGGAGATCCCAATATTTTGAACATTTCCTGAATCCAGGCTTCAGATTGTTAGCAGGAAGTTTTGTCTGGAATTCTCCATGTGGAAGACTATGGCAAAGCAAAAACTGGGTCTTCCAAGTTCTGGCAAATCTTACTTTCTGTGATGCTGTCTCCAACACTTGGCAGTGGACCCTCTTTACCAGAAGCTGTACTGAGGAATGCTGGGCCTGCTCCTGTCTCTGTGGCTACTATATTTCTAATACTTTCCTGTATCCTTGGCTAAGTATACCAAGCACTTAATCCAGTCTGATAGGCAGGTGAATGTGTGTGTGCCTGAAATGCTAGGGAGTCAAATAATGGATGGCTTTTATCTTACTCCAGTTCTCAACCACGTTGAAGTGCCAGGGGAAAGGTGACAAGATCATTTATTCAGTCTCTTAACAATTTCCAAGTATTTGGCTATGCTTCTTACCAGTGACTGAGAAGTTACTTAACCTTTGCAATTTTCTCAGCTGAAAGATAGCACAATAATAGTATTTCCCTTTTAGGGCTCTTGGTAAGATTAAATGAGATAAAGCATGTAAAGTATTTAACGTGATTCCAGACATATGGGACTCAAAAAATGTTAACCATCTCTTTTCCTCCTCTTCTCTCTCTCACCTCACCATTCTCCCTCTTTACCCTCTACTCCTTTCTCCTAAGTGACAGGCAGCTTTAGAATTTCTATTTAGAAAGAAGTCTTAGGTTTTGCAACCAGGTTGGAGGGTGAAGAGGAGAGGGCTGAAAAATTGTTTTAAGATTGAGTTTGCCAAGTGCAGTTTCCCTTGGATTATGTGTTTATTTGGGGTGGCTGAGGACGGAACAGTATGAAATCCAGAAACTGTCTCTTGGCCCCACCAGGTGCTATGCCAAGGGCCTGGGGAGAGAAAAAGCAATGGAGACATTCTCTTTTCTAGAGGAATATGATCTAGGGAGACAGCTGTGGTTTGATTAGTTACTCTGTATATAAGGCAACTTGAGAGACATTTGTGGTTTGGTTAGCTACACTCTATATAAGGCAAATTATATTGCTTATGTTAGAACAGAGGTACTTTGGCCATAGGAGCACAGAGGAAGGAGCAATTAATTCTTGGACAACGTGTTATGGCTATATTCAGAATCAGAAAAAAGAATGCTGGTCTGCTAAAAATAACAACACTTCATGTGTATAGTGCATCAAGTAGATTATTAGGGAGAATGTAAGCAAAGACAATACTGTATATATCAAAGTACATCTACAGGATCTGGAAAAAAGTGGTAGTTGGAAGGATCTGAAGAGCTTCTCCCCTAGGGCACAGTTCTGATTTCATGCACAAACCTTGTTAGGAGAGTTCTGCTCTTATGCAGAAGTAGTGAAGGTGAGAGATACCAGGGGAAACCAGCGTTTGCCTTTAGTCATAGGCAATAAATTGTGTGGAAAATGCCAATTTCAAAATTCCTCCTTTCTACATGATTCAATGTGAGTAAGACAGAATCATTGTTGTTGGCTATAAAATCCATCTCAAAGACTCAAAAATCATTAATGTCCAATAATACTGACTTGTTTTCTGTTGAATCTGAGTCTCGCAGGTCCTATAAGTCTTCCCTTTGGCAGAAAATTCAATAATTTGTTATCACTGAAGGTAAAGTAGTCTCAAAAATGTTTAGTTAGGTTTTGGCGTTGTACACCTTTAGTCCATAAAATGTTGGTTCTATCCCCATAGTTCTTTATGGAGAATTAATTAAGTTTCTTGTTCCTAAAATTTAAACTTGACTTTGTTTCTTTTAGAAGTCTGGTGGGAATTCTCATTTATTTTTGGTCTTCAGTTTATGGAAACATTTTCTATGTTAAGAATTGCAGAATGGAGAACCATAGGCCAATAAGGCTATGATACCACAAGTTTTTCTAGCAACTATTATTATTATTTTTTAATGAAAATAAGATTGGCAACATCGAAACCTGACAGAATTTTTAAGTTTTCATTTGGGGAAAATAAAGTACTGATTTTCGGACACCATGCTCATATCTCAAACTATTCTTTTTAAAAAAATGTTTATTTATTTTGAGAGAGAGCGAGAGAGAGAGAGAGAGCAAGGGAGGACAGAGAGAGAAGGAGAAAGAGAATCCCAAGCAGGTTCCGTGCTGTCAGCACAGAGCCCGGCTCAGGGCTTGATCCCACAACCACAAGATCATGACCTGAGCCAATATCAAGAGTCAGATGCCCAACTGACAGAGCCACCCAGGTGCCCTTCAAACTATTCTTTACTGAACAACAAACGCTGTGTTGTCCAGCAGTCAAAAATCTCATGATATAATGATATTCAGTGGGAAAAGCTCACAGAACTTGTAAGCATGAAGCTCTTTTGAGAGAACCAGAGGAAATTGCATTTTTAATGGCCTCAAAATGCAAACAATAGAATGTAGCCTCATTAGTTTGAGAGAATATCTCGATTTAGATACAGAGTTGAGTATGTTTAAACTTGAGGGATTTTTAAGAGGCTTGATTCAAGGTGCTTCTCTGAGACGGACCTTGTTGGACGGTGTCAGCTTTGACTGACGAGGCACAATCGGTGTGACACTCAGTGTGGTCCAGGCTGCTGATTTCCTTCTGTCCATGCACTTAGAAATTAGAATTACTTTGGTGAAAATAGCGTATTTGGAAAACAGAAGAGGTAAAATCAGAGGGAGACAGTGGCATATTTTGAATGCATTGCAAGTAATAATAAATGCTACGAGAGAGACCAGTCCTACCTCCTTAATATTCTTTCCTCCAAACATTTTCTTAATGTTTATTTATTTTTGAGAGACAAAGAGAGAGAGACAGAGTGTGAGCAGGGAAAGGGCAGAGAGAGAAGGAGACAGAGAACCTGAAGCAGGCTCTAAGCTCTGAGTTGTCAGCACAGAGCCTGACATGGGGCTTGAACCCATGAACCATGAGATCATGACCTGAGCCAAAGTCAGACACTCAACCAACTGGGCCACCCAGGAACCCCAATATTCTTTTCTTCAGATTCTACAGTCTGTCTTGTTTATACTGCCTGCCTCCTTCTTCCCTACTGGACACTGGACAGAAGGGGAACCCAGTTAATCAGATTCTTTCTCTTTAGATTTGAATGGGGGAAGCTGGGTCAGAGAATGGCCGGTGCTGAACTGAAATGTTCCACAGTATCTGGGGCTACAGGAAAAAGTGTGTGTCTATGGGACGTTATGAAATTATAGGGGAGCTGAGAGGCCATGAGGAAGCTTAGAAAGGTGGACACATACACCTCAGGGAATGGAATAGCCCTGTCTCAAAAAGCAGACTCAGTTCTCCTGATGTCTGGGACATGCTGGGGGTTGGGCAGTGGAGGGTAGCCAGTTCTTACGTATGGTTTTTGAGGAGGCCTTGACATAACTTTGCTTACGGCTTGGCTCAGGGATTTTTTGTACACCCCTGAATCTTTACAAACACCCCTGCTACTGTGTTTGCCTGGTGTGATTATGCCTCTGGTATTTACAACTACAAAAGCCCAACCAGAACGGAAATGGGGTCAATAGTTCTGTAGCTTCTCCTTATAAAACATACTGTTTTATACATATTCATGAGTTTTATGGAAGTTATTTGTAGCACTGAAAGTGAAGGCAGGAGTGGCATTTCAAAACAGAAAGGGAAAATTCTCTTCTGTTGGAATTAAGGAGTCAACTCATTCAATGACCTTTCAGGGTAGTCCACCCAAAGCAAATCAGGCCATCTGCCTTCGTATGTAAGACCCAGTCCAATGTGTTGGTGAGCCTGACGTTCTGTCAGGGGGACCAAAGTCATATCTACAGCAAACAGAGAATAGTTCAAGGCAAGGGGTGATTACATGCTACATTGTGTGGTACTGAGTACATGTGTATTAGATCTGAGGAGGGGAGGTCAGGACAGACTGGAGTCTTGGAGATAATTGAGAGAGGCAGGAGGTGAACTGCAAGAAAGAGGGTTCAGTCTCCCTGCAAAGAGCAGGCAACCAGCAGAGGTGCATCAGGGTGTCAGCCAGTGTGAGGAGGTAAGAAAGAATCTTGTGTGAGGGTTCCACATGCAAGT
This sequence comes from Prionailurus viverrinus, assembly GCF_022837055.1. Lineage (NCBI taxonomy): Eukaryota > Metazoa > Chordata > Mammalia > Carnivora > Felidae > Prionailurus > Prionailurus viverrinus. The sequence continues at coordinate 25,156,109 of NC_062571.1, read as the reverse complement.
GAATGCTGAATGTCTCTGCAGCTGGGACCCTGGCTCACCTCATAGCTCTGGTCCATCTTGGAAAACAAAACAGAGAAGAAAATACATCAGAAATGACAAAAGGCATGACATGGCTAAGCATGAAACAAATGTCCTAATGAAGAGTTCTTTATGATCCAGAGGGTGCCGGAGTGATATGAACACCCTGAGAAACGGTGGGCAGGAGAGTGTCTTTGAGGCAGGGCTGGTGAAGCCAGTGGGCCAGATGAGATGTGTGAAACCAGGCTTGTAGTGACACACAATGGTGGTTCTCGACCTTGTTTTGGTGATGAGAGCTTTTACTTACCAAGAGATATTAAGGGAAGGCTCAGTAAACAAAATGGCTGCAAACGATTAGTTCTGGGTGGAAAAGAGTTGTGGGTCTGGGACCATGCCCCTTGCCCTATCCCCAGGCCTGTCCACAGCACTTGGGTGCTCCTCTGGGAGCTGCTTGAGAACCCAGAGTGATAGGGAGTAGGGATGTAGGACCAGCTGGAGCACAGCTACACTGGAAGATTTCTGCGGGGTGAGCTGGTATGGGGAGAGGGCAAGGAAAGGAGAACCAAACAGGTGACTAGGAGGCGTCCCGGGGTGAGGTGCCGAGGGTCTGGGAGTGCAGGAGACAGTAGCCTGTCCTGCTTCTCACGGCTTTCTCCAAACTACCATTGTTTTTTCTACTGCCCCTTGACTTTCATTTCTAGCACTGGGGCTCAGAGCCCACTTTGGAATACTGAGTGAGGAGTTTTCAGCCTGTTCCTAAATTGCAATCCTTATGCCGGGAATAAAGAAACATTAATAGGCGAGCAGTGCTTAATTCTCAGGGTTCACCTCATAGGTGTTCCTTCTAGAAGCATACCTGTCTTTCTTCTTCCAGATGTAAGCTGCCTTTTATGTATTTCTGACATTCTACAGTTTCCTGCTTAGGAAGAAAGTGTGCTTCCCAGGGGGTTATATTAAATTGAACTGATTGTCAGGCAGCATTGAAGAGTTCCAAGAAAAAAGAAGGCAGGCCATATTCATCTCTCTAGCTCTTTATGTTCATGTACAATTTTTTTTTTTGCTTCCGAATTAAGTTTCTATTGGTTTTGTCTGGTTAGCCCTGCTTCCCATCCTAAAACACAGAGCCACTTGACCTGATTTCCATGAGTGGTGATGTGACAATGACACATCCCCTAAGCAGGGGGCACTGATGGATTCACCCATTTATCAACGTCCATATTCTTCATTAACCAAGCTGAGCTGATTGAAATATCTTAGCAACCAATCCGCACTTGCCTGTATGAAGTAATTTGGTGAATGGGAAAATAATGTTGGTCTATAATGAAAGACTAATATCTGAGGCTCAGACAGTGAGTTCTTAAGTGGTCAGGTTTACATTGTCATCAAGAACCTAGTTAAGGAAATCCATTTACTAAAAAGTAGGAAAGGACAAAAAAAAAAAAAAAAAGAAGAAGAAGAAGAAACAAACAAAACAAAACAAAAAAATAAACCCAAACAACCCTGACCTTTTAAGATGGTCATTCTTTTCTCTTCAAATACCAAATTCCCTTATGAAATTAAAAGGGGGAAAAACACTAAACTGGACCAAATACTTCTAAGTAAACTGTCTGAAGCACAATTCTGACTGTGCTGTTCCCCTGCTCAAAAACTATCCAGAATATAAATTCAGGCCTCTCTCTGGCTTGGCTCAGGCCTGCCTTGCCAGTCTTAAGTCCATCTGTTGACCTCCCAAAGACAATCCCCATTTCTTAGGCATAGCACCAAGTCTCACCTCTATGCCTTTGCTCTTGAAAGTCTTGAGCCACTAGAACACCTCTGCTGCCATCCTGCTGGAACCCTATAGAAACTCCATGGTCTGCAAAGCTATCTACACATTCAATGCAATCCCAATCAAAATTGCACCAGCATTCTTCTCGAAGCTAGAACAAGCAATCCTAAAATTCATATGGAACCACAAAAGGCCCCGAATAGCAAAAGTAATTTTGAAGAAGACCAAAGCAGGAGGCATCACAACCCCAGACTTTAGCCTCTACTACAAAGCTGTAATCATCAAGACAGCATGGTATTGGCACAAAAACAGACACATAGACCAATGGAATAGAATAGAAACCCCAGAACTAGACCCACAAAAGTGTGGCCAACTAATCTTTGACAAAGCAGGAAAGAACATCCAATGGAAAAAAGACAGTCTCTTTAACAAATGGTGCTGGGAGAACTGGACAGCAACATGCAGAAGGTTGAAACTAGACCACTTTCTCACACCATTCACAAAAATAAACTCAAAATGGATAAAGGACCTGAATGTGAGACAGGAAACCATCAAAACCCTAGAGGAGAAAGCAGGAAAAGACCTCTCTGACCTCAGTCGTAGCAATTTCTTACTTGACACATCCCCAAAGGCAAGGAATTAAAAGCAAAAATGAACTACTGGGACCTCATGAAGATAAGAAGCTTCTGCACAGCCAAGGAAACAACCAACAAAACTAAAAGGCAACGAACGGAATGGGAAAAGATATTTGCAAATGACATATCAGACAAAGGGCTAGTATCCAAAATCTATAAAGAACTCACCAAACTCCACACCCGAAAAACAAATAATCCAGTGAAGAAATGGGCAGAAAACATGAATAGACAGTTCTCTAAAGAAGACATCCAGATGGCCAACAGGCACATGAAAAGATGCTCAACGTCACTCCTCATCAGGGAAATACAAATCAAAACCACACTCAGATATCACCTCACACCAGTTACAGTGGCCAAAATGAACAAATCAGGAGACTAGATGCTGGACAGGATGTGGAGAAACGGAACCCTCTTGCACTGTTGGTGGGAATGCAAACTGGTGCAGCCACTCTGGAAAACAGTGTGGAGGTTCCTCAAAAAATTAAAAATAGACCTACCCTATGACCCAGCAATAGCACTGCTAGGAATTTACCCAAGGGATACAGGAGTACTGATGCATAGGGGCACTTGCACCCCAATGTTTATAGCAGCACTCTCAACAATAGCCAAATTATGGAAAGAGCCTAAATGTCCATCAACTGATGAATGGATAAAGAGATTGTGGTTTATATACACAATGGAGTACTACGTGGCAATGAGAAAGAATGAAATATGGCCCTTTGTAGCAACGTGGATGGAACTGGAGAGTGTGATGCTAAGTGAAACAAGCCATACAGAGAAAGACAGATACCGTATGTTTTCACTCTTATGTGTATCCTGAGAAACTTAACAGAAACCCATGGGGGGGGGGAAGGAAAAAAAAAGAGGTTAGAGAGGGAGAGAGCCAAAGCATAAGAGACTCTTAAAAACTGAGAACTGAGGGTTGATGGGGGGTGGGAGGGAGGGGAGGGAGGGTGATAGGTATTGAGGAGGGCACCTTTTGGGATGAGCACTGGGTGTTGTATGGAAACCAATTTGACAATAAATTTCAAAAAAAAAAAAAAGAAACTCCATGGTCTGGTTTATGGCCACTATCCCCTTTTGTGAACACTCTCCCTCAGCATCCCTGGAAGAGGTGCCCTCCTACCTTCCTTTAGAGGTTTAAACTGAACTTATAGGACATTCCCCCCCCCCGTCCCCTCTTTCTTTAAAGATCTTTGGATGCAGGACTAATAAATGCTATGCATAACTCGTTTTTCTCTATGGTGGAGATACATTGATGACTGGTGAGGAAAGCATGGGCTTTGGGATCAGGTGATTTGAATTTAAATTTTAGCTTCACCACTTAATATATGGGCTTAGGCAAAGTCTATTTCTGCCCTGTGCCTCTATGTCATCTGCTAAATGGGGATTGCATTAACCACGTCACAGGGTGGTTGAGAAGCTGTGAGAGATCAGGAAGTGAAGTTCAAGCTTGGTGCCTGACTTCTAGTAGATGCTTACTGAATGCTAGTTTGCTTTTGTATACTCTGCGTCATTTAGTATAGTCCCTGGCAGTGTTAAGGTGCTCAGTAACGTATTCCAAATCGAATTAAATTGAGTAGGGATTAGATTTGTGACCTTGCCAGCAACATTAACTCTTTTCAGACTCTTTTTAAAGTTTTAATTTAAATTCCAGTTAGATAACACAGTGTAATATTAGTTTCAGGTGTACCATATAGTGATTCAACACTTACCTACAACATCTGGTGCTCATTACAGCAAGTGCCCTCCTTAATCCCCATCATTTGTTTAACCCGTTTCCCACCGACCTCCCCTCAGTAACTCATCCCTTTGCTCATTTGTTTTGTTTCTTAAATTCCCCATATGAGAAAAATCATATGGTATTTTTCTTTCTTTGACTTATTTTTCTTAGCATTATGCCCTCTAGCTCCATCCATGTCATTGCAAATGGCAAGATTTCATTTTTTATGGCTGAGTAATATTCCATTGTACATATGTATACACACACACACACACACACACACCACATCTTTTTTATCCATTCATCAGTTGATGGACACTTGGGCCATTTACATAATTTGGCTATTGTTGATAATGCTGCTATACATACAGGGGTGTATGTATACCTTTGAATTAGTATTTTTCGGGGTAGCTGGGTGGCTTAGTTGGTTAAGCATCTGACTCTTGGTTTCGGCTTAGGTCATGATCTCATGGTTTGTGGGTTTGAGCCCAGAATCTTGTTGTGTGCCTACAGTGTGGAGTCTGTTTGGGATTCTCTCTCTCTCTCTCTTTCTCTCTCTCTGCCCCTCCCCTGCTCATGCTTTCTCTCTCTCTCTCAAAATAAAATAAAGTGAATATTTAATAAAATAAATTAGTATTTTTATATTCTTTGGGTAAATACTGAATAGTGTGATTGCTGGATCATAGGGTAGTTCTATTTTTAACTTTTTGAGGAAACTTCTTACTGTTTTCCAGAGTAGCGGCACCAATTTGCATTCCCACCAGTAGTGCAAGAGGGTTACCCTTTCTCCACATCCTTGCCAATACCTGTTATTTTGTGTGAGGTGATACTTCATTGTAGTTTTTTGATATATTTCCCTGATGATCAGTGATGTTGAACATGTTTTCATGTGTCTGTCAGCCATCTGTATGTCTTCTTCAGAAAAATGCCTATAAATGTCTTCTGCCCATTTTTAAACTGGATTTTTTGTTTTTTGGTGTTGAGTTTTCTAAGTTCTTTATATATTTTGGATACTAATCCTTTATCAAGTGTGTCATTTGCAAATGTATTCTCCCATTCCATAGGTTGCCTTTTGGTTTTGTTGATTATTTCCTTTACTGTGCAGAAGCTTTTAATTTTGATGACATCCCAATAGTTTATTTTTTGTTTTATTTCCCTTGTCTTAGGAGACATATCTAGAAAAAAGTTGCTATGGCTAATGTCAAAAAGGTTACTACTTGTGTTCTTCTCTAGGATTTTTATGGTTTCATGTCTCACATTCAGGTCTTTAATCCGTTTTAAGTTTATTTTTGTGTATGACATAAGAAAACGGTCCAGTTTAATTCTTTAGCATGTTGCTTAGTGCATCTAAGTAATAATTTGCAAAAAAGACTAGAAAGCAAAAAACTATGTTTTACATTTTTTGTAAGGTAGAGTCCCATTCACTGGGGTAAAGCATCCAAACAGAAAACATAATGAGGTCATTTTCTCCTGCATCCTCCTTCAGTCCCTAGAGGCCAGGGTCTTTTCTGGAGAGAAATGTTGATGGCTTCTGAGCCTATCTGATGGTAGAACCCATGAATGGTGTGTTGGATGGTTGTGGTTAGAGCCAGAAGACATGGAGAGCAGGTACCGATGTGTATGTGGGCTCTATGGTGGTATAAAGCCTCTTGCCTCAGTGGCCCTGGCTTCCTGACCTTGTCTGGATAAGGATCATAAAACACTGATAAGACGTCTCTAAAGTGCCTAAAGTATAAAACACCTGCCCTCACCTAGAGACGTTCTTACATTTTATTGTTAGCTGTTTCTATACTGAGATTTTAAAATCGTAAGTGCATACTTGCCTTGGATAGATTTTCTGATTTTAAAAAAGTACTACTTGTTCATTGTAGACAGTTTGACAAGTACAGAAAAGCACAATGGCATACCTAAGTTTTAACACAATTTTTATTTTTAAAATAATTTTTTAAAGTTTATTTATTCATTTTGAGAGAGACAGAGAGAGTGTGAGCAGGTGAGGGGCAGAGAGAGCGCGCGCGAGAGAGAATCCCAAGCAGTCAGTCTCTACAGGGTCAACTCAGAGCCCGACTTGGGACTTCAACTTGCATAACTGTGAGATCATAACCTGAGTCAAAATCAAGAGTCAAATGCTTAACTGACTGAGCCACCCAGGCACCCCTAAATAATTTTGAGTTTAAGAAATAATTACATACTGTAAATGGTGTTTTGTAGACTATGTTTGCATCTAAACAATTTATTATGTTCATTTTCCTGTGTCAATTAATTTTCTACAACACCAAGTTAATAGCTGCCTTTGGGCACCTGTCTGGCTCCAGTCTGTAGAGCATGTGACTCTTGATCTTGTGAGTTCGAGCCCCATGTTGGGTGTAGAGATTACTTAAAAATAAAATTAAAAAAAAAAGTTAATAGCTACCTAGTATTCTATCACATAAAGGTTCTGAATTTTACTTTATTTCTTAGTGTTGGAAATTTTTAATAATGATGAAATAATATATGTATCTATATCTCTAGCTCTATATCATCTATATCTACATCTATATTCTTTTTGGGTAAATTCCTAGAAAAAGGATTGCTAAATTTATGGTATGTTTAAATGTGGCCAAATTATGGGCTCCTGGGTGGCTCAGTTGGTTGAGAGTCTGACTTAGTCTCAGGTCATGATCTCATGGTTTGTGAGTTTGAGCTCCACTTCAGGTTCTCTGCTGACAGCTCAGAGCCAGGAACCTGCTTTGGATGCTGTGTCTCCCTCTCTCTGACTCTCCCCTGATCATGCTCTCTTTCTCTCTCAAAGAATGAATAAACATTTAAAAAAATTTAAAAAATAAATGTGGTCAAATTACAACATCTGTACCAATTTTCATCGTTCTTCTGCTTAACATGTTATTCCAATTTTGTTAGTATTGTCAGTTGTACTGTAAAACTTTCTTGTGTGTGATATTTTGCACATCTAATGTTTTCTTAGATTAAAATCCTTAAAAATACAATTGTATCAAAAATATAAACATTTTTAAAGCTTTCCCCCATATTGCCAAATTTTTTTCTAGAAAGGTTGTTTATTCTTACCTCCATTAATAAGAATTCCACTTGGTTCTCAAGATGCTTGCCAGCAAGTAACTTATGATTGGAAGAAAATCTTTTCTAAGTAGACAGTTCAAGAACTATAGTTCTATATTTGATTTGTATTTCTTTGATTGCTAATGAGGTTGAACATAACTTTGTGTGTTGTTATCAGCCTTAAGGTCAGTATAGTAGCTCAGCTTTACCAGTAGTTAAAAAAATATTAGAATTAGACCATAGCACTTCTTAGCCTAATTAGCTTTAATACCATAAATCAATAACTATATCAATTACCGACTACCTGTGAGACCCCTGCCACAGAAAGAATGCAGCAAATGGGAAGAGGTGAATTACTGTCTCTAAGAAGTTGACCTGCTGGAGAAATAATGCAGATATATATAAATAGATCATTTAAAATGAGAAATCTTAGGGGTACCTGAGTAGCTCAGTAGGTTAAGCCTCCAACTTGAGTTCAAGCCCCACATCAGGCTCTGTGCTGACAGCTCAGAGCCTAGAGACTGCTTCAGATTCTGTGTCCTCTTCTGTCTCTACTCCTTCCCTGGTCATGCTCTGTCTCTCTGTCTCTCTCAAAAATGAGTAGACATTAAAAAATAAAATAAAATGGGAAATCTTATATATATTTTTTATTTAATATTGATAGTATCTAAAAGAACATGTGATAAATATTTGATAAAAAGGATTTGGTGCTACCAACAACAAATAGCATAGATCCAATAAAACCATTAAGACAAAGATTAAAGAATGGACTTTACCTTAAGCTTGAAAAAAAATTGCTAATTACAATGTTGGCAGCTTGAGGGAAATGTGAAGGTTCATGTAGCTGTCATTCGTTAGAGAAAGGATGTGTGCAAGTTTGTTGTAAAGGATGAAATCTTTCTAGTACTGTACTAGCACAAGAATTCTCCCATAGGTCTTTCTATAAGAAACACTGAACCACATAATGAACAGTGTCTTTGAGGGAATTTTATTGAAAGTTCAGTCTCCACATGACCATTTCTGACAGTAGCAACAACAAAAAACAGTCCTTAGTACTTCTGAGGGAAGAAAGATTTATACCTTTCAAACAATCTGATTTAGTACAGGAGTACAAACTTGAGAGTGTAGAATCAGAATAACCAGCATAAATCTTTGGCCAAGCCATTTCAAAGTCAGTTGTTTCAAATGGTATTTTGACAGGCACTGAACCAATGATTGAAGGTGATTAAAGAAGACAAAACAAGATCATTAATGTCCATCAACACAAAGTATAGGTATTCAGTTATTGATCAAAATTAGTTGTCTGCATTTCATTTATTTATTTATGCACTCAATAATGTTTTACAAGTCCAAGATACTGAGCTAAGGACTGCTCTACAGGAGATCGTAATTTGGGAGGAGACAAACAGTTCAAACATAATATGGTAAAACTATTGTAATAGCAATAAATGCAAACTGCAAAGTAAAAGTAAGCCTGCATATCTATATACATGATGTCAGTAAAGGTTTCTGAGTGGGAGTGACATTTGACTGAAGTTTGCAAAGCTGAATAAGAATCATCAGGTGGAAAAAATGAAAAGGCCTTCTAGGCAAAAGCACAGATGTATAAAAATACAAGGAGTGTTGGAAGAAGAGAAGTAGACTATTGGGGTCAGGGTATAGAGTATAAGGGGGTAGGGAATGTATTCAAAAGCCAGGATGGGTGGGCTTTATCTTCTAGACCTGTACATCCAGTAAGGTCATCACTAGTCACATGAAGCTACGTTTAAACTAATTAGAATTAAACACAATTACACATTCGTTTCCTCAGTTGCACTAGCCACATTTCAAGTGCTCAGCAGCCGCAAGTAGCTAGTGGCAGCCATTTCAGAGAGCACAAATATAGAAATTTTCATCATTGCAGCAAGTTCTTTTGGAGAGTACTGCTATGGACCATGGCATTGAAAGACTTGAGCAGCAACACGATGTGACCAGACCAGTGTCTTAGAGGTAGATTAAATTGAGGAAGGGAGTTCTGAGGGTAAAGTTGAGAGAAGATGAGTGACAACAGGAATGGAGAAATGGGCTCGATCTAAGACATTTGGAAGGTAAAAGCAATATGACCAATTAGATGGATGAGGATGAATAATTAAAAGTAACAAAGAGGGGCACCTGGGTGACTCAGTCGGTTAAGAATCTGACTCTTGATTTCAGGTCAGGTCATGATCTCAAGGTTCATGGGATCCAGCCCTGCACTGGGCTTTGTGCTGACAGTGCAGAGCCTGCTTGGGATTCTCTCTCTTCCCCTCTCTCTCTGCCCCTCCCCAGCTCATGCACTCTGTCTTTGTCTCAAAATAAATAAACTTTAAAAAAAAATAACAATGATATTTTATGGCTTGATGGGGTATGAAAGTGATACCACTCATGCAAATCGGGAATAGATGACGAAGTCTGCTGGAAAAAACAATAGGTTGAGTGTTGGACATGTTGTAGCTGAGATACCTATGTGATCTCCACATGAACAGTTTAATGCTCACAAAAGAGGGCACACCTTGCAGAGAAATACGGAATTTTTCTTCAGTATATAAGTATGTTCACCATATAATAGCTAACAAGGATATAAGGCTTATAGTGCCAGGCACTGTTCCAAGTGCTTTGCATATAGTTTAGCTCCTGTAATCTCCCCTATAACTACATGAGGTTGGACTTACTCTTATATTGCTATTTTATTTTTTTTTAATTTTTTTTAACGTTTATTAATTTTTGAGACAGAGAGAGACAGAGCATGAATGGGGGAGGGTCAGAGAGAGGGAGACACAGAATCTGAAACAGGCTTCAGGCTCTGAGCTGTCAGCACAGAGCCCGATGTGGGGCTCGAACTCACGGACCGCGAGATCATGACCTGAGCCGAAGTCGGCCACTTAACCAACTGAGCCACCCAGGCGCCCCTTATATTGCCATTTTATAGGACAAGGAAGTTGAGGCACAAAGAGGTTATATAATTTATTGCCCAAGCTCCCACTAGTAAGTGATGGAGTTGAGATTTGAACTCAGACAAATTAGTTCATTAAAAAATCCATACACAAAGAATAATGTGACAGGCTACAAAGGCAGGTGAATTTGAATAATTATGGGGGAAATACCATGAAATTCTAAAAATTAAATGACATTTAGTTGCATAATAAAGGCACCTTTTTGAGAAAGCATGAAGTAGAATAATTTGAAGCTAATTAAAACATTTAAAACCCACGACTGCTGATTATGTAGTATTGGCTGAAACCATGGGAGTAATTTATTTGCCAAGGAAGAAAGTGAAGGTGGGGAGGAAAGAGGACCTAGAACAGAACCTTCGAGAATACTGATATTCAGGAAGTGGTTGAAGGGTCAGCAAATGAGACCAAGAACCAGGAGGGAGTGACATGTTAGAAACCAACATCTATAGAAGAAATCATCTATCAAAGAGGAAAGGCCAATGAGAAGAGTTCAATTATAATAAAGCCTGAAAAGGTTTTCAGGCACTTCCTAAGCTCCCTGAATAGTTTCCATGGTACAGATATATGGTGCAGGAGCCAGAAGTCAGAGTGAGAAATGCACAGAATATGAACAGTATAGGCAAGACTTTCAGAAATTTGATGGTGAGGAGGAAAAAGGTGGGGTTCTAGGCATAAATAGCCTTAAATATTAACATGTATATAGAAAAGTCCCTGTCTCAATCTCTCTGAGGAAATGGGCCTCAGAATTCTAATCTACTGGAATTTCTAGAATTCCTAATGCTTATAGGAAAGATATAGACTAATTTATGTGATCTCCTATGAACACATAGCTAAGCTTTTAGTCTATAGCTTTTCTCAGAAGACAGCTTCATAGTAGCTCAAATGCTTGAACAAGGACTTCATTGAAACCATGGAGTCTTGAAACTTAAGGAAGGTCCAGGCAATATATAATTATCTTACATTCAGCATTTGTACTTTAACTTATGAGAACTGACAAGGAGCATCATGACGTACCAATTTGGCACTTTGCTGATGTGGGAATTTTAACTGTGCATTCTGAGGCTGCTAAGAAGGTGTTCATCACTTAGCTGGTTGGTGAACCTATCATATAGCCCAGCATCTACCCCCATCCCACCTAGTCTTTCTCCTCCCCTGTCATATGAAGTCTTTTAAGATGATGTTTTTTTTTTTTTATGAACAAATGGTCATCAAATAAGAGATAAAACTTGAAAAGACAGTTTTCTTGCAGTGGTATCCAGACTATATGTGTCTAAATGCAAATGGAGTTTAGGAGATAGTCAGGAACCTGAACCTACTTTCATGATTTTGACCTTCTGGAAGTTATGGGAATATATCCTTAATAGATGTCATAAGTCCCTGGACCAAATAAGTAGGGTGACTGTGTATCCCAGCCTGCCTGGAATATTCTTGATTGACTTTTGTTGAGTTGGCAGAATATTTAATAGTGTTTTCTTTCTCTCTCAAAATATTCCTGGTATGATAAATTATAAGGTCATGATACACACTAGTAATACTACAATGAATTTAATTAGATTATGAGGAAGGAGAGAGGGTGGACAGTGGTATCAGGGAAGGCTTTGTAGGTGCAGCCTTGAAAAGTGGACAGATTTTCAAAGAGGAACAGAAGGGAGGGATGGCATTCCTGCTGGGGCATGATAAAAGTATAGAAGTGCTTGCCTCATAGAAGAGAAATTATCTTGAATTCTTCTTCAAAACATATTCCTATAAACCCAACCAAAGCTAGGGGCACTTGGGTGGCTCAGTCAGTTAAGTGTCTGACTCTGTTTTGGCTCAGGTAATGAATCATGATCAGGTCATGGTTGTGAGATTGAGCCCCTCTTGGGCTCTGCACTGGATGTGGAGCCTGCTTGAGATTCTCTCTCTCCCTTTCCTTCTTCCCCTCCCAGTGTGCATGTGTGCACACATTCTCTCTCTCTCAAAAAAATAATAAAAATTAAAAACCCAACGAAACCTAAAGAAGTTAAAATGAAAAGCAGAAAGCACCCAATATCCTCCATGAGACCACTGCCTTATTTTTAGCCATCTAGTTCTGAATATTTTAAAGGTGTTTGTTAATATTTGCACATTTAAAAAATTGTTTTCTGTAAGGAATACTATTGGGCAGTAATATTGCATCACGATGGCACCCACCTCAACTTCTTCAGCCCATTCTTAGATTCCAGTCTTTCAGAAGTTGTAGGAATTACAGCTTCCCTAGCTAGCTAAAAGAGGGGTTTGGAAAGAGGAAATAAACTTAATTTAAACCATAGAGTGTTTGAAGGTTTCCTCCCCATTGTAATTATAAGAATTATATTTAATATTTATGTAACAGATATTCACATCTTGTTGGGAAAACAACTCCCTTCACAGAAGGTGAAAAAAATACTGCAAATATTTCATTATGTCAGTTGTTTATTCTTTCTAAAACCCCAACAGTATCATTTTCCTCAAAATTAATCCTGATTATCACTAAATGTTCTTTAGTTAGTTAATTCCCAACTGCTTGACACTGCTTGTGTGTGTGTGTGTGTGTATGTGTGTGTGTGTGTGTGTGTGTATGTTTTTTTTCCTGGTCTTTGTGTATTTGTGTATGTGAGGGTTTAGATACACTAATGAATTTTGAACCTTTTGGATGAGGATATTTGCAAGATCACTGTTGGAAATGTTGTTAGTGCAGAATATCTGGTGATATCTTGGTGCACAAAAAGTCATTATAACAAATATGATTATATGTGGAAAATTGGATCTAGACCCATATAGTAAAAAAAAAAAAAAAAGCCTAAAAATCTTCCACTAAAGTGACACTGGAATAAAAATAGCCTCAATTTTGTCATTTCTATAAATCTGATAATTTTTTAATTTTCATGACATATTGGTATCATTTACCTGCCTATGAGAACTTTAGAGAGACACTGTTGATAGCCTACATATACATAGAATATATACATAGAATAGCCTCAATTCTATTTGGGATGGCAATCTGCCTTACCTAAAAAACAAACAAAAACTACATTTCCTAGATTCTCTTGTAGGTGAAAGGAGAAGACATCTGACCTCATACTGGCCAATGAAATACAAGTGAAAGTCACCTGGTGAGGCATCTAGGAAAAGATAGTATTTTCTTGTTAGAGGAGACATCCTCAGCTGGTAAGCATTTTTGCCCTTTGTCTTTCCCTTCCATCTGGACTGCAGATGTATGGACAGAGGTGGTGCTGCCATCTTGGACCATGACGCAGTAAGCATGAAGACATACAGAAGATGATTCAGGAAAAGACAGGAGCCTGATGGCACTGTGGAATTCTATATTAGTCTTGAAATGTCTTCCAGTGGAATTTCCATTGTTTGAAAAAGATAAACCTTTGTTCCTTCAAGCACCATTTATTAAGTATTGTGTTGTGGATAGTCAAACCTATTTGTTTTTTTATTTTATTTTTTTAATGCTTATTTTTGAGACAGAGAGAGACAGAGACAGAGTGTGAGTAGGGTAGGGTAGAGAGAGAAAGCCTTCCTTTCCTGAAGAGGGCTCCAGGCTCTGAGCTGTCTGCATAGAGCCCGATGCAGGGCTCAAACTCACAAACTGTGAGATCATGACCTGAGCTGAAGTTGGACACTTAACTGACTGAGCCACCCAGGTGCCCCTCGTCAAATCTATTTGTAACTGATAAATTCTGACCTATAAATCAGGGAATACCCTAATTTTAGTAATATCTTGTCCTTGTGATTCCTTCTTCCTCTGAAAAGCATTCACAGCACCTGGGGACACTTGTGAAGATTCAGTAAGTTAGTACAAATGAGGTGCTTGGAATAGTGACTGATGTTCAGTAAATATTGGCTATCATTAGATTAAGTAGGCACAAATTCTAAGGAAAACTTCACTCCCTTGTCATGTTTTAGTTTAGAAGAAATTAGGTGAAGTGAATATTAGATTTGTTAGGAATGTTTTTATTGGGGGGCACCTGGGTGGCTCAGTTGGTTAAGCATCTGGCTCTTAGTTTTGGCTCAGGTCTGATCTCATGATTTATGGGATCGAGCTCCGGGATGGGCTCCACGCTGCCAGTGAGGGGCCTGCTTGGAATTCTCTCCCCATCTTTCTCTGCCCCTCCCCTACTCATGCACTCTGTCTCCCTCTCTCTCTCTCAAAATAAATAAATAAACTTAAAAAAAAAGTTCTATTGATAGCAGCAGATAACCTATTTTAAGTTATAATTTCATTATTTTATACCCATTTTATTCAACAATTGATTTAGGATGGACCATAGCAGAATAACATGCAATAAAACAATCAAATAAAAATAAAAATATGTGTCAGTGGAAATAAATATTAAAATAAGAAGTAATCCTATTAAAATAGGATGGTGAAAAAAGAGTACAGATCTGAACACCATTCAACCCAGTAATACAGTACTAAATAATTGTAAATTTAACCTGGAGGTTCCTGGTGACCACAGTGAAAAAGGAGTCTCATTAGCATTCAATAGCATTAATTCAATATAGATGCTTATTAAATGTCCATTAGGTGCCAGGCACTTTGTAAGGCTCTAAGGATATTAAGGTAAAAAAAGCAGATATGTTCTCTATGCCATAAAGTTCATAGTCAACAGGAGAAAAAGACATGAATTAAATAATCACACACATGGTTTTCAATGTGGACAAGAAGAAAAATGAATGTTCTTTAGGGAAGCAGTAATTTCCTCGGCACCTCCTACTAGATAAAATTTCATAGGCGGAGTACTTCCAACCCAACCCATTGTAGTTGAGCACGAGAATGAGGTTGTAACTCTCCAATTCTGACTTGGTTCCAAATAGAGCCACTTCCTCCTTTTATACTAGATCTATGATTTTTCTGTTGGGAGGAAGGATATAAAATATAACTATCAGTTTTTCCCTAACTGCAAGTCTGTTCTGATTGCTTCACAAAATGCTAAAATTTTAGGCATTCTTTTTTTTTTTTTAAAGTTTATTCATTTATTATTTCTGAGAGAGAGGGAGGGAGAGAGCACAAGCAGGGGACGGGCCGAGAAAGAGGGAGACACTCAATCCAAAGCAGGCTCCAGGCTCTGAGCTGTCAGCACTGAGCCTGATATGGGGCTTGAACTCACAAACCATGAGATCGTGACCTGAGCCAAAGTTGAACTGAGCTCAGTCGAATTGACTGAGCCACCCAGGTGCCCCTAAAATTTTAGACATTCTTATTCATTATAAGACACCCTGGGAGAAAACAAAACTGTTAGAAAAAATTTTTACATTAGATGTATTGAAGGTTTTGTTGGAATGGAGTAAAACAAACCCTTTCAATTTTACTAAAAAAAATTTTTTATAAGCCTTTTAGCTAAAGCTTCTGAGAAACATGTTGTGTAAGAAATGAGGGCTTTCCCAGGCCAGAGAGGTTTGCCATTGCCTGAGTTAGACCAAAGGGAACTTAATCTACCTTGTTTATCTGGCGTCATCAAGATTGAAGTATTACATATGTTTCCTAGATAACACAAGTTGACTTCATCAAGTACCAGGACTTCATATTTGAGAAACATGTCTAAAATAGCTTTCTAAGAGATGCATAAATCATAATAATAAACATCTGTTTTTCTACCAATTAATGAACTTCTGTCTTTAGGTTGTTGTTTGTTTCTTAAGGTCAGAATTGTCCTTCTCCCATTGCTATTGTGTCTATTTCTTTTAAGACCACAATGGGGCACCTGGCTGGCTCAGTCAGTACAGCATATGACTTTTGATCTTGGGGGTGTAGGTTCAAGCCCCATGCTGGGGGTGGAGCCTACTTAAAGAATTTAAAAAAGAGACCACTAGAGGCTAAAATTAGCAACTCAGGAAACAACAGATGCTGGTGAGGATGTGGAGAAATGGGAACCCTCTTGCACTGTTGGTGGGAATGCAAACTGGTGCAGCTGGGCTGGAAAACAGTGTAGAGGTTCATCAGAAAATTAAAAATAGAATTACCCTATGACCCAGCAATACCACTACTAGAAATCTATCCAAAGGATACAGGAGTGCTGATTCAAAGGGGCGCAGGTTTATAGCATGTGCCCCAATGTTTATAGCAGCACTATCAACAATAGCCAAAGTATGGAAAGAGTCCAAATGTCCATCAACTGATAAATGGATAAAGAAGACGTGGTTTATATGTACAATGGAATACAACTTGGCACTGAAAAAGAATGAAATCTTGCCATTTGCAACAACATGTATGGAACTGGAGGGTTTTATGCTAAGTGAAATAAGTCAGTCAGAGAAAGACAGATACCATATGTTTTCACTCATATGTGGAATTTGAGAAACTTAACAGAAGATCATGGGGGAAGGGAAGGAAAAACAGAGCCGGAGGCAACCGTATGAAACTCTTAAACACAGAGAACAAACTGAGAGTTGATGGGGATGGGGAGTCAGGGGGCGGGGAAAATGGGTGATGGGCACTGAGGAGGGCACCTGTTGGGATGAGCACTGGGTGTTGTATATAAGTGATGAATCATGGGAATCTATTTATATATATATCTATATAATAAATCTATATATATCTATATATCTATAATAAATATACATATATAATAAACCTATATCTATATCTATATCTATATCTACACACAGTCTCAAACCATACAGCGGTCTTTAAAAAAAAAAAATATATATATATATATATATATATATATATAAAATTTATTATAAAGTTAGTTAAAAAAAGGCCACTGTATAGTTTGCTGCTACTTTTGCTTAAGACTGTGAAACAATCACGTTTCATAGAATTGTGCGTCACATAAGATCCCAACAAGTTCTGAGTGAAGGCCCAGGTTTTGTGCAACCTGTTTTTCTTCGAAGGTTCTAAGATATCACTTGTTTATTTCTAAATTTAAGGTTATTTTCCAGAAGGATGGGGTTTCTACAGGTCTTATCTGCAGGTACCAGTGTTACAGTGCATCTTGAAGAACATGTTTAAGAGTCAGTACAAAGGCCTGGGTTCAATTTCACATGAAAGGTGTGTGAGTCTTGGCTCATTGTGGCCAACCTTGGTAAGTAAACTTTGGTTTACTAAAAAATGTGCAAAAGTGTTGGCAGGAGCTCAATGTAGCACGAGATCATATGGACAACAAACCAAACTGGGAATATTTATGGAGCTCTTGTTAGATGTAGCGCTTGGTGTTGATTTTGTGATCTGGGGTAAATTTTATCATCAGGTAGGACTTTGGTAGCATGCATATCACAACTGCAAGGGGAAAAGCAGCTCAGCATTGCCCTTGCCAAGAGGGACATGCAAATTCGTGAAGTTCATAGTCTCAAGCAAATGAAAAAAATGAAGTAATTATGAACTCCGGGAAAGAAAAAATTACTCAAGAATGTAATCATAGTATACGATGTGGCTTAACAGCAAATGGTATTTACTTAATCATAATAACTGAAATACTCAAAATGGGTTAATCCAAAAACACACTGTAGCTAACTGGGAGAATGAGAGAGGTGAGGGTATTGAATTATTCTATTGTAAGAGGTTAATAGATAATGCCTACGATTGATAAATTAAGAGGTAACAGTATATTTATGTTATGTCACAATTTGGGGTAAATTAAAGGGCAAAAAAATCATCAAAATACATGTAGTTCCATCTGGGTGAGGTGGGAATAGCAAGGAACTGCTCTTTTTAGTGAGCAACAGTTTAGACTGCTTTTGAACTTTGATATGTTTTTCAGCTAAAAAATTAATTGAAACTTACATTCTGGACAGAACAAAAAATGAATTGAAAGCGAAAGATCAAGAGGGAATGATTCCTTGGGAGCGGCAGTTGACAAAGCAAATTACAGAATATACTCAATGAGAATCAGATGAAACACGGGAGATAAAAGGCTCAGGACCAAGAGGTCCCTGGGAGGCATTCAGAACGGAGAGGCTGCGGCCAGGAAGTCCACACACTCACAGCTGCTTGTAGGGCCCCGGTGCTCACCCAGGAACAAAGCCACTTCTGTCTGTGAAAACCACAGTGAGGCAAGACAGGGAGCAAACAGCCTTTAATTGGGGTGGCGAATGAGCGGCCCCATGAACTCCAAATGCCTCCAGCAGGCCGGGGCACGCTTTTCCTCTCCTCCCTTCTTTGCCCACCAACCTATGGCCTCGCTCTTTCTGGCTTCTCAACAGGCACTGTTGGGCTCTTAGCTCTTCCCTCTGCTCTGGGCCCTGAGCATCTTTCTGCCTCTTTGCTGTTCCATCCTGAGCACCCTGCAGACCCATGTCCCATGTTGTCAACCTCACTCTCCTCTCTATCAGATGCTTCCATCTGGGTTCTGTTTCCTCAGAACCCAGCCTGGGGGCCTACAAACCAATCTGATAATCCATTTATAAAATTGGTGGTAAAACAAAAGGCTGAATCAGCCTAACATGTTAATCCTCTCTTAACATTTCCAATTTAATAGCAGCCTTTGGAGTTTCAGCTCAGAGGAATTCTTTATCTGGGAAAGTTGACTGCATCCAGAAGGGAAGGATTTGAGGTTGACATCTCTCAGTTCTCTGAAATTGTTCTTTTTAAAGCTTATATTTATTTATTTATTTTGAGAGAGAGAGAGCGCGCACAAGTCAGGGAGGAGCAGAGAGAAAGAGGGAGAGAGGAGAGAGAGAGAGAGAGAGAGAGAGAGAGAATCCAAAGCAGACTCTGTTCTGTCAGCCCAGTGCCTGATGTGGGGGCTTGATGCAGGGCTCGAACTCAGGAATTGGGAGATCATGACCTGAGCCCAAGTCGGATGCTTAACCAACTGAGCCACCCAAGTGCCCCTGGAATTGTTCTATGTAAGAACCATCTGTGCATAAGGCCCGCTTTGATGCCCCCGGTTAAAGTTTTTTAGTAACGATCCTTCCCTCACCTTGTTTCCCTCAGCATTTTGAAAATTCAGTCAGTTCCATGCTATTCTGTGCTTGTTCATAGGTAAGTTTTCCAAGACAGGTCACATGCATGCCCTTTGTTTTTCTTCACTGGTCCATGACCCTCTTGAGGGCAGGCATCCTATTGTCAATTGACATGTGATGTCTTTATTAGCCTTTATTATCCACTATGTCTTCATTAACTCATTTCAGAGGCCTTAATTAAAATGGTTGCAGAGCCCTTTGGTAAGACACTTGCTCTGGTTAACAGACACAGTGCAGATAGGAAAGAAGGTCAGCTTGTTTGGTACCAAAGACAGCTGAGAGAAACAAAGACACTCCCGGAGCCAAAGGGAAGGAGGCAGGTCAAGGAGGCCAAAAATGGTGGTGCTCCCCAGCAGAGACGATCTTCTTCAATGTGGGGGGCCACACTGTGTTTCTAGGAGGTCAGGAGCCCACATTTGGGGACTCTGCTGTTTTAGAATATTCTTTGCTTTGACTGTCCGTGCTGGACTCTTAAGAGGGGTAAAGTATTGGGAAGTGACCCATTACACCTGTAATTCTCAAAATCCCATTACATACACAGGGCAGACTTGTTATAAATCTGTGGACAAATACACCCAAATATTTTTTGGCCCGTGTTTTTGTTTGGTGATTTCAAGATGCCAGAAATGGTGAAGGCTAGGCTCCTTAGATACACTCTGGTTTAAAAACGGTTGGAAGATTTACCTGCAAAGGAAGGGCTCTGAGTGAATTGGAGATAGCTAGGAATGGATTACTGAAACTGTTCTTTAAAAAAAAATAAATGGAAATAAACATTATTATAGTTTAAAATATAAAAACATGAAATATGCTCTCTTTTTATATAAAATGTAGAAAAGTAAAAAGAAGAAAATAAAAACACCCATACAAAAAGGTGAAATTTAAAGGGTTAAAGGAAACATTTTGTTAAAGATTATCTGGAATTTATATTTAAAGCTGCAGATATAATCTGCATATATTCATATGCATTTTCATGTATATGTATGCGCATTTTAAACCATACAAGGGCTTTTGCAGTATGTATTGTTATAGAATTAGCTCTTTTACTCTGTATATTTATAGCCATTGAAATTTCCATGTAAATAAATATTTATTTTATCATTTCTCAAGTCTGAAGAACATTCTATTGTGTAAATGTGCCAAAATTTAACGAACTCTCTACTATTGGGTATTTGAGTTGTTTCTAAGTTTTCATTATTTTAAGGGATGCATCATTTCACATTGTTGAAATTTTGAATTTTAACCAAATATTATGCTTGTTATTTTTTCACTGCTATTTAAAATTACCAAGAAACATTTAGCTCTTGTTGGCATGAGAGGCATAGGTCTAAAGAACTCAACATCAAGGAGCACCTGTAGTTTAAGCTGGAAGAAAGTGACCTGAAGCTGCGAAGGCTGGGGTGTCCTATTAATAGAAGAATGATAAGCATTTAGATAGTTAAGAAAAATAAAAATATTTTTACTAATTTAATGAATGAAAAGATGCTTACATTTTAAAAAGCCATCTTTTTGTTGTTGCTGTTTTGTTGTTGTTTTTATTTCCCACAGTTTTTTAAAAATTTTTTTAATGTTTTATTTATTTTTGAGACAGAGAGAGACAGAGTGTGAGTGGGGGAGGGGCAGAGAGATAGGGAGACACAGAATCCGAAGCGGGCTCCAGGCTCTGAGCTGTCAGCACAGAGCCCGACTCGGGGCTCGAACTCACAAACCGTGGGATCATGACCTGAGCCATAGTCTGATGCTTAACCACTTAACCTACTGAGCCACCCAGGCACCCCTATTTCCCACAATTTTTGAAGAAGATATCACTAATTCAGAATTTCTGAATTTCTATTTCTAAAAATAGAATTTCTGAATTTCTATTTTCTAAAAATAGAAAGTGTAGATGAGTGGTCAATGTTTTCTCATTCCTACAAATTTCTGCTATGAAAGCCGGGATGCTATTTCAGTTGTCTCCTGATCCTTAACAAAATGGCAGCTTCCACAGAAACAAGAAAGATCCATAGAAAAAGTTTAAAGGCTTTAAAGTTTTTTGGTCTCATTTTGTTTTTTATTTTTAATTTGAGAAAGATGCAGAGAGCAAGCAAAGGAGGGACAGAGAGAGAAGGAGACAGAATCCCAAGTAGGCTTCACCCTGTCAGTGCAGAGCCTGCAGAGCTCGAACACACAAACCAAACCGTGAGATCATGACCTGAGCTGAAACCAAGAGTCAGATGCTTAACTGACTGAGACGCCCAGGTGCACTGAAAAGATTTTAATCCATTAAAACTTAACCTGAAGTGTGAATTTATTTTTTTTAATTTTTTTAAATGTTTATTTTTTTGAGAGAGAGAGAGAGAGAGAGGCAGAGTGAGCGAGCATGGACAGGTGAGGGGCAGAGAGAGAGGGAGACACAGAATCTGAAGCAGGCTCCAGGTTCTGGGCTGTCAGCACAGAATCCAATGAGGGGCTCGAACTCATGGACCATGAGATCATGACCTGAGCTGAAGTCAGCCACTTAACTGACTGAGCCACCCAGGTGCCCCTGAAGTGTGAATTTATTAAGAAAGGGACGCACACAGAAGCCACAAATGTCAATCAGTTCTCAAGCTGGTATAAAGTCCATGAAACTGTACAGTTACATGGCCCAATATGGTAGTCATCAGCCACATGTGGCTATTGAACACTTGAAGTGTAGCTAGGATGACTGGGAACTTAATTTTTGATTTAATTTTAATTAATTTAAATTAAAAAACCAAAACAGATTTTATCCCCTATACTATAACTATTGTTTTGGTAGGGCTACACTCCACGTTACCTATTGCATTGAATTAGACACTTTTCATGCAGGTGTTGGGCACATGTGTCATTCCTAGTGTTACACATAATGTATAATCAAGAGGTGGTGTCAACAGATTGATTCAACCTGGATTTTTTTCCCATGCATTGATGTAAAACAATAATGTGTTTATTTGGATATTGTATACAGATAGCATGAGTTACAGTAATACACATACAGTGAAATGCTTATTTTAATTGTAATATAACAACTATTTTTCTAGTTAAAAATAAATGTGAATGAATTTTAAATTTAAAATGAAGGCATGCTACTGATGGAGAATCAAGTGGAAATGCACAAGAAGTACAATGGTAAAGGAAAAAAGATACTGAAAGAAGGTATGTTGTGTATTTCACAGGGAATGGCAATTGCAATTTGCTGTGGCAGAGAAATGTGACAAATCTGTCTTTTGCGTGAGAAATTATTTTTTAACATAATGAAGTGCACAATTTTAAGAGATACTTTCAGCAAATGCAGAGTGAATTTGATAAAAAGTTTATTCTTAACAGTAAAAAAAAAAATTGATGAGAGGAGCCACCTAAGATCAGACTTTAATGTCCAATAAATTATTTAAGAATGAGTTTTAAGATAATCTGAGCTATAACTATGGCCAGCTATAAAACTGCTTGCATTCTCATACATGTGTAAATACATACCACACACACATGATTTAGACAGTAAATCAGTTAGGAAGTTTTGATAAAGACTAAAAATAGTTATAAAAAAGTGAAAATCTTCAATTAAGTCACCAAAATAATTGCCCAAATATGACCATTCTAACAATATAAAATATCAATTGATTCCAAATTTGAAAAATTACAAAAATCTTTCTTTAGCTTTAGCTACCATGCAACATAAGAGACATTGCCCAGTTAATACTTCAGTTACATTCTCTCTCAAAGAAATGTGTGTGAATTTCTTACCTAAAATTAAACTCACGATATACGTAGGTTTTGAAGTTTCTACAACTCTCAAAGAACAGTTTAAGCTAGATTTGAAGAAAATTACTTTTTATCATAGTGGATGGTGCTTCAACTGTATCAGATCAAAAATTCAAATTTATTGGAATTTTAAAACAAGTGACTGATATTTCCCTTTTATGGCATATATGATATTTAGAAAATATTTATGCTCAGTTTGCTAAAACAAACTCTGTGATAGTATTATGGATATAGTTGTTAAAATCCTTTAATATATATGTGCAAATGCTATGAATCATCAGGAGTTTATGGAACTGTTGAAAGAAATAGTAGACAATGAATTTAATGATCTTGTGTTCTTTGCCAGGCCTCACTGATTGAGTTTTACAGTCTTACTTTATTGTCAACTCTGATTTTCTTGGAACTAAAGACATGTTTGCCAAATATTCTACTATCAAAGATGCAAATGACAGTACAATTTACATTTTCTAACTGATATCACACTGCATATGAATGAGCTAAATTTGAAACTATGTCTAAGGAAAGGGAAAACTTATTTGTGACCTAGCTAGACAGAACAATTATGTTGAAATGGAAACTTTTCAGAATACAAATTAGTAATAATGATTTTCCACATTTTTATAACATGAATCAATATGAAGAGTATTTTCACAAAAATCAGCTGCCAACAGTACATGGAAAATTTGGACACTTTGTTGATATTGGCATTTAGAATTGTATTTCAATTCATCAAATATGTTTTTGAGTTTGATGTTAATAATCATGAGTGAACACAGGAGAGGTTGAATTTGTGTAACTTGGACAGATGTAGTTTTGAAATTGATATGCTTTTGCTTCAAAGTCAAATCAAATTTTCTTTAAAAAAGAACCAGTATTGGGGCACCTACCTGGCTCAGTCAGTAGAGTAAGTGACTCTTGATCTTGGGACTGCATTTGAGTCCCATACGGGGGGTAGATATGCCTTAAAAATAAAAATATCTTGGAGCACCTGGGTGGCTCAGTTCGTTAAGCATCTGACTCCAACTCAGGTCATGATCTCACAGCCCACGGGTTTGAGCCCTGCATTGGGCTCTGTGCTGACAGCTCAGAGCCTGGAGTCTGCTTCAGATTCTGTGTTTCCTTCTCTCTCTGCCCTTCCCCCACTTGTGCTCTCTCTTTCTCTCTCTCTCAATAATAAATAAACATTAAAAAAAATAAAAATATCTTTAAAAAAAGAACCAGTTTTGTCAATTTGGATGCAAATATTAAAGGGAATTGATTTTTGGATAATTGATTAATGGTTGGAAAACTTTTAAGTATATTTGGAACAATGTGGGTATAGGGATGTATATTTTTAAATTCATTTTTATTTTATTATTTTTTATTAAACAATTTTTTAATGTTTACTTATTTTTGAGAGAGAGAGAGAGAGAGAAGGGGGGTAGGGGCAGAAAGAGGGAGACAGAGGATCTGAAGCAGGCTACATGCAGTGAGCTCAAAGCCTGATGTGAGGCTCAAACTCGTGAGCCCTGAGATCATGACCTAAGATGAAATCAAGAGTCGGCTGCTTAACCAACTGAGCCACCCAGGTGCTCCTAGGGATTTATGTTTTTAACTGTAAAGTTTATGAAGGCATTTCTGAGATATTCTGTAAATATAAAATCTATACTGGATTTCAAAGACTTAGTATAAATACAAGAATGTAAACTATCTCATTAATAGTTTTTAAATTAAAATTGATTTCAGGGGCACCTGAGTGGCTCAGTCAGTTAAGTGTCTGGACTTTGACTCAGATCATGATCTCACAGGTAAGGGCTGGAGTCCCCCAACTGAGCTGACAGCTCAGAGCCTGGAGCCTGCTTCAGATTCTGTCTCCCTCTCTTTCTGCCCCTCCCTCACTTGCATGCTGTCTCTCTCTCTCTCAAAAATAAATAAACATTAAAAAAGTTATAAAATTAATTTCACCTGTTTCCTTTTTTAGCTTTTTGTTTTTTACTGTGGTAACTAACAAATTTAAAATTACATATGTTGCTGATATTACATTTCTGTTGCTCGGCATTTGCCCCAAAGTTCCAGCCTTATGGATTTTGTAAAATAGTTCCAAAATCCTAAAGGTATCAGTATCTAGTTATGTATAGCATTACCCAGGTCAATGCCAGTTGTCATGAAATGGCAAGTTGTTTGTAAACCACTGGCCCACTCACATTCTCTCCCCATGGTAAGCTAGGATGTCTGTTTGTTAGTCTGTGGCCTGTCTGTGGTCATGGAACCAAATTTCCTCGAGAACTTTGCCTGTCCTTGGAGGAACTCCCTGGGTGATCCTGGAGTGGTTATCATTTACTTCAATCAACTGAGGTAAACTCTGGGAGGATGACCAGAAATCAAATCCCATAGATTATGTCAGTATTTGATATGCTTGAAAACAAATGGGCTGAAAGTGCCAAGCCCTTTATGAGATAAGCCAGTAGCTGAAGTCATTGTCTGAGTTCTTGAGAACTAGTTTAGAAGAGATTGCCACAAAGGGAAAGATAATCTGGAAGTCTCCTCCTATGTTCTCTACCCACCTTTCCTATACTGTTTCCATGTCTGGATTGACGCCAGGTTCAGGGTATCTGTGGTAGTAATGCTCTATGGTTTAACAAAGCAATTATCAGACTTAAGTCAGAAGATTTGGGTGAGAGATCCTACATTGTGGTTTACTAAATAAATGACTTTGGGTAAATCACATAGTCTCAGTTTTCTGTTCTAGATTATATCAAATGATCTGTAAGACAACTACTAGAACCTGAGTTTTGTGTTTCTAAGTTGTTCTGACAGTAGCTGAGACATGAAGCCCAAAAAGAGGTAAAATGCACTTAAAATTCCAATACCATTCTGAGATTGGGAATTGAAGAGCCACCATTTTCTTTCTCTTTTATCAGAGGAAGACGAGTGCGGAGTAGTATCTTTGTGCAATGTTTTGTTTACACAAAATCACTATTACATTGTTGTAGAAGAGCTGCTTAATATTTTTCCCTTAGCAGAAAGCAAGTAGCAAGAAGCAAGATTTAATAATGCTGTTACATTTCTAATTTTGCTCTTATAATAAATGGGGACATTGAAAATGAAAAGCTGTGTATATAATAGCATAACAAAAAAAATGGCCAACGAATCATTTCTTCTTCTCATTTGACAAAGCCTTCAAATGTTAGTCTGAACTAACTTTTAGTGGTATTAGAAGTGGAAACCAGCTCTCCAGGGTAGATAATTTTTATGCTAATTTCCTGCACCTCAATGTACACAATTATTATAGGGCATGCGAATGATCCATTCACTGAATGAAGAAAAATTATTCCAAATGATTATTGATGAGTTAATCAAGATAACCATGTCAACTTTCTTTATCCATTAGTGGTAACATCTACACTATTTCACAATCATAATAACAGCCAACTGCTAATGGGCGAGGTAATCAGACCTTAATGAAGAACAGTGAAAAATTTGCTTTTTAAAATAGTTTACAGTTTTCCTAATCACTGAAGTGGTCAGTTAGTCCCAAGGTTATTCATATTTCATAATGTGTGCTTGCAAATTTTTTTCTCCATTTAAAAAATAGTTGGATTTTTGGAATGTAAGAAGGAATGGAAATAAATGGAGAGGGATTCCTCTTTTTAAATAAATGCATATTTAAAGAGTTATTCTTATTGCAATGGTGACCTAAAATGGGGGGAAATCTCTATCCATTTAAAAACTCAGAATTATACTTTTATGTTTTTCCTTCTGTCTTTATCCTTTCACTCAGATTTGGTAATTTTATTATTATAAGCTCAGATAAGTTTGGACTTGCAACTTTATTATAATTTATTATATGTTATGGCTTATATTTATATTTATTGATTGATTCTTATACCCTTAATGTACTGTCATGATGATTTGAGAGTCTGCCATCCACAGCCCACTTTTGAAAAAAGCAATTTAGAGGTACCTGAGTGGCTTAGTTAGTTGAGTGTCCAACCCTTGATTTTGGCTGAGGTGATGATCTCATGGTTCATGAGATCAAGCCCCACATCAGTGTGGGATTGAACTCTACTCTAAGTGTAGAGCCTGCTTAGTATTCTCTTTCTCTCTCTTTCCCTGACTTTCTCCCCTGCTCATACACATCTCTCTCTCTCAAATGGAAAAAAGAAAAAAAAGAGCAATTTAAAGTGGTTCCCTATGTATGTGTCCCTATACTTTATATCATATGACCTCATTACACTGGCACCATTAACAAAATATTCTAGGGAGTGGCAGCTGACACAAGAGCTCTGTCCCAAAAGATACACTATACCAAATATTGACTGGGCACCACAATCAGGTTCTTTGGGCATCTGACTGTGATAAATAATAAGAGACGTGAGACAGTAGAGCGGTATGGAGAAAAAGCAGTGCATAGAATGCATGAGTAGAAGTTTTCAATAAGCAGAAGCCATGAGGTGGATTTGGAGTAGGGAGTTAGTAGCCAGCAGGAGAAACAAATCTTTACACCATGAGTATGGCAGTGTGGCTTTTCCGATGGCACCACTGTGAGAGCAGCTGTTGGGTCAAGGGAGTTACTACTGGATAATGAGATCTAGTGTTGCATCCTGAGGGACCTACCAGTTCTCTGTAGAATTTGGTTATGCCTGTGCTTTTCACAATGTTGCCTGTGATTCCCTAGAGGTTCAAGAAGCAATTTAGGGACCTCCATAAGGGAAGAGGGGGTACCAAATGGACAGGACACTCCCCCACTTCCAGCATCAGCCATAGTAGTGCTCTTTATTCTGAGTTTGTTTGTCTTTTTCCATGTGAGATTTCATGGGAAGAAAGAAGGGTTCTACTACAGTTAAAAGTTATTTAAAACTCAGGTCCTTTCAAGGATTCACAATTTGCAAATTAAAGAATATCCACTGTAACTTTTGTTGAACATTATCCTACAATGAGATTAGGAGGCTTATTTTTTAACTTCCAGATTCTTCTTCCCCATGCATTTGTTTTAAACTATGAACATTTTGTGATGAAATATCATATACATACATCTATAACTCTTTTGTCATTTTATTCTACCAGGTAATTTATTTTTTATTTTCATTTTTTGAGAGACAGAGAGAGAGAGAGAGAGAGAGAGAGAGAATATTAAGCAGGCTCTACGCTCAGCTCAGAGCCAGATGTTGGGCTTGATCCCATGACCCTGGGATCATGACCTGAGCCCAAATCAATAGTCAGACACTCAACTGACTGAGCCACTCAGGACCTCACTACCAGGTAATTTTTAAAGTTACTCTCTCATTTATTCTTCAGAGCACCTGGCTTGTGATGGGAATCATCCAGAAAGCTTTATAAATAGTAGATCCCTGGGTCTTACCTTCCATATATGGAAACATACCTTTGGGGATTGCCTTCTGGGGAAACCTGTATTTCTAAAGCTCCCCAGATAATTGTGATTCTCAATCAAATTTTAGTACTACTAAATAAGACCAAATAGTACTGATTGCATAATGGGGATTGGGGTTGGGGAGAGAAGCAGACAGATCAGATGAAGTGTGATGCTAATAGGAGAAAAAAAAAAACTATTCTAACTTACAATGTGATGTAGAATTGGCATATGGAGCACTAATTTATAAGAAGTGTTCTTATTCCATGCTCTTAAAACTAGTAGTTTGTTGGTTAAATTAAAAAGCAAGCTGGAGTGAGGAATAATAATAATATTTGCATACACTTTTACTATGTTATTTAAACTTAAAATGTATAAATGTACACTCTTTAGACAATTTTTTATTCAGGGTCGTGGCCTCATCTTTGACTATTTGTCTTTAGTTATGGAGTTTCCTGTCATCTTTCTTGCATAAACTTCATCTGTTTTTCAAGTTTAATTATCTTTAAAGTGGGTTTTTAAAGGAATTCATAGACATGTGCAAAGCTGTGTGAATAAAGCATTCAGAATCCGTAATTTTATGAAAAACTTCTAAAATTTTATACTTATCAATTCAAAGGGAATTTGAACAACTACATTTTTATAGAAACAATTCCTTTTTTTTTTGTTTAATCTGAGAGAAAGAGAGAGCACGAGTGAGGGAGGAGGGTAGAGAGAGAGGGAGAGAATCTTTAAACAGGTTCCATGTTCAGTACAGAGCCCAATGTAGGACTCAATCCCATGACCCTGGGATCATGACCTGAGCTGAAACCAAGAGTCAGACACTCAACTGACAGAGCCACATAGGAGCCCCTGTAGAGACAATTCTCTTTTTGCACTCATAGTGTACTTGTATAGGTTTATATAATACTTGATTAAATGATAAAAGTCAAGGAATAGGTAGCATAGAAGCAGCATAAATAGATTTGGGAACAAATACATTGACTCTTGGTAAGCAGACAACTTAATTGGAAGTGCATGCTGTGGAATTGTCTATAATTTCAAGTATCCAGAATGTTCTGGTCAGCAGTCAGTGTGTTTTATGGAGGAAATGGAGGTCGTTAGTTAATCTGCTGAGCTGGTTAAGTGGAGGTTGGTTAAAACAACTTTTATAGTAGTCTTTCCTTATTTGCAGGGGATATGTTCTAAGACCCTCAGTGGATGCCTGAAACCACAGATATATATACTCTGTTTTTACCTATATATATGTACTTATGATAAAGTTCAATTTATAGGTATGGTAAGATTAGGTACAGTAAGATATCAACAACAATAACTAATAATAAAATAGGAAACTATAACAATATGCTGTAATAAAAGTAATGTGAATGTGGTCTCTTTGTCTCTCAAAATATCTTATTGTGCTATACTCACCCTTCTGTGATGATGTGAGATGATAAAATGACCATGTCATGAGGTGAAGTGAGGTGAATGATGTAGTCATTGTGACAAAGTGTTAGGCTACTGGTGACTTTCTGATAATACCTTAGAAGGAGGGTTATCTGCTTCTAGACCTTGGTTGGTGGTGGGTCACTGAAACTACAGAAAGTAAAACCACAGATAAGAGGGAACTCCTGTATTGTACATTACTCTGTAGATATATGGAATAAAGGTTTAGGAAGTTAAAGTTAAATGGATACTGGATTTTAACTACTTTATGAAATGTGCTTCCCTTGAAAGCCTCAAGCTCTGTTTCTGACATACTAAATTTCAATATATGTATTTTTTTCTACTAAGCATAAATCTGTGATAACAGCCAACAAGTTGGACGGATTTCTTGTAGCTTAGCTAGAATTATGTATTATTATATTAAAAATGCATCTTATGCAGTCTGGTAAAGTAAATGAGAGAATGGAAGAAAGCCAATCTGAGGTTGTAAAATAAATGGATTTTTAGAACAAAGCAATGCCATTTATTATTTTGTTTTATTTATTTTTTTAAGTTTATTTATTATGAGAGAGAAAGAGAGAGAGAATGAACAAGTTGGGGAGGGACAGAGAGACAGGGATGGAGAGAATCCCAAGCAGGCTCTGAGTTGTCAGCACAGAACCCAACATGGGGCTTGATCTCACAAACCATGAGATCATGACCTGAGCCAAATCCAAGAGTCAAACAGTCCATTGAATGAACTACTCAGGGGCCCAGCAAAGAAACATGTCCTGGGGCACCTGGGTGGTTCAGTCAGTTGAGAGTTCAACTTTGGCTCAGGTCATGATCTGGTGGTCTGTGAGTTCGAGCCCCATGTTGGGCTCTGTGCAGACAGCTTGGAGGCTGGAGCCTGCTTCAGATTCTGTGTCTCCCTTTCTCTCTGACCCTCCCTAATTTGTGCTCTGTCTCTCTCTGTCTCAAAAATAAATTTAAAAAAAACCATTAAAAAAGAGAAGCATGTCTTATACTTAATATTTAATGAATGAATGATTAAAGTATGTGGGTGCTTCCAGAATGTTGGAAAGTTATTTAAATCTTCATCTCTATAATTTTTAAAATGTTAATTTTCTTACTAAATTAGATTTATTAAAATGATTTCCTGCCTTCTTTCAGAGTTGTGGCACCTGGTGTTTGTTTTCCTGGAAAGCACATTATGACATATGGTGGAGTAATTAATAAGAGCATGAATTCTGGAATCAAATAGAGTTCATATCACAGTTCTACCACTTACTTATTTGAAATAGTGGGCATGTTAGCTTGACCTAACTTCCCTCAACTGAAAATGGAAGTAATAATAGTTCCTACTTTATAGACGTGTTATGAGGATTAAATGTGACAGATAATATTGGTTAATAATGGATAATTTTTTTAAAAGGCTGCTGGTGTTTTGATCGTGTTTGTGTTTAATTTACACATCAATTGTGGCAAAATTACCTGAATGATGCTGAGACTTCTGATCTATGAACAAGATATATCCCTCTATTTATTTGTCTTCTTTAATTTCTCTCAGCAATGTTTTGTAGTTTTTAATGTGCATGATTGATTTTTGAATGTTAAACCATCCTTGCTTTCCTAGGATAAATTCCACTTGTTTTTGTGTGGTTTTGGCATCAGTGTAATATTAGTCTTACAGAATGAGTTAAGAAGTATTCTCTCATCTTCAATTTTCTGTAAGAGTTTATGTAAACTTTATAATTTCTTTTTTAAATGTTTGATAGAATTCACTAGTGAGGCTACCTGGGCCTGAAGTTTGTTTGTTTGTTTGTTGGAAAAGTTTAATCTACAAATTTAATTTTTAAATAGTTTTAAGGATATTCTGATTATTTTTCTTGAGTAAGTTATGATAGTTTGCATCTCTCAAGGAATTTGTGCATTTTATCTAAGTTGTTGAATTTGTAGGCATTAAGTTGTTCAAGCTATTCCCTTACTATCTTTTTAATATCTGTAAAGTCTGTAGTGATGTCACTTCTCTCATTTCTGACATTGATACTTTGTAACTTCTTTTTTTTTCCCTTATCAGTCAGAAAGGAGATTTATAAATTTTATTGATTTTTCTCAAAGAATGGGCTTTCATTTTGTTGTTGTTGTTTTCTACTTCACTTATTCTCTTATAATTTTATTTTTCCGTTTAATTTAAGTTTGATTTATTGTTTTTTCTAGCTCTTTAATGTGAAAGCTTGTCATTGATTTAAGACCTTTTAAATTTTCTAACTTAGGCATCTTTTGCAATATATTTCCTCCTAAGTACTTTTTTAGCAGTAGTCTACAAATTTTGTTGTGTTTTTCATTTGAGTATAATTGAAATTATGTTATATTTTTCCTTTTGATTTTTTCTTTGACTCATGAGATATTTGAAGTGAGTATATTTTAGTTTTCAAATATTTGAAGATTTCCCAGAGAGCTTTCTATTATTAATTTTGGATGTAATTCCATTATGGTCAGAGAATATACTTTGTATACTTGAATCCTTTAAAATGTATTGAGACCTGTTTTATGGTCCAAATATCATGTATCTTGGTAAATGTTCCATATGCACTTGAAAAACATGTGTGTTCCTCAGTGTTATGGAGATTTCTATAAATGTCAATTATGTCATGTTGGTTCAGAGTGTTGTCAAGTCTTGTATATCAGAGGTCTAGAGGTCCATAAACTTTCTAAAGGGTCAGATAGTAAATATTTTCATTTTTGTGAGACGTACATTCCCTGTCGCAACTCTTGAAATCTGGAGTTTTATCAGGAAAATACATAAATGGGAGTTGCTATATTTGACCCACCATGAAATGGATTTTGTCCAAAGACTCATTTGCTGATGCCTGTTTTATATCCTTATAGATTTTCACTCTATTTGTTCTGTCAATTATTGAATTATGAGCACTGTAGTCCCCGGCTAAACTGTAGATTTCTCCTTTAAATTTTATCAGCTTTTGTTTCATATAATTTGAAACTCTGTTATTAGATACATAAATATTTAGGATTGTTATATCCTCTTGATGAATTGATCCCTTTATAATTAGGAAGGTCCTTTTTTATTCCTGGTAATCTTTAATCTGAAATCTACTTTTTCTATTATTAAGATAGTCACTCCAGCTTTCTTTTGATTAGTATAAGCATGGTATATTTTTTCCCACACTTTCTCAGAGCATCTGTTCTCAGTTCAGTCTGGTTTCCTCCGCTCCCAGGAGGTGAGCCACCTGTGTCTGCTTGGGGTTGTCCAGTTCTACCAGTGCCTGGTTGGATAAGTCTGATTTACTTAGATGAATTAGGAAACCATTGTGGCTGCCCATTTAATTCACACTTCCCAGACTAGCTTTAATTTGTAAAACAAACAAACAAACAAACAAACAAAAAACAAAAAAAAAAAAACCTCCCCAGACTCCAGTCTATATTTCTATCCATTCCAAATTTGGGAGAACAAGAGAGAAGTGTTTTTAATTGGATTGCTCAAAGTCCTACAGAGTGTGGTGTGGAGAAGGGGATATTGCCTGGAACCAGCTTTTCTTGTCTCATAAAGTGCTGACCCTGAACACTGTGTTGGCACCACAGATTGTTTAGCAAGAAGCAGAACATCTTAATGCTGCCCATTTGGGTGTAGCAAAAATTGTAAAATACTGCTTTCTATTAAGAAGTAATATTTACAAGGGGTGCCTGGGTGGCTCAGTTGGCTAAGCATCCTACTTTGGTTTGGGTCATGATCTTGCTGTTTCCGAGTCCAAGCTCTGCATTGGGCTCTGTGCTGACAGCTCAGGGCCTGGAGCCTATTTCAGATTCTGTGTGTCTTTTGCTCTCCCTGCCCCTCCCCCAATCATGTCCATGCTCTCTCTCTCTCTCTCTCTCTCTCTCTCTCTCTCTCAAAACTTAATGAACATTTAAAAAATTAAAAAGAAGTAATTTTTACAAATATTTTGTTTATCGAGTAAGACAAGCAGCATTTCCCTATCCCCACATTATACTCTGTCACTGTCTTACTCCTGTCTCTGACTGTCACCACACTCAAGACCCAGTGATCCAGGAAGGATGGGAGGAACAATAACAGCACAGGGAAGAGGTTAACCTGAGGAATGGGGTGAAAAAGGGTGGGGTTCATCTTCCCTGGTAAGAAGAAACACCAGAGAGTTTAATGTTTTTTGTAGTCATGTTAAAATGAAGAATCCTTTAAACCAAAAGCCAAAACAACTCTGTCAGATTTGTCACATGTCTTCAAGTGTAAGCTGGCTAGACCACCTTCCTCATATCAAGGTCAGCTTCTATCACTTGGCTCCAAAGTCATATCTTGAAGCCTAGTGATCATGCACATTTGACATTTCCTTGGAATGATTCTAAAAACTATTTTGGGACAGAAAAGATCAAATGTCCAAAGATAATGACAAGGCTCTGAACCTTCTGGAAAGCACTGGTATCACCAACTCACTTCTCTCTCCATGACCTGTTCCCTGAAAAGCAACCATAACTTACACCTTAGTTATTTATAAAGGACTTATTGAGGTCCATTTCTTCACACACCTCTGTGGAATTTCTAAGAATTTGTGCAACTTGTAAAATTATAAGAATTCTCATCTGAGTGCTTCACCTCAGCCTCATTCATCGTATAAGTGGCCATTCTATGTTTTGTGTTCTACTTCTTGAAGATTATTTAAATACCTAGCTGTATAGAGATTCAAATACCTCTTAATGAGGCAATCTGTAAGAACTTCTAAGCAGAGACTTTGGTTCAGTGTTAACTACTTTTCAGTTGTAGATGAAGTGAAAGATTCACAAATGACTGGCTCCATGGAAGATGTCAGCTTTAAGTTCCCTAAAAAGAAAAGTCCCCCAAGCTTGTCCAAGGCCAAGTGCATCCCACACCTTTATAGCTGAGGGATCTCAACCTGCTCAATATGCTTAAAGGGAAAATAGTGAAATATCAGTTGACAAGAGGAGAAGAATATCCACAAAGAGGGAAGGAGCACAGAGAGAAATCAGTCAGCCTCAGAGGAAGAACAGTGCTGGGTGTCACACCGTGTAAATGTTAACTAGCTCTTCCTCTGACATTATGAATCTGATAGGATTTGGAGAGTCAGTAGGGCAAAATGGACAGAAAATTTATTCTAGCCTAACATTCTTCTTTCTCCATATGGCAAGTGGCTTATTATCAAAGTTTATTTCTCCTCAAACATAGTTTCTACATGGCCAATTGGTTTTTGTTGCCCTTGGTCCCAGCCTGACTCTTACCCTTATCCTACTACTTGGCACTTAGGGACCAAAGGAAAAATGAAGGCCCCAGTAAATAATAGTGAGTCAATTCTAGTAAGGCAGTTCAAAGATGGGTCTTGTGAAAATGTGTCCATAGAGGATTCATTTTTATATGAGAAAAGTATCACACATAGGATAGGCGTTGGCTACTTGTGTTTTCCAAAGACAAATAGCATAATGGGGCTATTAAAAGACAATACTGAGCTCAACCCCTTATTGAGGTCAGGGTCAGGAGGTGAGACATTTGTAAAGAGCAGGAGGAATATCATACTGTTTAAGACTGCTCCTTCTCTCCTTTCAGAGCTGTAAGTTGGTGCTCTTTGCTGAGGGCAGTGTGTGTGGGGGGGGTGGGGGGGTAAGGTGGGGCGTTTACAGATAGTTTCAGGGGGCTAGGGAGTTTCCAATGGAGAGAAGCACAAAAAGCTGCTTAGAGCCATCCAGGGAAGAGACATGATGAGATACTTGAGGATCTCTGCTTTTTGTTGTAGTGCATCCTCAATGAGAGAGCTGACAGGGACTTAGGACAAAAATCCAAATCAGGACTCAAGTGTGTAGGTTTGACTCAACGTTTGGCCATATCAGATCTCTTAGGAATGAGATATCTATATCTATATGTATTATTTATTTATGATTTATTAATTATTGTATTTAATTATATATAATTAATTTAATTATTTATTTAAATTAAATATATATATTTAATGAAAGGGAATCTATCCTATATAATTAGGAGTTGGAACACCAATAGATGAGAATCCGCAGGATAAAGGAACTCTAAAACTAGTCCTAAATCTAAATTCCCTTTCTTCCACCCCCGCTGAGACTCAGCCCCAGCTAAATAGCAAGGTGCAAAGGTGTTGACTCTAGGCAGTTAACAAGTCCACTAGTGTTTCTACATTACTCACTCTTAGTCACCAGGCATTCACTAAGCATCCACTGTGAGCATGAACAAGACTATGGGCTGTTAGTTTGTGTCATTCTCTGATGTGCCTGCCCTCTTCAACTGCTCCTGTTTCCAACATCTATGTCATGTTCTTGTAGCTCCTGACAATGCAACTGGGTTGGGTACTAACAAAGAAGGCCAGAATGAGCTCAAGGGTATTGCATTATTGCTGGAAGAGTGTTCCCATTAATAAAAGCAGGCATTGTGTAATGTCATTCACATATTACTGTACAAGAGATGATGCAATGTATTACTGGCCCTCAATTCACCCGGAGCTTAATGGGAGAAATGAGACTGGTCATTTCAAATCCTTGCATTTTTACCACTGAAAATCATAAAATATTAGAGCTGGAAGGGACTTTAAAGAATATCTCACCCAACCTCCGTTGTTTTACCAATGGGGAATCTGAGGCTTATGTTATTCTTCATTGAATCTACCAACTGGAATCTGTCCAAAGTGCCTGTTTCCACTCACAACTGCAATGTTTGAAAACAGATTGGGTCCTGTGCCATCTGCTACTACCCTTAGTAGATCGGAAGACTAAGAATCTAGAATAGTTCCAAGGTGTCTAAGGCACTTCATCTACATTATAGTATGCTTGTTCCAGAAATTCTCTCCCTGAGGGTAGAGTAATGTGGGATAAAGGTAGGGAATATAAAAATAATTCTTGTTTTCTTATAATTTCATCTGATTCATCATTGCATCAAGGTGAGCCTTCTAATCTCAGATCTTAGATCTCTAGGGCATGGGCTCAGCCTTCCTTGTTTGATACAGAACTATGAAGGCTGTCCAGCTTTGGTAGCAATCTCAAAGGCATGTTTGTGTTGGATGATATGAAAAATGACATAGTCTTCATTGGAGCTTGCACCTGTGTGTTTGTCTACCTTCTGCCACATCTCCTTAATAGGGGAGGCAGGTAGGAAGAGTCTACTATTTAAAATGAGTTCAGGCTACATAATCTATACAGCATCAAGATGTGGATGATGTAGTTCTCAAGTCATCTTTTGCCTGAATTATTTGTGTAATTGTGAGATGCATTACAAGAAGCTTCCCTAAGAATTATTCTTGGCTTTGGCAGGCTTAGTTCAATGGAAACATGTTTTGCTTTGTGTAAATGGGCCTAACAGAAATGTCATGGACAACATCATTTTTCTCTAGAAAAGTTTTCAACTAAAGAGTACTGTAAATATCATGGGTACACAGAATCAAATGAATCTATTGGCCCGGGATTGGCCATCATTTGCTTGTAAGTGACTTGTAGCCAAAGACATATTTGCCTAGGATCAAGATGCTTAGAAGAACCTTCTGAGAATGCCACAAGGCAGACTGGAAATTAGCAGAGCTTGCTTCTGTTTTTGAGAAGGCCCTCCTATGTTTACATAATACAAAGCTTTGGAAATAGAAAACCCTGGCCAGAAAGTTAGAGGCCAAGAGAAGAAATAGAAATTAAATGAAATGCTTCCTCTTGCCTCCCCCTCAGTTCTGTAAAAATAGACACAGACTTCCTTTTTTCCACTCACATAGGGAAGAGCACTACAGTTTGAACTGAGTTGTGAGATTGAGGCAAGATGAGTGTTGACAGCTCTGAGTTATGGTCTCCCTAAGTTTAAACCCCAACCCCAGGAGGGTCTTTGGATAGGGAAATATTGTGCCTTCCTATGCCATGGATTAGTGTAGGAGGCACTCGACTTTATACTGGAACATAATTTTTTGCAAGCCACAGAAATTTAGCTAGACTCTTCTCACCAGAAGTTGGATGTTGAGACTCATCTCTGCCATTTACTACAGAGAGAGTAAAGAGTATCAGGATGGTCTTTTGAAGGAGCTATAGATTCAAGAGAGAAGATGGAGTTTTATTTCATTCATTCATTTACTTAATAAATATTTATTTGTTTATTTATTTGCCTCTCCTGATCTGTATAACTTGCTATGTTTGTGGAGAATAGAATATGAAATGACCAAGTCTTGGCCCTTCATGATCTTTCATGTTAGTTGGAAAGAGAAGATAGACCCACAAATAATTATAATAAAAAGTGGAATGTAACAAGCTCCTGTAGAAAGATAGGAATGAAAAGTTAGAGGAATTCAGAGTTGAGAAAGATTTGGCTGAGCTGGAGAGAACAGAGAAGACTTCGTGGTGGAGAAGAAAGCAGGCATGGTGAAGAGAAGCATGCCAGGTGGTGAACATCACGTGAAAAGACATTAAGACCAAAAAGCATGGAAGTATGTTTGGATAATAGTGAGTCCTCCAGCTGGAGGCAATGTAGAGTGAGATGAGAGTAATAGAGCTAAGGCTGAATGGAAGCTTTTAAATGCCAGGCAAGAAACCTGGACTGCAAGACAGGAGAGCAATGAAGAGCCACTGCAGAAACAACCACGCTGTAGAAAAATTTATCTGGCAGCTGTGTTTAGGAGTGAAAGACAGGAAGGAGGAGGAGATTTAGGAAGCTATTACAATAGTCCAGACCACAGAAAATGAAAACCTGAATGGGGGACAGAGAGAGAGAGAGAGAGAGAGAGAAGCAAGTAAGAATGAAATGAGAAGGCAGATATAGGAGACACTGTGGGATAAAATGGTAACTGATTAGATGTGGGGCAGTTAAAGCAGAACACACAGTCAATGATAGCTTTGAGGATTTTCAACTTGGTTGCAATTCCTTCTGGGTTATGATCAAACCATTTCTATTTAGGGAGGAGGGCTTAAGAGAAAATAGATTGTCACGAAGTATATGTTGAAGGCTAATACCTGGTAGAAATAACGATCTCCAAAGAAAGAATTCAGTAATACCTGAGAAACAGCCTCAAAGAATGTATTGAGGACTATACTATAGAGGGACTTTCTTGAGGGTGATGGACACAGAGGAGTGACAAGGCAGAAAACCAGCCTTCACAGAACTTAAAGTAGGGAGGCAAGAATAACCCAAAGAAATAACACAGCCCAATCATGTAGTGCAGGCTGTGAATTATACAGACATTTAGAAGAGAAGGAGAGCAGCAAAGGGGTGAAGCTTCTTGGAGGAAATGGAACATGAGGTATTATTATGGTTGGGATTTGGAAGATGGAAGAGAGCTAGGCAGGAGAGCAACGCAAAGGCAGAATTTTAGGAAGGAACTGTCGTGTTTATGAGGAAGCGAAGAGACAAAAGCGGACATCTCTTTTCCCAGAGTTTAGAAAAGTTCCCAAAGTTGGTTGTCTGGGAGATATGAGAGGTGCACAAGAAAAGAGGCATCAGCTCAGGGTACTACTTGTATCAATGGTGAACTATATTTGCATAGTTATAATGTGGACACTGACCATTGGCTATTAACCAAATGATGTTATAATATTGCTATTTTGGGGTGATGGGAGAAGGAAAGGTGGATGTGTGTATATAAAATAGCAAAGTTCCAATCTTCTTTGGCAGGAAACCAATAAATAATGCTTAACATTAATAAATCAAGAAAAAGCATTACAAGCATATTGCTTACCAATATAGCAGTGCCTAGAAAGCAAGAGCTCAATGGGTTGAGGGTGGGAGCAAAAGGACAGTGCTGAAGTGGGTTGGAGGACTGCTAATTGTAATTCTACTATGTGAATTTAAGAACTATGCAAGTACAGTGTTATAGTTTTCAACAAAAAGAAAAATAAAAGTCTAATCGCCTGATACTTGTTCAGGGAAACAGTCCAGTGGGTGATGATTTGAGCGACTAAGTAAGACAGAACACTTGGATCCATTTTGCTGCCTTTGATGGGGACCCCAGAGTGGTTTTCTGGGAGTTTATGAGGTTGTTTCTCGGTCAGGCTGGCTCCCTACAACCTCCTTTCTCACCTCCCTGCTGGCCCCCAAACTCAGCCTTCTCATGTTCCTTTCCTGTGAACACTGCCCTAGCCTTCCATATGGGGCTCTTCCCTCCACTTGGTCCAGGGGAGCATGGGAAGCAGTCTTTCTAGCTCCTTGCCTTGTTGACAACCCTGAGGAAAGAAGCTCCAAAACTCTTTACAAGGAAACAGCAAGGTGCTAATTAAAAATGATAAATGTGAGAAAATGATAAAGTCAAATCCATCTTAGAGAGTTCTTAATTTTATGGTCCGGGACTTGAGTTTCTAATTCTCTTGTCAGCTCCCAATTCTCTGGCCTGAATTTGCTCAATTTTCATTCTAGAAGGTCCATCACCTCAGGGAAAAAAGAAGATCCTGAACAGAGCGGTTAAAATGTCACAAGCAGATCATTTGCCTTTCCTGGAATCCTGGAAATCAGGGGAAACTGTTTAAGTGAGCACTAGTTCTATAAAAGAATGGTTCTCTCTCCAGACAAAGAGCAATCACCAGAGATCTCGATTTATTTTGCACATACCCTCCTCCAGTTTCTTTCTTCCCCTCTACTCATTCCCCTCCAAAAAAGAGAAAGAAAGGACTTCAACCTCTCCATATCTGGGAGAGGACAATAACGAAGTTCCACAAAACAGTAGAGTTGGAAATTCATATCTGGCTCTGTACTTTTATTTGGGGATTTCCAAATAATTATTGATTTTGGAGATTTCCAAGTAATTACTGATTTTGGAGATTTCCAGTCTAAAGCATACAGTCCAGTCAGAGCTGGATTATAAGTGCAGGGAGGATATCTGTGAAAGACATTCTAGCATGTCCTGGTCCTCATCATTCTCCAGCAGCCCTTTCCTCTAACAAGTCCTTGCTGTCAATACCAAGTTTCTGCTGAGAAAAGCAAAAGATCTTCTTTTCCTTTTTTCTCTCCCTCTTCCTTCTGTTTGCATCAACACAGCTCCATGCTTAGAGTTTACAAAGGACCTTTGTCTCAATGGGAGCCCTCAGAAATGGGACCTCTGATTGGCTGGCATGTTACTGGTGAGAGCCCCAGGCCAAATTTCTTTATCTGGCTTTTTCATAGCCAACAATCAGTGATAAATGGGACATAACTATTCAGTAATAACTAATAAAAGCCCACACTTCTTTCTCAGTCTTTGGGAACCCCCATTTCTGAATGCCATCCACTTTCATCTCAGATAGATGCCAAGAGTTTAAGAACCAAGCTGGTATTAGAAGCCGGGTCTTACCCAGGGGTGTTTTCCTGGTTCTCATGTGGCACCCTGTGTCTCTTCTCACCCATATGTGAGGTTTCATGAAATTAAGACAGAGTTTTCTCATCTGCCCCCAGATGACAAGCATTTTTGCTTCGTTCTGTTTTCCGGTTCTTCAGCAGAGTGAGTGAAGGAAGTAGTGCCAAGGGTCCCAGTAGAACAGTCAGTTGCCAGAGGCCTGTACCCTGCAAAGGTATGTACTGAATGTGTAGGGAAGGGAGTAGCAGAAGGAATGAGGTGTCCTGGCTAGTTAGGCAGACTCTTCCTTGTTGTGTCTTTCTTATCTTCTGAGACTGGTTCTAGCAGTGCCCAGGGCAGAACAGTGTGAGCAGAGCAACAACAGGGTCATGTCCAGAAATATCCTTATTGATTTCTGGCTGCCACATATCCACTCACTGGGCATGCAAATGGAGGGAGACTCAGGATGAAGCTTCGAAGGCTGGAGTGAACTGCAGCCTGGGCCCTGGCCACCTGCAGCTTCACTCTGCTGGAAAGACCACCATAGAGGAACCAAGAAAGAGAGAATTGTGCCAGCAGACCTTCTTCTGAAATATCTGCAGGTCAATGGGTACCTCTCTGGTTTTCTCCCTGGACCGTTCAATAGGTAGGCCTTTTTAGGCCGGGCTGATACTTGCTCAGTGTGTCTGATCTGGGATAATTTAATGATGACTCAAGTTCATTTTGACCTCTGTGTCTGTCTCCCCAAGAAGAGAGAAACAATTCACATATGATATTTTTTCAATACGGTGTTTTCCTAGTCCTGGCTGATTATCAGATGGTGTCTCTCTTTTCTGACCACCTTGAGACCCCTTCAGTAGGGGGGCCTGTAAGATGCTGGTTTTGGATGAACTTTATTAATTGGGATCTTGTGGGAACATTCCAAATTCTCTTTTTCTCCCTCACCAGAGTGAAATGCATACACCTTTGGATTGCATCTTTTCCCCTGTCTCAGCTCAGATTCCTTAGGGGTTGGTATTCTTGTTTGGGAAAAGCTTTCTGCTTCCTTAAAGGAAGTTCTTGAACACTTCCCTGCATTCTTGAAGAGACGAGCCCGAGTTAATCCCCTCTGAATCATTGCAGGTTTGTCTTCCAGTTGTTATCAACTGCAAATATCTTAGAAATCTTAGTCTAGAAGATTTTTGTTTTCCAGGAAGAGGTTTACA
This sequence comes from Prionailurus viverrinus, assembly GCF_022837055.1. Lineage (NCBI taxonomy): Eukaryota > Metazoa > Chordata > Mammalia > Carnivora > Felidae > Prionailurus > Prionailurus viverrinus. Next base: position 25,114,038 of record NC_062571.1, on the reverse strand, counting down.
TAGCCCAGAGAACAGTTGTCTTTTCCACAATCTCTTATTTGAGGACTCAGAAGCTCTTGGCTACCAGTCATAGAACTTTATTCCAAAGATAGTGTAAGTCTGTCTACAGTGCTGAGGCATATGGGCCTGAGCTTCCCTCTGAGTTACTCTGGGCTAAATGTCATCAGGCACCCATGGCCTCTTCCACATCTGAGCATCTAGTCTATCCCTTCTGCATGAGGAAACTTTTGCCTTCAGCTTGTTTTTCTGATAAGCAATGACAGTATCCCCAGTGACTCAATAGAGAGAAGAGGGGCAAATGCCCTCAGCTTTCCATACATTGAGGGAAGTTTGGGGTGATAGTTGGTTTTTCTTATGGACCTTTGGTGTTTGCCTTGTATCTTTGCCTTGCCTTTGGTGTTTGTTAATCTTGTATCTTTGCCGTCTCTATTCCCCCTTTCTATCTCTAGCAGAGTTCCTGAAAGACTGACACTTGACTCTTTACAGGTAGGTAATTTTGACAAATGTTGCCTGCACATTACTTTTGTGAAATAAATTAGCACAATGAATGACTGGCATATTCCAGACCCTAAATTAATTCATGTTCTTTCCTCCTCCCACTTCTTCTTTTTATTCTTCTTTAAAAAACAAAAACAATTCAATTCCCTTGGGGACAAGGAAGAGTTTGGGAAAATGTCCCATTTCAGCAATCTCTTAGTGCTTACTTGAAGGCCGAGCTACCCCGTAGTTAGAATGAAAGCTGCAGATTCATGACTAATGAATATCCAAGAGAACTGCTTGGTGCTCAAACGCTGGCATGATGCTTACAGCTCCACGAACTTGGGAAAATTATTTACCTTCTCAGAGCCTCAGCCTTTTCCTCATTAAATGGAGAATAAGAAATGGCTTCATAAAATTAAGGGTAATTTATATAGGATCTATAGCACAAAGCCTGGGACATCACAAGTACTTGATCTGTAGTGCCTAGGTCAAGTGGATGGTTCTCTGAGGGAATTTAAAAAATCTTGAATGTTCTTCCCCTATCTGTCCCTCTAACATGCTTCTAACCTGGACTCACAGTGAGCTGATGTATTCTGAAGGAATACAGAGCCATTCTGAAATTAGCTCTGCAAAACTTTTTTTAAATATTTTTTTCAGTTTTAATAGTATATAAACTAATGCAATAATATATTCACATTTCCAAAACACAACACGGTAAACATTTGATTTTATATTTGTAAGATTGTGCCACAAAAAAATAGCATCCCATTATCTTGTATTTTGAAAGTAAAAATAATTAACATTATTGTGGTATAATTTCCATAAAAATCACATAGATTTTAGGTGTACACTTTGATGAAGGGTAAAAACAGCTATAACCTTGGAACTATCATCTTATTATTATTTTTTTAATATAATTTAATTTTTAATTTTTTAAAATTTACATCCAAATTAGTTAGCATATAGTGCAACAATGATTTCAGGAGGAGATTCCTTAGTGCCCCTTACCCATTTAGCCCACCCCCCCTCCAACAACCCCTCCAGTAACCCTCAGTTTGTTCTCCATATTTATCAGTCTCTTCTGTTTTGTCCCCCTCCCTGTTTTTATATTATTTTTGTTTCCCTTCCCTTATGTCCATCTGTTTTGTCTCTTAAAAGTCCTCATATGAGTGAAGGCATATGATTTTTGTCTTTTTCTGACTAATTTCATTAGCATAACACCCTCCAGTTCCATCCACATAGTTGCAAATGGTAAGATTTCATTCTTTTTGACTGCTGAGTAATATTCCACTGTGTATGTATGTGTGTGTGTATATATATATATATATATATACCACATCTTCTGTATCCATTCATCCATCTATGGACATTCGGGCTCTTTCCATACTTTGGCTATTGTTGATAGTGCTGCTATAAACATGGGTGTGCATGTGTCCCTTCGAACCAGCACACTTGTATCCCGTGGATAAATGCCTAGTAGTGCAATTGCTGGGTCCTAGGGTAGTTCTATTTTTAGTTTTTTGAGGAAGCTCCATACTGTTTTCCAGAGTGGCTGCACCGGCTTGCATTCCCAAGCTCTGCAAAACTTTTACAGAGAAATAGTTTCTAGTCATTTTCAAAGTTCCAGGATGTGTGTGTGTGTGTGTGTTTGTGTGTGTATGTGCATGCATGTGTGCCACTGGAGATAAATTTCTAATTTCTAAAAAGTTCTTTATACATCCTTTTGTCTTAATAACATGCATAACAAAGAATTTATTCAGATGCTCCTTCTACAAAGTCTTTCCAAAACCTGTTGAGCTTTGGGGACCTTGGGAAAGATGCCTTTTTTTCATTAATATTTCCTAGTTACTTTTGTGGCTCTGTTCCTCTACTAGACTGTAAGTACCTTGAGGGCAGTGTCTTTCTCTGTTTAGCGTCCTCCATGAGACCTAGCAGGGTTTTGCATGAAAGAAGATAGCAGACCAGTGTCAGGCTTAAGAGCTTGAACTTGGCAGTCAGGTCTGTGTTACATCCAGTCTCTACTTTCTGACCCTTTGGGAAGCCTTAATTAGTCTCTTCTAGGTCTCAGTTTCTACTTTTGTTAAATAGGAATATTCGGGTTGTTATAAGCATTGCATGAGGTAATCTAAATCAGTGGGTTCAGTTCCTGGAATGTAATGAGATATTCTAGCTATGTATTATCACTATTATTCATGTGCTAAATATATGTTCTTTTGCGGGAACCCTCTTGCACTGTTGGTGGGAATGCAAATTGGTGCAGTCGCTCTGGAAAGTAGTGTGGAGGTTCCTCAGAAAATTAAAAATAGACCTACCCTATGACCCAGCAATAGCACTGCTAGGAATTTATCCAAGGGATACAGGAGTGCTGATGCATAGGAGCACTTGTACCCCAATGTTTATAGCAGCACTCTCAACAATAGCCAAATTATGGAAAGAGCCTAAATGTCCATCAACTGAAAAGTGGATAAAGAAATTGTGGTTTATATACACAATGGAATACTACATGGCAATGAGAAAAAATGAAATATGGCCTTTTGTAGCAACGTGGATGGAACTGGAGAGTGTGATGCTAAGTGAAATAAGCCATACAGAGAAAGACAGATACCATTTGTTTTCACTCTTATGTGGATCCTGAGAAACTTAACAGAAACCCATGGGGGAGGGGAAGGAAAAAAAAAAGAGGTTAGAGTGAGAGAGAGCCAAAGCATAAGAGACTGTTAAAAACTGAGAACAAACTGAGGGTTGATGGGGGGTGGGAGGGAGGGGAGGGTGGGTGATGGGTATTGAGGAGGGCACCTTTTGGGATGAGCACTGGGTGTTGTATGGAAACCAATTTGACAATAAATTTCATATATTAAAAAAAATATATGTTCTTTTGGATAAATGGACAGATGGACAGAAGCATGGAGGGATGTCATTCTCTATAGCTGCAGGAAGTAGCCATTGCAATAATCTACAGAAGTATTTCCCCACTTCTGGTCTGCTAGGTTTCTTTTTTTTTTTAATGTTTTATTTATTTTATTTATTTATTTATTTATTTATTTTAAAAAAATTTTTTTTCAACGTTTATTTATTTTTGGGACAGAGAGAGACAGAGCATGAACGGGCGAGGGGCAGAGAGAGAGGGAGACACAGAATCGGAAACAGGCTCCAGGCTCTGAGCCATCAGCCCAGAGCCCGACGCGCGGCTCGAACTCCCGGACTGTGAGATCGTGACCTGGCTGAAGTCGGACGCTTAACCGACTGCGCCACCCAGGCGCCCTAGTTTTATTTATTTTTAAGACAGAGAGAGACAGAGCATGAGTGGGGATGGGGCAGAGAGAAAGAGGGAGACACAGAAACTGAAGCAGGCTCCAGGCTCTGAGCTGTCAGCACAGAGCCTGTCGCAGGGCTCGAACTCACGAACTGTGAGATCATGACCTGGGCCGAAGTCAGACGCTCAACCGACTGAGACACCCAGGTTCCCCTGGTCTGCCAGGTTTCTAAACTGGAATTAGGGGTTGGGAATTCCCATATTTTTAAATCTCCACCTCCATTCTCAGTTTAGTTCCAATCTTCATTGTGATCCTTGAGGTTTGTTCTGAGAGCTGATACCTGATTCTCTCTGATTCTCTTTGACAGTGAAAGCCCAACTTTTGCTAGTAGAATATCAACAATAACAATATTATTTCTAGAAGGATAATCCTTACCTTGATAATTGCTTTCTAGCATAAACAGAGAAGAGAAAATAAAAGAATTTTTCCACTGCATTTCCACACCATGCAGTGGAGAAATAAACAAAAATGTGACTAACCCCTATGGTAGAGGAGTGCTTTTGCACGCTCAATTACCTGCCTGAGCTGTTGCCTGCTTCCTGGCTGCTTGTCTTTGCATTGCTTGACCTTTAGACTAATGCCAGTAAAATACATACCCAGTACTACATAAATGGTTTTCAATGGCCTGGCTGCTTAGGGAAAACTCATTGACATGCAGCGTACAGTTACTTATGCATGTGAAAATAGAGATTAAGAGTCCTTTTTGACATCAGTTGGGTAGGATCACATTTTGTTATGGCACCGCTATAGATTAGTGATCTCCCTATGGACTGCTGGCCTCAAACGACACTCAGCACCTGGCATCTCCTTCTCTAGCTACCAGGTAAGGAGGTGTATCCATGACTGAGAAGTTCTCTGCCCTTGGTTCAGTCCTGGGCTTGTCGCCGAGTCACTGATGGATGGAAAGAGTGGCATTGTATTCCTCACCACTTTTATGCTTGTCTGCATTCATCTGTGTCTTTCCCTGTATTCCTGATTTCATTTGAATCTAGAACTGGGGTTGTATACTTTAAGAATTGGGAGTTCTTTCCACCCTTTATCCTCTCCTACCGTTCTCACCCTTAAAGGGAAATAAGACTATAAACCCAATAAGGATTCTGACCCTAAAAAGTCAGAGAGAAGCTCTAGCTGGATAAGAATGTCCCTTTCATTTGAGCTGTAGCATTTTGGTGCTCACAGATTTAAACATTCATGATTAATCATGATTCATGATTTAAACATTCATGAACATTTAAAATAACAAGTTCACCTCATTCATTTGTTTTCATTTATGCCAACCATTAGGAGGAAACATAAATGAATATAAGACATGTCCTAGCTCCCTGAGGAGACAGATCAGTGTGAGACATAAAGTACATGACTGTGGAGAGCTGGTCATGTTCTACAGGAGAGATCACATTTGAACTGGGTCCTGAAACAAAGGAAAGTGCTTGGTGCATAGAGGTGGTACAGAAGGGCATCTGCCCTAAAAAACAGCATCTGTCATCTCAACACGGCTGTTGAGAACCACTTCTTGCCAATCAGGATGTTTCCAGAGAGGGGGCCCTTGTGCACTTCACAAGGTGTCTACTGCATTCACCTCACACAGGACTGACTTTAGAGTCAGTTTACAGCACTTTCTCTATGGAAACAGCCCTTTGCTAGTGCCAGACACAGGGAAATAACAGCAATCAGAGCAAAGAAGTTCAGTGCCCCTTTTGTTTTCTGCAGCAGCAATTGTGTGGCCAGAAAATCTTGCCCTTGGAGACTTATCTTCAACCTAACTACATATGAAAATACATACACTATATATATTATATTTATAAATATTATATTAAATATTATATTAATTTTAATAATTTTTTATTTTAATAATTTTTTATTATTTTATATTTCAATATTATATATTTTATTATTTATTAATTATTTTAATAAATAATTTTTAAATAAATATTAAATATATATTTATATACATAAATACATACATGTATGTATATATATATATGCATTTTACATTTGTACAATGTACCCAATATATATAATAGTTGGCATATTATAATAAAATTAGAAAATAGATATATTTGTGATTTGATTATAAAGTATAGGACATTATATATTATACTATATATTATATGTTACTTTTTAGAGTATTTATAACCAGAAATTTTTCCTCTCTTTCCTGTTACAACAACACCATATTTTCTCATCATACTTATGCTGACTGTTCTCCATTTGCTCTGTTTCCCTTTCAGGATCCATTCGTTTCCCCCTTCCCTCCCTGGTCTGTGCTCTGGAAGCTGACTCTGAGGACCATGTTACCCCAGGTCCTTTGGTGGCTGACTTGCAGTTGGGTTCAGCAACTGGAGGCACTGCAGGGACTCTGGAGAGAGAGAGAGGTCTCAGGATGTGTCTTTTCTGCTCCTTCCCACCTTCTTTCCTGCATGACTATAGCTTCTGCCCTGGACACCAGTTCCCTCTCTGTATCACTTCAGCCCTAGCCTGAGGGGAACTGCTTCCATGCTTTCTATCCCTGGCAGTCTCAACATCCCTTGTTTATTTCTTCCCTTAACCCTGCCTTCAACTGTGTATCTCTATTTCTGTCATGCATGTCTCTTCATCTGAATCATCTGGGAGCGTATTCTGTGTCTTGCTGGAATTTGTGTTAATACAATTCTCCACTCCTTTGTTTACCTTTTTCTTAAAAAAATTTTTTTAGTGTTTATTTATTTTTGAGAGAGAGAGAGAGCGAGAGCCAGCAAGTGGGAGAGGGCCAGAGAGAGAGAGAGAGACAGCAAGTGGGGGAGGGCCAGAGAGAGAGGGAGACATAGAATCTGAAGCAGGCTCCAGGCTTTGACCGTCAGCACAGAGCCTAATGCAGGGCTCGAACTCATGAACCACAATATCATGATCTGAGCTGAAGTTGGATGCTTAACCGACTGAGCCACCCAGGCACCCCTACCTTTTTCTTTTCATATCTATAAACTTACTTGGAAATTATGCTTTTGAGAAAGTTGAGTTGTAATACAATGTTTGATTTTATTTTCTCCTACTATTCAATAGAATGAAGTTGCATAAGAAATACATTATGTTAAAAAAATTAAAAAAAAAAGAAATACATTATTTTATTGCAACTCAATACCTCGAAACCAAATTTCTAACCTATAATTGGTCCTTATGGAATCTTCCATAAGTCTTCACCTCAATAGCAATCCCAATATTGGTTTTACTGCCATGAAATAGATGAATAATAAAGTGGGTAAGAGAGATCGTATCATATCTTCACTGCAAATTTCCTAGTTCTACATGGCTGTTCTTGGTATAAGCAAAGTTGCAGAAGCCATTTCACAACCTCATACTACTTGGTAAAGATGAATTCCATGCTGGGGGACATCTTGTTGCTAGTAGGTGAGTATAATTTAGTACTCTAATTTGCATTTTTCCAAATGTTCTGGAAGTCTGCTCTGCTAGGTGCTAAGGTAGTAATTGTAGGAAATGGAGAAGGGTTATCTCTGTGAGTTGCCAACTCTCCTGCTGCTCCTCTCTGCCTTGCTTACTAGGTTCTGGCTGCACGTCCCTTCTGATCTTTGTCCTGTCAGAGGCCCATCTTAGGCACTCATGTAGTTATTGACTCTACCTGGAAAACTCTTCCCTCCATTTTCTGCTTGGCAAATCCCTCTCACCCTTCAAGTCTATGGGGATCGATGGGACCAAATCTGTATGCTCATATAGTGCTATTCCCTCAAGGAAGAATTGTAATTGAAATATTTAAATATTTCTTTAATGTTTATTTTCCCTGTTAGACTGGAAGCTACATGGAATCAGGGATTATGACAGTAACACCTGTCTTGTTCATCCTGGTTGCTCTAAAGCCTAACATAGGACTAAGTACATAGTAGCCATATAACAAACTTGGTTGAATGTTGAATAAACTAATTAATTTGAGGAACTTATAATCATAATGGGCAGTCAAACCATGTGTAGAATGAATGAATTGAGTGAATTTATTTATTTATTTTTTTATTTATTTATTACTAAGACATTTCAAATGTTGGAGTTAGGGCTGCCATCACCAACAATTCCAGGTGAGAGAGGTTGTGATGGCACTTACAGAGGTCTTTGCTCTAATCAGTTAAGTCCCAAAAGATTATTATCCACGGAAAGAGGCCAAGAGCAACAGCCATTTGTCTCTAGGCTGTGGAAACTGGGGGTATTCCTTTACATGATGTTCTAAGCCCTAAACATGGAAAAGGCAACCAGAGTGAGGCATCAGTGATGTTCACTGTTCTTCCTCCCTTTTTATTCCCCTTTTATTTTCTCTATCCTTCTTTGTTTCATCTCCTTTTTATATCTTTCCTGCTAGTGACATTCTGTGACCCAATGGTTTGGTTATGATCATTCAATCTAAAGAGGAACAAATCCCTAAAAAAATAAATAGGAACCTATTCTTGCTCTGGTGGAAGGAAGGATTTCATGCTAAAACTCATAAAGTGGTTCTTCCAAACTGAGGGTTGATGGGGGGTGGGAGGGAGGGGAGGGTGGGTGATGGGTATTGAAGAGGGCATTTTTGGGGATGAGCACTGGGTGTTGTATGGAAACCAATCTGACAATAAATTTCATTAAAAAAAAAAGAAAGAAAATGCTACACACACAAAAATGTGGTTCTTCCTGAGGTCGCAGGTCTTGGCATAAGAAAGTGGCCATTTGGACTGAGAGTGGAATGGAATGGTTTGACCATAGTTCTCCTTTCCTTCTGCTTCAAGAACTCCACCAGTTTGTAGGCAACCATGGTTGATTTGACCCATCTTCCCTCTTCTGTATCTTTAGCCACTTACAGAGGCTCTTTTACACCCTGCTCCCATCCAACGCTTCTCCCAGATTCTAGGACTTACATTTCTCAAAGTTTAGTTTGTATCCTGCTGGCCAACTCCACATGTGCAATGCCTCCCACTGCTCATATGAATTCCCAGTCTCTCAGCAAGTCAGCAAAGTAATCCACTCTTGACAAGCTGTCTCAAAATCCCTTCCATCTCTAATCCCATGTAGCACTTCACCCAAACCCATGTTGCTCCCATGACTTGAATTCTGATCACCGTCCCTGTTTTACTCAGTTTAACATTTCTGGGACTTTGCGTACCCTATTTCATTGCTGACAGACTTGCCTTCCCTGAGATCCTAGATGGCTCTCTTTTTAATACCTCTTCTTAATCCTCAGATTCAGAATTACATATTCTCTGCTCTGTATGCTCAGGCAAGTTTACTTACAAGTTACTTACAATTTGCCTTTAGTGAATTGTGTGTTTATATAATCTCTATATGATCTTAATTTTCCAGGGCAGAGACTTTTCTGTCTTGTTGCTCTCCTAAGTACATACATAGTCATCTGACCATACACCTGTTCAGAAAACATAGTCCTTACATAGCCTTATTACAGAAAATGCTCAGAAACTGTTTGATTGTTAAATTGAATGAACTGGGTAACTCTTGAAGAAACACCATTCCCTTTCTGTGGTTCTATGATTATATACATCTTGGACCAGCTTTGTTTTTCTCCAGATGTCCTGGCAGCTAGGGAAAGTTGAAAAGCAAAAAACCAACACCTATCCATAAAGAATAATGGAGATGGAGGTTTGAGGTGAGAAAGGAGGTATTCAATGAATGAAAGCAGAACGATTAAACTTTTGAGGTGCCTGCCCTTCTGCTTGTTGTATCATTGTGTCAACACATAGCAACAGTTTCCCCTCCTTGCCAACAAGGCCTCACAATATCAACCTTTCATGATGAAAAACAGCAGCTGTAGCACAACCTGAGAACAACACTGCTTCTGTATGGAGAGCCCAGTTCTTAAGAGCTCTAATCACTTCCCAGATAGCATCTCCTCAATTCTCAGAATATCCCTCCAAGGGAAGGAGGAGGCTTATATTGTTATCACCTCTATTTTGCATACAGTAAAAACAAGGCAAGCTGAGGTTAAATGATTTGTCCTTGGTCAGGTGTGAGTCAGAGACTGAGCCAGCAAGAGAAGCTCGTTCATTCCCAGGCCATTGTTCTGTTCTCCTCATACTCCCTTCAGGTTTGGGAAGGCTATAGAAGCTGCTTGAACCCGAAGTGTTTACAATGGGGAAAATGCGTTGCATCCTAGTTTTGGGTGCCATATAACTGATGCAGAGACAGAAATATGAATATAGAACTCTATAGAAAGAGTGCCTAAATTTCCTAAAATATAAATGTTGGCCACAGCCAAGAGAGCTCACATGGAACAAGAGTAAGGGGGAGTTGCGTGTCTGTAGTTGTGTTTGAATTCCTTCAGTAACCCCTATCTTTGTAGGACTTGTGTATGCCAGTCACTTGGCTGGCCACTGGGGAGGTGGTATTGAACATGATAGTAATCGTCCCTGCCTTCAAGGAGCATCCACACTAGTGGGATTATACACATTAAATGTGGAAAGAAACGCAATTGTCATGATGGATAAGATAAGTCTTTTTTTAAGCAGGCTGAGCCCATTCATTAAAAAGGTTCCTAATCTTTTTTGTTCCCTGCCTCTCATCAGGACTTTCAAGACCCATTGCAATCTACCCTCAAAACATCTTCCATCAGCATCCATCTTTGATAGTCCCCTCCCCTCCTCCTATAGTATGGGAGGCGACTGCAGTGTTCCGACCCCACTGGACCCTGATTACCATTCATGGGCCACTCGGTTTTATGTTTCTGTGGCTTTGCTGAAATGAGCTGAGAGACCCTTGGCTTGTTAGTTGACAAACCTTAGGCTGGAGGTGAGGGTGTGGAAAGGATGGAGTACAGGGGGGTTGAAGCCATTGAAGTACTGGCTGGTGAGAAACGTGCTGTCAGTGATGGGGTTGGGAGGATGGTTTGTCATGATGCCTAATACTGTGCTGAGGCCCTTCGTCCAACATCTTAGCCAGTATGATGGAAAAAAAGCTGGATTAGGAGACTGGGTACCTAGATCTTGAGTAAGTCACAATAAGTCTCTAACCTCAATTTTCTCATTGGTCACATAAGCAGATAAGATCAGGTGTCCTCTGAGGGCTTCAGAGTAGGACTGGACCTACAGTTCTTCAACTTGATTTTACTTGTATAGAATATATATGTATGTGTGTGTGCATCTGTGTGTATAGGGGCACAGGGTGGTAGGATAAGGGAGAGTGAATTTTAAAATTGGACCAGCCCTTGGGAATTACTGGTTTTTTCTAACAATGCATAAAACTAGTGCTGAGGTAGAGTTCTGTATTCACATTTCTGTTTCTACATCAGTTGTATTGTACCCAACTCAGAACACAATGTTTTTTTCCTATTATAAATACTTGTGGATCAAGCAGCTTTTATAGCCTTCCCAAACCTTGAAGAATTTTCTCTGCTCCTTCCTTCCTGGGCCCCCAATCTATGAGGAGGGGGCAGTGCCACCATGTGCCCACCCCTTGCAAGAGGCCTATGTGGCTGCCCTCTCAGGACTGTCCAAAGCACCTGTCATTCTAGACCTGGTTACAGAGCCCCATCAGCTTCCCCAAGGTAAGCCAGTGCTGGCTTCCAGGTCACTTAATTAAATCTTGATTTCTACTCATTGCTTGTTTCTGGGGAGGGAGTCAATTTCCTAGGCTTTTATAGCTCTCAGGTATGCACTGATTGTGTCTCCAGGTTGATTCCTAAGATGTAAGGTTCTTTCACAACACTAGTAGCCCAGCAAAGTCTGATTTCTAAATCAAAAAGATACATTGCATACTTGCCAGCACCAGGTTCTTGCAAGCAGTTGGGTAAGAGAATATTTTAGTGACTCTTCCAAACAGATGCTTAGGGGTTTCAAACCAATGGGGCAAGTTTCACAGAAGCAGTAATGCAGTCAGCATTACATGTTTTCAGGTATTTCAAATCTCTTTACAAATGGAATAGACATTTCCAGTTATTCTTCCTAATTACACAATTTATTTCTTTTAACCAATTTTAAGGTTATGGCCTCAGTAGTAGATCTGAACCAGGCAGAAAAGGTCTGTCAAAAATAACAAATAGCAACACAGAGCCTTCGGGTTTCCAGCTATGGAACCCCAGAAACCAAGTCATCCTCCTTGGGCTCTGTCAGGGTCGTTTCCAGAGCCAGGAAAGGAATGAGTCAGAAATGGCACCTGTTTCTGCAGCACAACGCCCTACCTTCAGGCCCAGAAATCCAAATCCCATTTCAAGAAGGTGGTTCACGTAGCTTTGTTTTTGTGGGTTGGGAGAGTAGAGATGGGGGCATTGCACCTTTTATCTGTCGAAGAGGTCTTTGCCTTCTGCATTTGTTCTCAGTACCCTTCAGTTCATTGTCTTTATATAGAGCCTACAGCTCAGGAACCAGGCTTTCTGTGACCCTCAGTCTCTCCCCTTTATTTATTTATTTAAATTTTATTTTTTATTTTTTTTTAAATTTACATCCAAATTAGTTAGTATGTAGTGCAGCAATGATTTCAGGAGGAGATTCCTTAGTGCCCCTTACCCATTTAGCCCATCCCTCCTCCCACAACCCCTCCAGTAACCCTCAGTTTGTTCTCCATATTTATCAGTCTCTTCTGTTTTGTCCCCCTCCCTGTTTTTATATTATTTTTGTTTCCTTTCCCTTATGTTCATCTGTTTTGTCTCTTAAAAGTCCTCATATGAGTGAAAGCATATGATTTTTGTCTTTCTCTGACTAATTTCACTTAGCATAACACCCTCCATTTCCATCTACATAGTTGCAAACAGCAAGATTTCATTCTTTTTGATTGCCGAGTAATACTCCATTGTAGATATATACACCACATTTTCTGTATCCATTCATCCATCTATGGACATTCGGGCTCTTTTCATACTTTGGCTATTGTTGATAGTGCTGCTATAAACATAGGTGTGCATGTGTCCCTGCGAACCAGCACACCTGTATCCCGTGGATAAATGCCT